>NC_091295.1:48186692-48466692 GCF_038502225.1 Cherax quadricarinatus
ATATATATATATATATGCAAAACAACCACTCTGAAAGAATAGAGAAATTCCAAGCGCTTTCGTGACTACTCACATTATCAAGGAACTATAGTTCCTTGATAATGTGAGTAGTCACGAAAGCGCTTGGAATTTCTCTATTCTTTCAGAGTGGTTGTTTTGCATATTCTGAAATCACCTGTTTACTGTGATCTTATTGCATATATATATATATATATATATATATATATATATATATATATATATATATATATATATATATATATATATATATATATATATATATATATATATAAACTAGAAGAATACAAGCACAACTTCAGAAAGATCTGAGTGGTGACGTGTACTTAGCTCTGTGAAGACTTGTTCGTGTGCTCTCTCTGAATCTGAACCAGGATGCCCTCTCTTAAGCAACTCTACCAGCAGCTAAAAGAGGAGCTTAAGGTTGCTAAGCTGGAGATACGGCGATTAACGGAGGAGAACAAGAGGATTCGTAGTAATCCTGTTGTGAGTCCTCAGGTTAAGAAAGGAACCTGGTCAGTGGCTGCACAACATGGAACTAAGCTGAGGATCAAGGAGACTTTTGGAGAGGCAGAAACAACGAAGAACCAGAAGACTACTGTGGAAACTTCCAACCCATTTTCAGTGCTACCTGACGAATGTGTGTTGTCTACCGGGAACGTCACAACGAGCACCAAGAAAGCACTGGCAGACGTGAGTGAAACATCCCCAGAAACCCCAACGAAGACCATCGAGAACATCACGACTAATTCCACAAGTGAAGGTAAGAAGATAGTTTTAGTTGGAGACAGTCAGGTTAAGTTTATGGATAGGGTGTTTTGTCTTAGGGACAGGAAGAGGAGGCAGAGGGTATGTTTTCCTGGGGCTGGGATGGGAGATATTGTTAGCAGTCTGGACGACATCATGAAAGGCAATGGGAGCAATCCTATTATCTACCTCAGTGCGGGAGGCAACGATGTTGGCAGACGCAGGAGTGAGGACCTGATTAGCAGGTATAGGTCAGCAATAGAAATAATTAGGAAGAAGGGAGGGAACCCTGTCATATGAGGTATTTTGCCAAGGAGAGGAGTTGGAAACGAATAGTTGTCCAGGGCAACTGGTGTCAATTGCTGGCTGGACAAACACTGTAAGGAAAATGCGGTAACATTCATTGACAACTGGGACCTCTTCTATGGCAGAAATGACATGTATGCCAGGGATAGGGTACACTTATCTAGGTCTGGGGTGGGGGCACTGGCAACTGCAGTAGAGGGAGCTGTTAGGACTTTAAACTAGGAATAATTAGTGGTATGGGTTTTGACAAGAAAACAGTGAAGTCCCAGTGTAGTAATATTATGAGTTCTAGGGGAACTAGTAATAAGCAGAACGAGGTGGATATTGGAAAGCCAGTGGCACTAGGTGACAAGGACAGTAATAGGTTTAGTAGAAAAACAGAAATGAGCAGGAAGGGTAAAGAGAAAGGAGAGTCTTTCATTGTATATTATGCTAATAGCCGTAGTGCTAGGAATAAGATGGACGAGTTGAGATTAGTTGCTAGTGCAGGTAACATTGATGTATTTGCCATAACTGAGACGTGGTTTAATTCAAAAAGTCAGGACATGCCTGCAGAATGTCACAGTCAGGGTTTTAAATTGTTCCAAGTAGATAGAAGTATCGGGAAGGGGGGTGGGGTGGCACTGTATGTCCGAGATCACTTGAACTATTGCATAAAAACGGGTATTAAGTCTGGAGTAACACATACAGAGTCTGCTTGGATAAAATTTTCAGAGGTACATAAAAAATTGATTTTAGGAGTGATATACCGTCCCCCAAGCTTAGATAGGGACCAAGGGAGACTACTATGGGAGGAAATTGTTAAGGCCACAAGGCACGATAATGTAGTAATTCTAGGGGACTTTAACTTTAGTCACATTGATTGGAATTTCTTGACTGGGAATTTAGAATCAAATGACTTCTTAGAAGTAGTTCAGAACTGTTTTTTGATAGTTTGTGACAGAGCCTACAAGGGGAAATAACCTGCTTGATTTGGTTCTGGCGAACAAGAAAACCTTTGTTAATAATTTAGAAATTACAGAGGAACTCGGCACAACCCATCACATTGCATTGGATGGAAGTATGACAGTAGGGATAATTCAGTAATGGTCCCAGATTTTCCCTTAGCAGATTACAATGAGCTTAGAGAACACTTATCATCTGTGGACTGGGGTAACGAAGAGAGCTATCAGTATGACAGTTTTCTGAACACTATACATGCTGCTCAAAGAACATTTATCCCATATAAGGAAATTAGAGCAAATAGAAATGACCAAAAATGGATGAATAATAGGCTCAAATATCTTTTAAGGCAGAAGAAAGGAATTTATAGGCGTATCAAAAGAGGTGAGGGTCATCTTATATTGACAGTATATTGACATTAAGAGGGACATTAAAAAGGGGATAAGAAAAGCCAAACGGGACTTTGAAATTAAAGTTGCTAGGGATTCGAAAACTAACCCAGAAAGTTTTTTCCAGGTCTATAGAACAAAAGCTAGAGATAAGATAGGTCCCCTTAAAAATAACTATGGGCACCTTACTGACAAAGAGAACGAAATATGCTCGATTTTAAATAATTATTTTCTCTCGGTTTTTACACAGGAAGACACTAACAGTATTCCAGTAATTAATTTTTATAGTGGACCTGAAGAAGATAAATTATGTAACATCAGTCACTAGTGAAATGGTTATGAAACAAATAGACCGACTGAAGCAAAATAAGTCGCCGGGTCCTGATGAGGTTTTTTCAAGGGTTCTAAAGGAATGCAAAATGGAACTCTGTGAACCATTAACTAATATTTTTAATTTATCTCTTCGAACAGGTGTAGTGTCTGATATGTGGAAGATGGCTAATGTAATTCCTATTTTTAAAGCGGGAGACAAGTCATTACCGTCAAATTACCGCCCAATAATCCTGACCTCCATTGTAGGCAAATTACTAGTCAATTATAGCTGAGATTATAAGAAGTCATCTGGATAAGCATAATTTGATTAATGATACTCAGCATGGATTCACGAGAGGCCGTTCTTGTCTAACTAATTTATTAACTTTCTTCAGTAAAGTTTTTGAGGCTGTTGATCACGATAAAGAATTTGATATTATTTATTTAGATTTTAGTAAGGCTTTTGATAGAGTTCCGCACCAAAGACTGTTAAAGAAAGTGGCAGCTCATGGCATTGGGGGAAAAGTGCTCTCATAGATCGATTCATGGCTCACTGACAGGAAGCAGAGAGTGTCCATAAATGGGGGTTAAATCCGAGTGGGGATCTGTAACAAGTGGCATTCCACAGGGATCAGTCTTGGGCCCGTTGTTGTTTATAATATATATCAATGATCTTGATGAGGGAATTACTAGTGAAATGAGCAAATTCGCCGATGACACAAAGATAGGTAGGATAATTGATTCAAGCGTAGATATCACGGAACTTCAGGAGGATTTAGACAAACTCAATACCTGGTCAGAAAAGTGGCAGATGCAGTTCAATGTAGATAAATGCAAGGTTCTGAAACTCGGGAGTGTCCATAACCCTAGTACTTATAAGTTAAATGATGAAGAACTTAGCCATACAGATTGCGAAAAGGACTTGGGGGTTATGATAAACATCAACCTTAAACCAAGACAGCAATGCTTAAGCGTACGTAATAAGGCAAACAGATTACTGGGATTTATATAAAGAAGTGTAAGCAACAGAAGTTCAGCGGTTATATTACAGCTTTATACATCATTAGTAAGGCCTCACCTAGATTATGCAGCTCAGTTCTGGTCTCCATATTACAGAATGGATATAAATTCGTTAGAAAACATTCAGCGTAGAATGACTAAATTAATACATAGCATTAGAAATCTTCCTTATGAAGAAAGATTGAAGACCCTTAAATTACATTCACTTGTTAGACGAAGAATGAGGAGAGACATGATCGAAGTGTGCAAGTGGAAGATGGGTATTAATAAAGATTATATAGATAAGGTCTTGAGGATATCTCTCCAAGAGAGAACCCAAAGTAATGGATTTAAATTAGACAAGTTTAGGTTTAGAAAGGATATAGGAAAGTATTGGTTTGGAAATAGGGTAGTTGATGAGTGGAACAGTCTACCTAGTTGGGTTATTGAGGCTAAAACATTGGGTAGTTTCAAATTTAGGTTGGATAAATGCATGAGTGAGAGGGGTTGGATTTGAGTGGGACTTCCATATGAGAGTTGATAGAGTTATCAGAGGAAATGTTATGGTGATACCGACAAGATGTGGAAAAAGACACTTATGTACAGTTCAGGACATTTATTAAAGGAAACGTTTCGCCACGAGTGACTTCTTCAGTGCTAATTAGGACTGAAGAAGCCCCTCGTGGCGAAACGTTTCCTTTAATAAATGTCCTGACCTGTACGTAAGTGTCTTTTTCCACAAAGAGTTATCAGAACTTATTTCTTGGGTAGCATTGAAAATTGGGTTGGGCAAATTTTTTGTTATTGGGATGGATTGTAAAGGACCTGCCTAGTATGGGCCAACAGGCCTGCTGCAGTGACCCTCCTTTCTTATGTTATGTATGATGTATGTATGTATATGTATGAAATAATGCGGTATATGTATGAATTTATGTAGTGTGTGTGTGTGGAGGCGGGGTGAGGGGGGGGGCACAACATACTTGAAAGCTTCGGAAAATAAATAAGTGAATCTAAGGAGTGATTTTATCTTTCACAATAAGCAAGACTCTCTCGACACACACACACACACACACACACACACATACACACGCACGCGTGGGTCCGTGGGGTGCAGACGTGGGTAACAAGGCTCCAAGAACCTTAGCGTTGTAAGGCATGCAATAACAGCTAGCGGTAATCAGTGGTTGTGGAACGTCAGTGAACAATACTAGAGTGATAATTAAAGTTATTAGTTAAAAAAAAGTGAGAGGAAAGCTGAAAACAAAATATTTCAAAGCGCAAACCATTGGGGGTCTTAGGCGCTGTTGCCACATTGGCAGCGGTAGGCCTGAAAAAGTGACGTCACGACAAGTTGTGTGCCATTATACATATAAAGTGAAGTGTATATAATGTGAAGTGTATACTATCATCAGTGAAGAGTGAAATCGCGTGAGGAAGCGGGATGTATGAGAATATATGGTTATAAACATCACGGGTGAAGGATCTCCAAAATAGGGATTTAAGGCCTACGTACGACGACTTCGTCATCAGCAGCTGGCAACTTGTCACCGCACCCATTGAGCGCAAGTTTCATTCGCCTATTTGTGGTTTGCATGTTGAAGGCCCTGGCTGGCCTTGCATACTGTTTGATACTGGTCACTCACTCCTGCAAGCTATTACCAGAATTAGAATAGAAATAGCATAGACATAGTGAATATAGTGTTGACGAGTGTGAGAAGGTAGAGTCCAGCGAGGAGTAGAGTAGTATTAATTCCAGTAGTTATTAGCAGTAAGAATACTTAGGAAGCTAGGAAGTCCTCTCCCAATGTGAACATGGAACAGGATAATAACCAGCAATAATTGATACTTAAATCCAGACACACACACACACAAGGCGAGTATTACTATAAGCTAGGTGGCGGGACAAACTTTTAAGGGCAACATTGTAAGACGGTGCGAGGGTCAAGTCCCAGGAGGGTTGTGGTCAGGTCACAAGAAGTTGTGGCCAGTCATTACACCGCACAAGACACACACACACACACACACACACACACACACACACACACACACACACACACACACACACACACACACACACACACACACACACACACACACACACACACACATGCACATACTCACACACAACACACACACACAACACACACACACACACAGACACACAACACACACACAACACACACATAACACACACACACACAACACACACACACAACACACACACACACACACACAGACACACACACACACACACACACACACACACAACATACACACACAACACACACACACACATTGCCAGACTCTCACATACACACACACACACACACATTGTCAGACTCACACATACACTCCCCACCTCCCCCACCGACATCTCACTCCTTCACCTGATCCCTCCCCCTCCCTCTTTCACCCTCCCCCTCCCCACCTCTCCCTCCTTCCCCCTCTCCCTCTCCCACTCACCCACTTGCTTCTCCCTCCTTCCCACCCCCCTCCCCACTACTCTCCCACATAGCCACAGTTCCTCCTCTACCTCCCCCCCCACACTCTGACATACACAATACTAACCTAACATACAGAATTACATAGGTTTCCCACTCTGAGGCAATCAGGATAAAACAAAAATGGGTTGCCAGAGAGCAACAAGAAAAACCAAGGGACAGGAGGAGGAAACTGCAAAGGAAGATTGGGCAGCAGAGCTCACAAAAAGGGAACATGAATGGGAAAAGAAACTAGAAGAACTTAGCATGAGAATGGAAGAGAGGATAGACATGGAAAGCAGGAAGTGGGAGGTGCAAGTCAAAGCAGCAGAGGCCAGGATACAGAGTTTAGAAGAGGAACTGAAAAATCTGAAACAGCCTAAAGAACTAAAGAACATTTTGGGATTGACAACAGAGACTGCTACCTCAGTCACAAATAAGGGGACTGTAGGGAAAGAAGGAGCAAAACTGCATGTAGAAGCTCAATCAGTGGAGACTGTAGTAAATGAAAGAGCTAAGCTATATGTGGAGGCCCTAACAGACCACAGCAGAGCCCAGGGAAAGCCGAGAAGGGAAAATGACAGGCCACTGAGCCCAAGTACATTAGCTAGTGAAACTGAAGAAAGGAAAGCTGAAATGGAGGAAATCAAATTGAATGAGGGGATACACAGGGATATGCAGTGGGAGAATGAAAGGGTGAGGTCAGTCTTTGTGTATGGGCTCCAGGAAGTTGAAGGGGAAACATATGAAGCAAGAAAACAAGGGGAAAAAAAGCAATTGAAAGCATCATGAAAGCAATAGGAGAAGACGACATGACCCAGCTGGAAAATTTTCGGAGAATAGGGGGGTTTGTAAAAAAAAAGAACCCGGCCAGTGAAAGTGACCTTCAAGGCAGAATCGACTCGGAACAGGATCCTGCAGGAGAAAGCACGATTAAGGGACATGCCGGCATACAGGAAGGTGTATCTCGACCGCGACAGAACACAAGCAGAAAGGCAGAAACTGAGAGAGATGGTACAAAGGCGAAAGGAGGAAAGAGAGGGGATGGAGAAGACAGACAGGAGATCCCAGACACAGGAAGATCAAATACAGCCTCCCTCACAACTTCCTATAGAAGCCTCCCAACCAGGTCAACCCCAGTGCAACCAAACACTCTAAACCAAAACACCCATGCCACATCCAATGCCCCCACCCACTGCATTACAAACTCCACCCCCACAGCAACCACCCATAGTTCCTTATCAGGTCACCCACTTCCCCAACCCCAATACACCTCCCAGACCACAATCTTAGAAAAGAAGTTGAAGGTGTGGTATACAAATGCAGATGGAATAACAAATAAGTATGAGGAGTGGCACGAAAGAATCAAGGAGACATCCCCAGACATAATAGCACTCACAGAAACAAAACTCACCAGAATAATAACAGATTCAATCTTTCCATCCGGATATCAAATCCTCAGGAAAGACAGAGGGAGGAGAGGGGGAGGAGGAGTTGCACTGCTCATTAAAAACCAGTGGGGGTTTGAGAAAATGGAAGGAATGGACGGCACGGGCGAAAGGGACTACTTAGTAGGAACAATCCAGTCTGAGGGACATAAGGTGATAATTGCAGTAATGTACAACCCACCACAGAACTGCAGGAGGCCAAGAGAAGAATACGATGAGAGCAACAGAGCAATGGTCGACACACTAGCCGAGGTGGCCAGGAGAGCACACATGGGGGGAGCAAAGTTACTAGTTATGGGTGATTTCAATCACAAGGAGATTGACTGGGAAAACCTGGAGCCCCATGGGGGTCCCGAAACATGGAGAGCCAAGATGATGGATGTGGTACTGGAAAACCTCATGCATCAACATGTTAGAGACACTACCAGAGAGAGAGGAGAGGATGAACCAGCAAGACTGGACCTTGTATTCACCTTGAGTAGTTCTGACATCGAGGATATCATGTATGAAAGGCCCCTGGGAGCTAGTGATCATGTGGTTCTGTGCTTCGACTACATAGTTGAGCTCCAAGTGGAGAGAGCAGCAGGAATAGGGTGGGAAAAACCAAACTACAAAAGGGGGAACTACTCAGGCTTGAGGAACTTCTTTCAAGACATTCAGTGGGAGAGGGAACTGACAGGAAAACCAGTACAAGAAATGATGGACTATGTCGCAACAAAATGCAAGGAGGCAGAGGAGAGGTTTGTTCCCAAGGGAAACAGAAATAATGGGAAGAACAGAACGAGTCCTTGGTTCACCCAAAGGTGTAGGGAGGCAAAAACTAGGTGTACTAGAGAATGGAAAAGGTACAGAAAACAGAGAACTCGTGAAAATAAAGAGATTAGCCGAAGAGCCAAAAACGAATATGCACAGATAAGAAGGGAGACTCAGTGGCAATACGAAAATGACATAGCATCGAAAGTCAAGACTGACCCGAAGCTGTTGTACAGCCACATCAGGAGGAAAACAACAGTCAAGGACCAGGTAATCAGACTGAGGAAGGGTGATGGGGAATTCACAAGAAACGACCGGGAGGTATGTCAGGAGCTCAACACGAGATTCAAAGAAGTATTTACAGTGGAAACCAGTAGGACTCCAGGAAATCAGAGCAGGGGGGTGCACCAGCAAGTGCTGGATGAGGTACATATAACCAAGGAGGAGGTGAAGAAGCTGCTATGCGAACTTGACACCTCAAAGGCGGTGGGACCAGACAACATCTCTCCGTGGGTCCTTAAAGAGGGAGCAGAGATATTGTGTGTACCATTAACAAAGATCTTCAACACATCATTTGAAACTGGGCAACTCCCCGAGGTATGGAAGATGGCAAATGTAGTCCCAATTTTTAAAAAGGGAGACAGACATGAGGCACTAAACTACAGACCTGTATCACTAACGTGTATAGTATGCAAGGTCATGGAGAAGATCATCAGGAGGAGAGTGGTGGAGCACCTGGAAAGAAACAAGTGTATAATTGACAACCAGCATGGTTTCAGGGAGGGAAAATCCTGTGTCACAAACCTACTAGAGTTTTATGACAAGGTGACAGAAGTAAGACAAGAGAGAGAGGGGTGGATCGACTGCATTTTTTTGGACTGCAAGAAGGCCTTCGACACAGTTCCTCACAAGAGGTTACTGCAAAAGCTAGAGGATCAGGCACACATAACAGGAAAGGCACTGCAATGGATCAGAGAATACCTGACAGGGAGGCAACAACGAGTCATGGTACGTGACGAGGTGTCAGAGTGGGCGCCTGTGACAAGCGGGGTTTCACAGGGGTCAGTCCTAGGACCTGTGCTGTTCTTGGTATATGTGAATGACATAACGGAAGGGATAGACTCAGAAGTGTCCTTGTTTGCGGATGATGTGAAGTTAATGAGAAGAATCAAATCGGATGAGGATCAGGCAGGACTACAAAGAGACCTGGACAGGCTACAAGCCTGGTCCAGCAACTGGCTCCTTGAGTTTAACCCTGCCAAATGCAAAGTCATGAAGATTGGGGAAGGGCAAAGAAGACCGCAGACACAATATAGTTTAGATGGCCAAAGTCTGCAAACCTCACTCACGGAAAAAGATCTGGGGGTGAGTATAACACCGAGCATATCTCCTGAGGCGCACATCAATCAGATAACTGCTGCAGCATACGGGCGACTGGCAAACCTATGGATAGCGTTCCGATACCTTAGTAAGGATTCGTTCAAGACTCTGTATACTATTTACGTCAGTCCCATACTGGAGTATGGAGCACCAGTTTGGAATCCACACCTAGTCAAGCACGTCAAGAAATTAGAGAAAGTGCAAAGGTTTGCAACAAGAGTAGTCCCAGAGCTACGGGGATTGTCCTACTAAGAAAGGTTGAGGGAAATCGGCCTGACGACACTGGAGGCCAGAAGCGTCAAGGGAGACATGATAACGACATATAAAATACTGCGCGGAGTAGACGAGGTGGACAAAGACGGGATGTTCCAGAGATGGGACACAGACACAAGAGGTCACAATTGGAAGTTGAAGACTCAGATGAATCAAAGGGATGTTAGGAAGTATTTCTTCAAGATGAATCCGGGGGTGTTAAAGGGGAAATATTTTTCCCGCCACAGGGGTGATAGTAAAAATGGGAAAAGTTTGGGAAACGATGTAGTGGAGGGAGGATCCCTACATAGCCCTTTTAAGCGGGGTAGAATAAAGCTCACGGCTCAGGGAGGTGACCTGGGAGCGATCAGTGAAAGAGGCAGGGCCAGGGCTCGGACTCGACCCCCGCCACCTCAACTAGGTGAGTATGTGAGTACACACACACACACACACACACACACACACACACACACACACACACACACACACACACACACAGGCGTAAGGTAGGGAATGATATAATTATATCAATTTCTGTGGCCTTAACTTTAATTTATAATATCCTGGGGATCTTGGGGATCCCGGGGGGGTGTTTGGGGGTCCTGGGGGCGAGGATCTGGGAAACAGGGTCTGGGGTTTAGGATCCTGGGGAAAATTGGGGTCCTGGGGGATACTTGAGGATCCTGGGGGGTGCCCAGGGGTCCTGGGGGTGCCCGGCGATCCCGGGGAAAGCCCGGGGTCCCGGGGATCTTGAGGATCCTGGGGATTTGAGGTCCCGGGGATCCGGGGATCCTGGGGATACTTGAGGATCCCGGGGATCCCGGGGGTCCCGGGGGATAATTTAGGGTCCCGGGGATACTTGAGGGTCCTGGGGATACCCCGAGTATCCTGGGGATACTTGAAATCCCGGGGTAGGGGTATTTGTGGATGTAGGGAAAAAGGGATATCTGAGGATACTGGGGAGGAGAGATAGCAAAGGAGAGGCTCACACCTGCACTAACATCTATATTTAGATGTGTATATAAATGCAGTCACTAACTTTTCTCTCTCTCTCTCTCTCTCTCTCTCTCTCTCTCTCTCTCTCTCTCTCGCTCGCTCTCTCTCTCTCTCTCTCTCTCACTCTCTCTCTCTCTCTCTCACTCTCTCTCTTAATCCTAATCATATCCCCCATACTATCATCCAATACCACCCTTCCCAAATAATTCTCCACCATACCACCCTTACCCCATCTATCATACCAATCCATCTACCACCATTTTCATCCACCATATCATCTAACCTCCCCCACCACCATCTACCATCCACCTTCCCCCAAAACCACCATCTATCTCCACCATCCAACATCCCCCATTCTGTCATCCACCATCTTCTCCACCATCCCAAATTAACCATCTATCTCCCACCTTTATCCCAATATCCCATAAACCACCATCTATCATACCAACCATCATCCACCATCTGTCTCCACCATCTTCATCCTCCATGCCATCTGCCACCATCTTCAGCCACCATGTTTCCCCAAACCACTATCACCCCATCCACCCTCCCCATCATCTCCACAATCCAATTACTCTATCCCCCCTCGTCTTTTCCCCTCTATCATCCTCCATCCGCCATCCCCCCATGCCATCTGTCATCCCCCTGTTTCATCCACCATCCATCATCCATTTCTATCCCCCCATCAAAAAACCATTTCTATCATCCACCATTATCATCCACCTTCTTCATCCACCATCTTTCCCCCCTTTATCATCTTTATCCACCATGCCATCATCCAAATCTATAAAACTATCTCTATCATCCCCATCCTTTTAAACCAACTATCCCACCATCTTCTCCACCACCCCCTCCTCTTTTACCCTATCTGCTTCATCTATCATATCCCCCCCCAAACCATCATCCACCATCTACTTCCAATTTTCACCACCTTCTATCATCCACCACTATCTGCTTCATCCACCATACCTAAACCCCTACCTCTCCCCGCTACCATCCACCATCCATCATCCACCATCCACCTACCATCTTCCCCCAAAACCCTATCGTACAATCTACCATCTATCTCTATAAAACCCCACCATGGTATCATCTTCATCTATCATCCACCATCTATCTACTGTACCCCATGCTATCTCCACCATTATCATCCACCATGCTTCAGCTTCATCTCCATGTTTCCCTGCTATCATCCCCGTATCATCTTCTCATCAACCCCCCATGCTATCATCTATCATCCACCATTTATCTTCCCCATCTCCATGCATCCCCCCATCTATCAAGTATCATCTATCATCCCCCATCTATCATCTGTCATCCATCTCTCATACCTCTCCTTCCCACCATCTATCTTATCATCCACCAGCAAAATGCCCCCTTCCATCTATCATCCCCCTCTGTTCTATCTGCCCCGCTATCTTCCCACCTTATCATTATAAAACCATATATCATCCTCATCCACCATCCACCCCCCATATATCATCCCCCAAATTACCTCTATCATCCACCGTTCCACCACTCCTCTTAAACCACCATCTATCAAACCCCACCACCCATGCCTCCATACATCATTTCATCCCATCTTCATCCCAAATCCTATCCAAATTTCATCTACCATGCTATCCCTATCAAACCCCATCTATCATACCCCACCTCCATCCCCCTTACTACCCTTCCCCCTTTTCCCCTCCATTTCCATCATCCACCATTATAAAAACCTCCATCCTTTCCAAATTATCCCCTCCATACCAACCCCAGAAAATCAGCCCCATAACATCCCCATCTATCATGCTATCCCTGTCCCACCATCCATCGGACCACCATGCTACCCCAGCCACCATCTACCTCCCACCATCCTCATACCATCTATCGACCTCCATCCTACCCCTACTGTCCCCCACCACCACCCCGCTATCATGCCACCGCTATCAGCCACCCTCTATCACCCATGCTATCTCCACCATTTACCAAATGCTCCATACCATCTGCATCCATCTTTATACCTTCTATCACCCCATCTATCTCCACCATCTATCATCACCCCATCCACCATCCTCTTCCACCATCTATCATTGTACCACCATACCACCATCCATTTCCAAATCCCCATAAATGCTATCTACCATCTATCTCTATCATCCAATATCTCATCCACAATCTATCATGCTGCCCTTATCGTTCACACCACCATCCAATCCATCCCCCCTCTATCATACCTACTTCTCCACCTTTATCCCCACCAACTATCATTAAAATACCATCCATCATGCCCCCATCTATCATTATCACATATCTCCCCCACCATCATCCACCATCTATCATTCCATATATCACCACCATTTTCTCCAAATCTATCATCTAATACCACCATCCATCAACACCACTCCCTTCTATCATCTATCATACACCATAATTGCTTCTTTCTATCATACCACCAACTATCATACTTCATACCACCATCTATCTCCCCCATACTATCAACTATCTTTTTTATATCATCTATCTCCACCATAGTTCATCTATCTCTATTCCACCACTATATCTATGCCACCATATATCTAATACTCCCCACCCTATAAACCACCATTCTTCATAATACCCTCCACCATCTATCTCTATCCCCACCATCTATCTCCACCATCTATCATCTACCTCCCACCATCTTGCCATCTCCTCTATCCCCCATGCTATCCTATAAACCCCATCTTCTACAACCCCTTATCATTATCTCTTCATCCCCCCTCTATCATCCTAGCCTCATCCACCACCACCCATCTACCATGCTATCACCCCCATCACCATCTATCTGCCACCATCCCATACCCTACTTCACCCCCTTATCTCCACCATCCATAAACCCCCATTATCATAACCCATCTATCATCCACCATCCTCATCCACCCATCATTTCCTATTCACCCTATCGCAACATCTATCTACCATCCATCATCCCCATGCTATCATTCCTCATCTCTTTGTTCTCCCCATCCATCATCACCATGCTGTCTCTCCATCCTCATCCACCATGCTTCATGCTACCATACTATCTCCATGTATCATCTCTTTTTACCCTGCCCCATGCTATCATGCTGTTCTATCATGGCCATGCTATCATCTACCATGCCTCTCAACCATCTATCTAGTCTATCATCTCCAATCTATCTACTCCATATTTCTCCCCTCTTCATACCATGCTTACCACCATCTTCATCTCCCATCTATCACTCATCCATCTCCACCTCTATCATCCCCCATCTCATCACGGACTATCTACCCCTCTATCATCCCCATTATCTCCCCAACTATCAAAACCCCCATCATCATCCACCATCTTCTTACCATCCATCCCACCATCCTATCCACCTTCTTCTCCACCATGCCATCTCCACCTCTATCATCTCCATCATCATCCAAATTTATCATGCCACCATCTATCTCCACCATGCTATCATGCCACCATCCATCATCCACCAACTATCATCTACCATCTATCTCCACCTCATCTTTCTCCCTATCGCCACCATCTATCATCCCCATCTATCGTACCCTTCTTCTTTACCATCCATCAACCACCATCCCGACCGCTATCTCCCCATTTCTCCCCATCTATCGGACCACCAGCTGCCCTCCCACCATTATCACCACCATCTATCTCCACCATCTTCGCTCCAGCTATCAACCATCTATCTCCCCATCTATCATACCACTATCCTGCCACCAGCGATGTCACCATCTACCATGCCAACCTGGCATGCCAGTTTTTTACCCCGTTCTTATCCCCATGCTATCTGCCCCACTTCATGCTATCTCCACCCATCCACACCACCATGCTATCTGCTGTCTCCCCCCAGCCCCATCCGGGGTTTACCCATCCCATGCCCCATGCTTCAGCCACCTCTATCTCTATCTCCACCATATCTCATCCACTTATCTCTGTTCTATCATGCCTCAACGCCCCATGCCCCTCCATAACCATTTACCCTACCATCTATCATCCACCTTTTCAACCACCAGCTATCATCAAAATCCACCATCCATCATCCATACTATCATTATCACTATCAATACCACCTAATCCATCCCCTCTTAAACCACCATTCATCCCCTTTTTACCCTTACCATCTTCTTATAATGCCACCATCCATCATATCACCTATCCATCTTCATCTATCATCCCCCCAGGTATCTCTATCATGCTACCCATGCCACCATCTATCTACTATCATCCACCATGCTATCTCCCAAATCTATCGCACCCTTACTACCATACTATCTTATCCCACCATGGTATCATTATCATCTATAAACCACCTCTATCATGCTATCTCCACCACTATCATCCACCATGCACCATGCTACCCTCCACCATTCTATCATTTCATCCCCCAAACTATCGACTATCTCCACCATACTTTTTTACCATCTTCATCTTCATCCCCCAAACTATCATACCATCTCCATTTCTCCCCATCTATCTCATTACCCCCAAAACTTCATAAACCATCTATCATGCTATCTCTATCCCACCATCTTTACCATCATCCTCATCCCCATCCCCCCTCTCCTCTTCATCCCCCAATCCATACTATCGTCCACCATACCACCATCTCCATCTATCTCCCCATCTATCATGCCACCATCCATCCCTCCATCTATCTAACACCATGCTATCCCCCTTTTCATCCCCTCTTCTTTCCATTATATCTACCCCAACCCATGCTATCATCCACCCTAACCAATCTATCCATTCCCTTTACGCAACCCATCCATCATGCCACCATGCCATCCACCCCATCTGTCACCCTCCATCTCCACCATCATCATCTCCATTATCATCCATATGTATCTACACCGCTATCATACCACCATCTATCATCTGCTTACTATCATCCGCCATCTTCCTCCATCCTCATAAAACCTCTATCAGGTCTTCTTCCCCCCATCTATCTTACCTGTTTCTCCCCATCTATTCCATCTATCATACCATCTTCATTCCATATATCTCTACCATCCATCATCCACCATCTATCATCACCTCCTCATACCCCCCGCTTCACTCCCTACCCATACCATCATCTTTCCCCAACTATCAGCCCCATCTATCACCACCTTTCCTCCATACCATCCCACCATCCTAAACCCCCTTCTATCGCCACCATGCCTCATCCACCATGCTTCATCCTACTTCTACCAATCTATCTCCATCTATCATCCACCTCTATCATGCCACCATCCATTCCACCACCTTTTTTCCTCTACTTCAGCCCAATCTTCTAATTTCTCCACCAAAATTTATCCCCCAAATTATCATCTACCTTCTATCACCACCATCCATCATGCCCCCATCCATCTTTCCTTGCTATCTCCAACTATCATCCAATCTATCGACCACCATGCGGAATGAGTCATTAAGGCCTTTCGTTGAGAAACTAACACATGTCCTCATCAGTTCACTAAACGTCAAACTACGGTACGGTATTTGTTAGAAACCCATGGCAGGTAAGTCGTAACGTCAAACTACGGTACGGTAGGGTTAGAACCCATGGCAAGTAAGTCGTATGACTCCACTCCGGTCGTGTTATTGTAATTTCGTGAATCACACCTCATAGTCATGAGGGAAGAGCCAGTTCTGAGAAGTGTTTTCCAACGTTCTACAATGTGTAAATATGGCAGAAAACCATCATGAATGACGGAGTATGACATAAAACCTATCCTTCATGGCTTAGTATGACAAAACACCCGTCATGCATGATGGTTGCCTCACACTAATATAACTCTTGTTCTGACTTCGTGAAGATAAAAATATTCTGCTCAGTACTTCAACGATCACGTTTAAATGCGGTTTTTGAGAGGCTTACCTTCCCCTTGCTAAATGGTTATAACTATGACCATAATTTTTAAAGGGTGGACCGGTAAGCCAGTGGAAGGCCTCGGTCAGATGACCAAAAGCTTCAACGGTGGGTCATCATCTGACTAAGACCCGCGTCAGGAAACACTTGTCCTATTCCCTGATGAACCTAACCTAACTTAACCTTCCCTCACTCCAGCATCTCTCTCTCTCCTTCACGCTGGAGGTTCAGGAATCTCACGCTGCTCCATCTAGCTAAACTGCCAGTATATAACAAAATGAAAACTGCAACGATGGAAGTAAAGAGAAGGCGGCCATCTCATTCCCACGCCATGCAAGACTGTAAATAATATTTATATATATTTATATAACATAGTATAGCCTCCTAAAAACCTATGAAGGAATTTTTAAGACGATATATGTCGGCTGTATTTTATACAGACACGACAATACAGTATAATATACATTATAGATTCACTGATAGCCAGTCATAAATCTGCTAGAAAATTCCGTAACATTACATCTGGTGTTTTTTTGCTCCCTGGGAAGTGAGGATCGTGCAGTCTGGTGCATTATTTAAAACTCTTTCTCGTAAATGGTGAATAAAAATGCTAACTTGTCAGAAATTTCGTCCATAGAGTCAAAACACTTGGTATTTATGAAGGCCTTGGGTAGAGACGTAGGCCAGAAGAGAAGGGAAGGTATATACGGCTCTTCCAGAGTTTTGGGTCGGGGTTTTAAACAAAATACGTAGCTATAACATTGTGTTGCTACTCTGTTGTTTATGACAGAATGTGGGATGGACAGTGTGTTGCTACACTATTCTATATACTGTTACATCCTGATAATGAATGTCAGTACTTTGCTAAGGCTAAAAAGTCAAACGTGTAACTGTGACACTGGAATTAAAACGTTGTTATCTGGCCAGAAGAATGATGAGAAACATAAGACCAAACAGATAACACTTAAGAATGATCAACAGATACGTAAGAATGGTCAACAGATACGTAAGAATGAACAACAGATACGTAAGAATGATCAACAGACACGTAAGAATGATCAAGAGATAAGTAAGAATGATCAACAGACGCGTAAGAATGACCAACATACACGCAAGAATGATCAGCAGGCACGTAAGAATGATCAACAGATACATAATGATCAACAGATACATAAGAATGATCAACAGACACGTAAGAATGATCAACAGATACATAAGAATGATCAACAGACACGTAAGAATGATCAACAGACACGTAAGAATGATCAACAGATACATAAGAATGATCAACAGACACGTAAGAATGATCAACAGACACGTAAGAATGATCAACATACACGTAAGAATGATCAACAGATACATAAGAATGATCAACAGACACGTAAGAATGATCAACAGACACGTAAGAATGATCAACAGACACGTAAGAATGATCAACATACACGTAAGAATGATCAACAGATACATAAGAATGATCAACAGACACGTAAGAATGATCAACAGACACGTAAGAATGATCAACAGACACGTAAGAATGATCAACAGATACATAAGAATGATCAACAGACACGTAAGAATGATCAACAGGCACATACGAATGATCAACAGACACGTAAGAATGATCAACAGACACGTAAGAATGATCAACAGACACGTAAGAATGATCAACAGACACGTAAGAATGATCAACAGGCACATAAGAATGATCAACAGACACGTAAGA
This sequence comes from Cherax quadricarinatus, assembly GCF_038502225.1. Classification (NCBI taxonomy): domain Eukaryota; kingdom Metazoa; phylum Arthropoda; class Malacostraca; order Decapoda; family Parastacidae; genus Cherax; species Cherax quadricarinatus. The sequence goes on from NC_091295.1 coordinate 48,205,287, forward strand.
ATGATCAACAGACACATAAGAATGATCAACAGACACGTAAGAATGATCAACAGAAACGTAAGAATGATCAACAGACACGTAAGAATGATCAACAGACAAGTAAGAATGATCAACAGACAAGTAAGAATGATCAACAGACAAGTAAGAATAATCAACAGACACGATAGGCAAACCAGAAGAGTGACATAAACGATTTACAAAAAAACACAGAAGAATGACCATAAACAAAAATGATAGAGAATATTTCCAGTGTACAAATGACGAGCGGGTTTTTTCCACGAAGGAAATAAACAACAACTGAAAAGGCAAATTTACACACATACAGAAATGAATCTTTATTTTGGGATTAAAAACGAGAGAGTTGTGAGCGTCGTTAATATATGAATGAGGCCTTTAACGGTGTCATTAAAGTGACGTATATATGGTTTAACGACCATGAAGTCAAGAACTACATTCATTTTTTTAATGAAATTTTAAGAGGCGGGAATTAAAAACTGAAAGAGGTCATATTTCCACTTCACTCAGTGAAAGATGACGTGAAGGATGTCACTCAACCTCGGCACGTAATTAAGTTCATTAATGTACAAGTACGTAAATACACAGGCACGGACACATACAAACACATATATACTCATCCCTCCACGTTCAAAACCACCCAGAGATTGAACATTTCCACTTTTCCTGCCACCCAGAAACTCACACAGGGAGTCTGAAGCCTTTTCTAAGAAAGTCACAGGGTAAGCTGAAGCCTCTTCCTAGAAAGCCACAGGGTAAGTTGAAGCCTCTTCCTAGAAAGCCACAGGGTAAGTTGAAGCCTCTTCCTAGAAAGCCACAGGGTAAGCTGAAGCCTCTTCCTAGAAAGCCACAGGGTAAGTTGAAGCCTCTTCCTAGAAAGCCACAGGGTAAGCTGAAGCCCTCTCTACCCATGGGGGGAGGGATGATGTCCCCATCTCTACTGCACACATCGTAGCTTTTCGTCCCCCTACCAAGAGCCCTAGAAGTAGCTCTAGCTCTCATCCCATCACATTACCAAGTCACATCTGGACTCTGATAATGGCCAAAAAGGAGCCGAAATGACGTGTAAACCTCCCATCCCCCCAAGTGTGGGTTGTGAACGAAAATATGTGGTTTTGTGAATGAAAATATAAGAGCTGGTCTCGGTAAGGCGATGACATTTTTACAGTCTGAGAATGAGAGATGGGGAGGATTTTTGTGACCTCTGGGTAAAACATAGTGGAGAGTGTAGCTAGAGAAGACGTTTCCTTTTAGAACGTTTCGCATACCAGAGGCTTTATTACTTGATACAGCTTCTTGTGGGTGGGTAGAGCATGGGTATCTTTGTTTTCGAAAAGTTTCGCCTTCTCAGCAAGCTTCTTCAGTCGGCCTTAAGATAAGGTGGTCAGTCCCTCCACCTCGATAAAAGGTAGTCAGTCCCTCTGCTTTAGTAAAAGGTGGTCAGTCAGCCCCTTAGACTTGACACAAAGTGGTCAGTCCCTCAGCCTTAATATATAGTGGTCAGCCCCTCAACCTCGATAAAAGCTAATCAGTCCCTCAGCCTTGACAGAAGGTAGTCAGTCCCTCGGCCTTATAAAAAGGTGAGCAGTCCCTTAGACCCATCTAAAATAGGAAAAAAAAAAACTCTCATCATACGTGCCTTTTAAAACGACCTGTCGTCTCACAGTCTTGCCCAAACTTCTCTGGAAAACTAAACTGGTCCAGGGGAGAATTAATGTCAATTCCATTTGGGAAGCAATTCGCAAAACACCGACAATAGATCTGGGACCGCGAGAACCGGTCTGTGAGAGAGCCGCAGGGGGCCGTTGACCCCCTGAACAGTCTTCGGGTAAATTCCAGGTAAGAAAGGAAACTTTTATACAAAGTTTCGGGTCTGTCGTGGTCTATTGTCATGAAACTTGTAAATCAGGTTGAGAGTAGAATGGAAGGAGCACAACCACTAGTGTTTCACTAGTGTTCCACTAGTGTTTCACTAGTGTTCCACTAGTGTTGTACCAGTGTTCCGCTAGTGTTGTACCAGTGTTTCACTAGTGTTGTACTAGTGTTTCACCGGTGATCCACTAGCGCTCTTCCAGTGTTCCACTAGTGTTCCACCAGTGTTCCACTAGTGTTCCACCAGTGTTCCACTAGTGTTCCACCAGTGTTCCACTAGTGTTCCATCAGTGTTCCACTAGTGTTCCATCAGTGTTCCACTAGTGTTCCACCAGTGTTCCACTAGTTCTCCACCAGTGTTCCACTAATGTTCCACTGTGTTCCACTAGTGTTCCACCAGTGTTCCTCTAGTGTTCCACTAATGTTCCACTAGTGTTCCACCAGTGTTCCACTAGTGTTTCATTACTGTTCCACTAGTGTTCCGCTACTGTTGTACGAGTGTTCCACTAGTGTTCCACCAGTGTTAAATGTTGAAAAGTCAGGTTAACGTTAAAAGGGGCAGGTTTAAGCGCTGAATGGGCAGATTAAGCGTTGAAAGGGCAGGTTTAGCGCTAAAAGAGCAGGTTAAGCATTGAAGGACAAGTTAATTAAACGCTGTCGCCAGCATTTACAACCACGCGTGTGACCTGCGTAAGTGCACGAGACAGTTTACTGACATCTAACTGCCAAACTGCCGTACTTAAACCGCTCAACGAGGGAAGTTAAGAGATGGGAGCCACCGTTTGGAAATCTGGGTATATTAAAAAGGAATCGTGGGGCAGTAAAGTGCTTTTTATGTTATGTTTTGAGGTGGAAAAATAAAACTGGGCAGGCAAGTGCTCGAGGTCCAGACCACCTCCTTCCTGCCACCACCACCACTTTCTGACAGTGAAGAACTCGTGTGTGTGTGTGTGTGTGTGTGTGTGTGTGTGTGTGTGTGTGTGTGTGTCCCTCACCCCTCATTCATACCTGACATTGTCAGTGAGGGGAGGGAGAGCCACGGGTGTCAGGCACTGCGTGTGCCGCGCTTCCTGGAAGAAACGTATTGACCCCGTCTTCCACTTCACCCATCACCCGGCTCTCTACTGTCCCTCTGGCATTTATTGATCCCACTTACCCCTAGCATCGTATGGTACTGAAAGACAGAGAAAAGAGACATAGAGAGGTAGAGTGAGAGTGTTTGTATATATGTGTGTATTTAAGACTGAAACGAGATCTTCTGACCGTAACAGTACAATGTAGTGTTTCGCTGGACCATTGAGCAAATCTCTCCAAAGTACCTCTTCCACAGGGTAACGCTGTTACACACAGCGTTACCCTGTGTGTAACAGCCAGAAGCACAGCACTACATTGCGTATACAGACCAGAAGTACAGCGTAACAAAGTGGTCGAGCTGTGTTTTCTTTTATACAGAGCGTGTCATAAAGGTCGGGACTGATCTGGGAATAACTCTAGGGATATTTGATGCCTTATTTCACTCCCTTTTTTATTGCATTATTCTTGTTGCTATTTTTGGTGGTGCTGCTGTTGCTATTGATTCTGCTTATGTTGTTGCTGGGGTTGTTACAGTTGCTTTGTTGTTGTGGCTGTAATTATAATAATAATAATAATACACACACACATATACATTGATATATACACTGGAATTTATAGTAATCGAAGCTTGTTAAGACAGCTTGAGACGGGGCTGACAGCCACTGCATTAGCACTGACAGAAGATTCGACTATGCCACGAGGCTGAAGTGTTGCAGCAACAACAATAGCAACAGCAGCCGTAGCAACGACAGCCGCAGTAACAACAATAGCAACAGCAGCCGTAGCAACGACAGCCGCAGCAACAACAATAGCAACAGCAGCCGTAGCAACGACAGCCGCAGCAACAACAATAGCAACAGCAGCCGTAGCAACGACAACAGTAGTAACAATAACATCAACAGCAACAACAGCTGTAGCAACAACAACAGCATTTCATTCAGAAAGTTAACCCGAAGGATTATTAACCAAGGATAACCCAAGAAAAAGCCACTCAGTGTGGCTTACTTCAACCGGAATCCTTTTGGCCAGTTCCCCAGAAAAGTCATCCACAACGCTATGTTAACACCCAGGTACCTATTTACTGCAAGGTGAATAGTGAGAGCAGGTGTAAGGTGACTAACACCCAGGTACCTACTTACTGCTAGGTGAACAGTGACAGCAGGTGTCAGGTGACTAACACCCAGGTACCTACTTACTGCTAGGTGAACAGAGGATAAGCAAGAGCAAAGAAACATGCCCAGATCTCCCCTTGATCCTGAATCGAAACCGTTTACCCTCGGTTGCGAGCTGAACGCTCTATTAATTTGCGTGTCTAGTCAGTCAAAAACAGCGTGACTTACTACTTTCCTGACTCACACGCACACTAAACTTTCCTGACTCACACGCACACTAAACTTTCCTGACTCACACGCACACTAAACTTTCATGACTCACACACGCACACTAAACTTTCCTGACTCACACACGCACACTAAACTTTCCTGACTCACACGCACACTAAACTTTCCTGACTCACACGCACACTAAACTTTCCTGACTCACACACGCACACTAAACTTTCCTGACCCACACACACACACTAAACTTTCCTGACTCACACGCACACTAAACTTTCCTGACTCACACACGCACACTAAACTTTCCTGACTCACACACGCACACTAAACTTTCCTGACTCACACGCACACTAAACTTTCCTGACTCACACACGCACACTAAACTTTCCTGACTCACACACACACACTAAACTTTCCTGACTCACACACGCACACTAAACTTTCCTGACTCACACGCACACTAAACTTTCCTGACTCACACGCACACTAAACTTTCCTGACTCACACACGCACACTAAACTTTCCTGACTCACACGCACACTAAACTTTCCTGACTCACACGCACACTAAACTTTCCTGACTCACACACACACTAAACTTTCCTGACTCACACACACTAAACTTTCCTGACTCACACGCACACTAAACTTTCCTGACTCACACGCACACTAAACTTTCCAGACTCACACACACACTAAACTTTCCTGACTCACACGCACACTAAACTTTCCTGACTCACACACGCACACTAAACTTTCCTGACTCACACACACACACTAAACTTTCCTGACTCACACACACACTAAACTTTCCTGACTCACACGCACACTAAACTTTCCTGACTCACACACGCACACTAAACTTTCCTGACTCACACACACACACTAAACTTTCCTGACTCACACACACTAAACTTTCCTGACTCACACGCACACTAAACTTTCCTGACTCACACACACACTAAACTTTCCTGACTCACACACACACTAAACTTTCCTGACTCACACACACACTAAACTTTCCTGACTCACACACACTAAACTTTCCTGACTCACACGCACACTAAACTTTCCTGACTCACACACACTAAACTTTCCTGACTCACACGCACACTAAACTTTCCTGACTCACACACACACTAAACTTTCCTGACTCACACGCACACTAAACTTTCCTGACTCACACACACACTAAACTTTCCTGACTCACACGCACACTAAACTTTCCTGACTCACACACACACTAAACTTTCCTGACTCACACACACTAAACTTTCCTGACTCACACGCACACTAAACTTTCCTGACTCACACGCACACTAAACTTTCCTGACTCACACACACTAAACTTTCCTGACTCACACACACTAAACTTTCCTGACTCACACACACACTAAACTTTCCTGACTCACACACACACTAAACTTTCCTGACTCACACGCACACTAAACTTTCCTGACTCACACACACACTAAACTTTCCTGACTCACACGCACACTAACCTTTCCTGACTCACACGCACACTAAACTTTCCTGACTCACACGCACACTAAACTTTCCTGACTCACACACACTAAACTTTCCTGACTCACACGCACACTAAACTTTCCTGACTCACACACACACTAAACTTTCCTGACTCACACACACACTAAACTTTCCTGACTCACACGCACACTAAACTTTTCTGACTCACACACACACACTAATCTATCCTGACTCACACACGCACACTAAACTTTCCTGACTCACACACACACTAAACTTTCCTGACTCACACGCACACTAAACTTTCCTGACTCACACACACACTAAACTTTCCTGACTCACACGCACACTAAACTATCCTGACTCACACACACACTAAACTTTCCTGACTCACACACACTAAACTTTCAGGACTCACACGCACACTAAAATTTCCTGACTCACACACACACTAAACTTTCCTGACTCACACACGCACACTAAACTTTCCTGACTCACACACACACACTAAACTTTCCTGACTCACACACACACTAAACTTTCCTGACTCACACACGCACACTAAACTTTTCTGACTCACACACGCACACTAAACTTTTCTGACTCACACACACACACTAAACTTTCCTGACTCACACACGCACACTAAACTTTCCTGACTCACACACACACACTAAACTTTTCTGACTCACACACACACACTAAACTTTCCTGACTCACACACGCACACTAAACTTTCCTGACTCACACACACACTAAACTTTCCTGACTCACACACGCACACTAAACTTTCCTGACTCACACGCACACTAAACTTTCCTGACTCACACACACTAAACTTTCCTGACTCACACACACACACTAAACTTTCCTGACTCACACACACACACTAAACTTTCCTGACTCACACACACACACTAAACTTTCCTGACTCACACACACACACTAAACTTTCCTGACTCACACACACACACTAAACTTTCCTGACTCACACACACACTAAACTTTCCTGACTCACACACACACACTAAACTTTCCTGACTCACACGCACACTAAACTTTCCTGACTCACACACACACTAAACTTTCCTGACTCACACGCACACTAAACTTTCCTGACTCACACGCACACTAAACTTTCCTGACTCACACACGCACACTAAACTTTCCTGACTCACACGCACACACTAAACTTTCCTGACTCACACGCACACTAAACTTTCCTGACTCACACACGCACACTAAACTTTCCTGACTCACACGCACACTAAACTTTCCTGACTCACACACGCACACTAAACTTTCCTGACTCACACGCACACACTAAACTTTCCTGACTCACACGCACACTAAACTTTCCTGACTCACACACGCACACTAAACTTTCCTGACTCACACACACACACTAAACTTTCCTGACTCACACACACACAGTAAACTTTCCTGACTCACACACACACACTAAACTTTCCTGACTCACACACACACACTAAACTTTCCTGACTCACACACACACACTAAACTTTCCTGACTCACACGCACACACTAAACTTTCCTGACTCACACACACACACTAAACTTTCCTGACTCACACACGCACACACTAAACTTTCCTGACTCACACACACACACTAAACTTTCCTGACTCACACACACACTAAACTTTCCTGACTCACACACACACACTAAACTTTCCTGACTCACACACGCACACTAAACTTTCCTGACTCACACACACACACTAAACTTTCCTGACTCACACACGCACACTAAACTTTCCTGACTCACACGCACACACTAAACTTTCCTGACTCACACGCACACACTAAACTTTCCTGACTCACACACACACACTAAACTTTTCTGACTCACACACACACACTAAACTTTCCTGACTCACACACGCACACTAAACTTTCCTGACTCACACACACACACTAAACTTTTCTGACTCACACACACACACTAAACTTTCCTGACTCACACACGCACACTAAACTTTCCTGACTCACACACACACTAAACTTTCCTGACTCACACACGCACACTAAACTTTCCTGACTCACACGCACACTAAACTTTCCTGACTCACACACACTAAACTTTCCTGACTCACACACACACACTAAACTTTCCTGACTCACACACACACACTAAACTTTCCTGACTCACACACACACACTAAACTTTCCTGACTCACACACACACACTAAACTTTCCTGACTCACACACACACACTAAACTTTCCTGACTCACACACACACTAAACTTTCCTGACTCACACACACACACTAAACTTTCCTGACTCACACGCACACTAAACTTTCCTGACTCACACACACACTAAACTTTCCTGACTCACACGCACACTAAACTTTCCTGACTCACACGCACACTAAACTTTCCTGACTCACACACGCACACTAAACTTTCCTGACTCACACGCACACACTAAACTTTCCTGACTCACACGCACACTAAACTTTCCTGACTCACACACGCACACTAAACTTTCCTGACTCACACGCACACTAAACTTTCCTGACTCACACACGCACACTAAACTTTCCTGACTCACACGCACACACTAAACTTTCCTGACTCACACGCACACTAAACTTTCCTGACTCACACACGCACACTAAACTTTCCTGACTCACACACACACACTAAACTTTCCTGACTCACACACACACAGTAAACTTTCCTGACTCACACACACACACTAAACTTTCCTGACTCACACACACACACTAAACTTTCCTGACTCACACACACACACTAAACTTTCCTGACTCACACGCACACACTAAACTTTCCTGACTCACACACACACACTAAACTTTCCTGACTCACACACGCACACACTAAACTTTCCTGACTCACACACACACACTAAACTTTCCTGACTCACACACACACTAAACTTTCCTGACTCACACACACACACTAAACTTTCCTGACTCACACACGCACACTAAACTTTCCTGACTCACACACACACACTAAACTTTCCTGACTCACACACGCACACTAAACTTTCCTGACTCACACGCACACACTAAACTTTCCTGACTCACACGCACACACTAAACTTTCCTGACTCACACACACACACTAAACTTTCCTGACTCACACACACACACTAAACTTTCCTGACTCACACACACACACTAAACTTTCCTGACTCACACGCACACACTAAACTTTCCTGACTCACACACACACACTAAACTTTCCTGACTCACACGCACACACTAAACTTTCCTGACTCACACACGCACACTAAACTTTCCTGACTCACACACACACACTAAACTTTCCTGACTCACACACACACACTAAACTTTCCTGACTCACACACGCACACTAAACTTTCCTGACTCACACGCACACACTAAACTTTCCTGACTCACACACACACACTAAACTTTCCTGACTCACACACACACACTAAACTTTCCTGACTCACACACACACACTAAACTTTCCTGACTCACACACACACACTAAACTTTCCTGACTCACACGCACACACTAAACTTTCCTGACTCACACACACACACTAAACTTTCCTGACTCAACACACACACTAAACTTTCCTGACTCACACACACACACAAAACTATCCTGACTCACACACACACACTAAACTTTCCTGACTCACACACTCACACTACACTTTCCTGACTCACACACACACTAAACTTTCCTGACTCACACGCACACACTAAACTTTCCTGACTCACACGCACACACTAAACTTTCCTGACTCACACACACACACTAAACTTTCCTGACTCACACACACACACTAAACTTTCCTGACTCACACACACACACTAAACTTTCCTGACTCACACACGCACACTAAACTATCCTGACTCACACACACACAAAACATTCATGACTCACACTCACACACTAAACTTTCCTGACTCACACACACACACACTAAACTTTCCTGACTCACACACACACACTAAACTTTCCTGACTCACACACACACTAAACTTTCCTGACTCACACACGCACACTAAACTTTCCTGACTCACACACACACACTAAACTTTCCTGACTCACACACACACACTAAACTTTCCTGACTCACACACGCACACACTAAACTTTCCTGACTCACACACACACACTAAACTTTCCTGACTCACACGCACACTAAACTTTCCTGACTCACACACGCACACTAAACTTTCCTGACTCACACGCACACTAAACTTTCCTGACTCACACACGCACACTAAACTTTCCTGACTCACACGCACACTAAACTTTTCTGACTCACACGCACACTAAACTTTCCTGACTCACACACACACACTAAACTTTTCTGACTCACACACACACACTAAACTTTTCTGACTCACACACACACACTAAACTTTTCTGACTCACACACACACACTAAACTTTCCTGACTCACACACACACACTAAACTTTTCTGACTCACACACACACACTAAACTTTTCTGACTCACACACACACACTAAACTTTCCTGACTCACACACACACTAAACTTTTCTGACTCACACGCACACTAAACTTTCCTGACTCACACGCACACTAAACTTTCCTGACTCACACGCACACTAAACTTTCCTGACTCACACACACACACTAAACTTTCCTGACTCACACGCACACTAAACTTTCCTGACTCACACGCACACTAAACTTTCCTGACTCACACGCACACTAAACTTTCCTGACTCACACACACACTAAACTTTCCTGACTCACACACGCACACTAAACTTTCCTGACTCACACGCACACACTAAACTTTCCTGACTCACACACACACACTAAACTTTCCTGACTCACACGCACACTAAACTTTCCTGACTCACACACACACTAAACTTTCCTGACTCACACGCACACTAAACTTTCACAACTAACCCACAATACCCAACAATTCACAACTAACAATACCCTGGTTGCAACAATTCACAACTAACTCACAATACCCTGGTTGCAACAATTCACAACTAACCCACAATATCCAGGTTGCAACAATTAACAACTAACTCACAATACCCTGGTTGCAACAATTCACAACTAACAATACCCTGGTTGCAACAATTCACAACTAACTCACAATACCCTGGTTGCAACAATTAACAACTAACTCACAATACCCTGGTTGCAACAATTAACAACTAACTCACAATACCCTGTTTGCAACAATTCACAACTAACAATACCCTGGTTGCAACAATTCACAACTAACCCACAATACCCTGGTTGCAACAATTCACAACTAACCCACAATATCCAGGTTGCAACAATTAACAACTAACTCACAATACCCTGTTTGCAACAATTCACAACTAACAATACCCTGGTTGCAACAATTCACAACTAACCCACAATAACCTGTTTGCAACAATTCACAACTATCAATATCCTGGTTGCAACAATTCACAACTAACTCACAATACCTTGGCTGCAACAATTCACAACTAACTCACAATACCCTGTTTGCAACAATTCACAACTAACAATACCCTGGTTGCAACAATTCACAACTAACCCACAATACCCTGGTTGCAACAATTCACAACTAACCCACAATACCCTGGTTGCAACAATTCACAACTAACCCACAATATCCAGGTTGCAACAATTCACAACTAACAATACTTTCGTTGCAACAATTCACAACTAACTCACAATACCTTGGCTGCAACAATTCACAACTAACTCACAGTACCCTGTTTGCAACAATTCACAACTAACAATACCCTGATTGCAACAATTCACAACTAACCCACAATACCCTGGTTGCAACAATTCACAACTAAGCCACAATACCCTGGTTGCAACAATTCACAACTAAGCCACAATACCCTGGTTGCAACAATTCACAACTAACCCACAATACCCTGGTTGCAACAATTCACAACTAACTCACAATACCCTCTTTGCAACAATTCACAACTAACAATACCCTGGTTGCAACAATTCACAACTAACCCACAATACCCTGGTTGCAACAATTCACAACTAACCTACAATACCCTGGTTGCAACAATTCACAACTAACTCACAATACCCTGTTTGCAACAATTCACAACTAACAATACCCTGGTTGCAACAATTCACAACTAACCCACAATACCCTGGTTGCAACAATTCACAACTAACAATACCCTGGTTGCAACAATTCACAACTAACCCACAATACCCTGGTTGCAACAATTCACAACTAACCTACAATACCCTGGTTGCAACAATTCACAACTAACCCACAATACCCTGGTTGCAACAATTCACAACTAACCTACAATACCCTGGTTGCAACAATTCACAACTAACCTACAATACCCTGGTTGCAACAATTCACAACTAACCCACAATACCCTGGTTGCAACAATTCACAACTAACCCACAATACCCTGGTTGCAACAATTCACAACTAACCTACAATGCCCTGGTTGCAACAATTCACAACTAATTCACACCTGGGAGCATTAACAATCTAGTTTTCGTTTCTTCCTTCACCATCATCAGTTCTTAAATAAAAATCACCTTCGCTTATACGAAGATCGTGAACAAATACGTATTACGTATTTTTACGTAATTTTTACTTATTTTTGCGTAATACGTAAACGTATTTTTTGACACAAGAAATATTAAAAATTCTTGAGAAAGTCGCCGCGCAGCGTCGGAAGAAATATTAATGCAGGAAGTGATGTACTGTGGGAAGGTTGGCAGACGGTGGTGGTGCTGGTGGTGGTGTGTTTGTGGTGTTGGTGGTGTGTTTAAGATGTGTTTGTGGTGTGTTTATGGTGCTGGTCGTGTGTTTCTAGTGCTGGTGATGTGTTTAAGATGTGTTAGTGGTGTGTTTGTGGTGCTCGTGGTGGTGTGTTTGTTACGCTGGTGGTGGTGTGTTTGGGGTGGTGTGTTTGTGGTACTGCTGATGGTAATCCTGAAAAACTACTATCAGTCTACCACCACCACCACATTGCAACTACCACCACCCTGGCCATCACCACCCTATACATCACTACCACCCACGCCTTGAAAGTCACCACGACCACCGTTCCATTTAAGCCAGAACGCCACCCCAGCCTCTCCCTGGTGTGATGGGTGACGCTGTAAACTATGACACCACTGTGTCACTTGTGCAGTATTAGTAAAGCAGTGATGTAAACGTTGATAAATACACGAAGGTGGAGATGAGTCGTGTGCAGTGTGGTTGGTGAGTTGCCTTGGAAGGAGGAGGAGAAGGAAGAGGAGGAGGATGCTGTTGGCAATGGCGTCAATATTTTATTGTTGTTAATGAGAGGGATTGATGGTGGCAATGCACTAAGTGGAAATATATTATATGAGATGACAGTGATGTATGAAGCGAGTTACTGAGGACAGTGTTGTTGTGATGATGTATGAAGCGAGTTACTGAGGACAGTGTTGTTGTGATGATGTATGAAGCGAGTTACTGAGGACAGTGTTGTTGTGATGATGTATGAAGCGAGTTACTGAGGACAGTGTTGTTGTGATGATGTATGAAGCGAGTTACTGAGGACAGTGTTGTTGTGATGATGTATGAAGCGAGTTACTGAGGACAGTGTTGTTGTGATGATGTATGAAGCGAGTTACTGAGGACAGTGTTGTTGTGATGATGTATGAAGCGAGTTACTGAGGACAGTGTTGTTGTGATGATGTATGAAGCGAGTTACTGAGGACAGTGTTGTTGTGGTGATGTATGAAGCGAGTTACTGAGGACAGTGTTGTTGTGATGATGTATGAAGCGAGTTACTGAGGACAGTGTTGTTGTGATGATGTATGAAGCGAGTTACTGAGGACAGTGTTGTTGTGATGAAGCGAGTTACTGAGGACAGTGTTGTTGTGATGATGTATGAAGCGAGTTACTGAGGACAGTGTTGTTGTGATGATGTATGAAGCGAGTTACTGAGGACAGTGTTGTTGTGATGATGCATGAAGCGAGTTACTGAGGACAGTGTTGTTGGTGAAGTATGAAGCGAGTTACTGAGGACAGTGTTGTTGTGATGATGTATGAAGCGAGTTACTGAGGACAGTGTTGTTGGTGATGTATGAAGCGAGTTACTGAGGACAGTGTTGTTGTGGTGATGTATGAAGCGAGTTACTGAGGACAGTGTTGTTGTGGTGATGTATGAAGCGAGTTACTGAGGACAGTGTTGTTGTGGTGATGTATGAAGCGAGTTACTGAGGACAGTGTTGTTGTGATGATGTATGAAGCGAGTTACTGAGGACAGTGTTGTTGTGGTGATGTATGAAGCGAGTTACTGAGGACAGTGTTGTTGGTGATGTATGAAGCGAGTTACTGAGGACAGTGTTGTTGGTGATGTATGAAGCGAGTTACTGAGGACAGTGTTGTTGGTGATGTATGAAGCGAGTTACTGAGGACAGTGTTGTTGTGATGATGTATGAAGCGAGTTACTGAGGACAGTGTTGTTGTGATGATGTATGAAGCGAGTTACTGAGGACAGTGTTGTTGGTGATGTATGAAGCGAGTTACTGAGGACAGTGTTGTTGGTGATGTATGAAGCGAGTTACTGAGGACAGTGTTGTTGTGATGATGTATGAAGCGAGTTACTGAGGACAGTGTTGTTGGTGATGTATGAAGCGAGTTACTGAGGACAGTGTTGTTGGTGATGTATGAAGCGAGTTACTGAGGACAGTGTTGTTGTGATGATGTATGAAGCGAGTTACTGAGGACAGTGTTGTTGTGATGATGTATGAAGCGAGTTACTGAGGACAGTGTTGTTGTGATGATGTATGAAGCGAGTTACTGAGGACAGTGTTGTTGGTGATGTATGAAGCGAGTTACTGAGGACAGTGTTGTTGTGATGATGTATGAAGCGAGTTACTGAGGACAGTGTTGTTGTGATGATGTATGAAGCGAGTTACTGAGGACAGTGTTGTTGTGATGATGTATGAAGCGAGTTACTGAGGACAGTGTTGTTGGTGATGTATGAAGCGAGTTACTGAGGACAGTGTTGTTGGTGATGTATGAAGCGAGTTACTGAGGACAGTGTTGTTGGTGATGATGTATGAAGCGAGTTACTGAGGACAGTGTTGTTGTGATGATGTATGAAGCGAGTTACTGAGGACAGTGTTGTTGTGATGATGTATGAAGCGAGTTACTGAGGACAGTGTTGTTGTGATGATGTATGAAGCGAGTTACTGAGGACAGTGTTGTTGTGATGATGTATGAAGCGAGTTACTGAGGACAGTGTTGTTGGTGATGTATGAAGCGAGTTACTGAGGACAGTGTTGTTGTGATGATGTATGAAGCGAGTTACTGAGGACAGTGTTGTTGTGATGATGTATGAAGCGAGTTACTGAGGACAGTGTTGTTGTGATGATGTATGAAGCGAGTTACTGAGGACAGTGTTGTTGGTGATGTATGAAGCGAGTTACTGAGGACAGTGTTGTTGTGATGATGTATGAAGCGAGTTACTGAGGACAGTGTTGTTGGTGATGTATGAAGCGAGTTACTGAGGACAGTGTTGTTGGTGATGTATGAAGCGAGTTACTGAGGACAGTGTTGTTGTGATGTATGAAGCGAGTTACTGAGGACAGTGTTGTTGTGATGATGTATGAAGCGAGTTACTGAGGACAGTGTTGTTGTGATGATGTATGAAGCGAGTTACTGAGGACAGTGTTGTTGGTGATGTATGAAGCGAGTTACTGAGGACAGTGTTGTTGGTGATGTATGAAGCGAGTTACTGAGGACAGTGTTGTTGTGATGTATGAAGCGAGTTACTGAGGACAGTGTTGTTGTGATGATGTATGAAGCGAGTTACTGAGGACAGTGTTGTTGGTGATGTATGAAGCGAGTTACTGAGGACAGTGTTGTTGGTGATGTATGAAGCGAGTTACTGAGGACAGTGTTGTTGTGATGATGTATGAAGCGAGTTACTGAGGACAGTGTTGTTGTGATGATGTATGAAGCGAGTTACTGAGGACAGTGTTGTTGTGATGATGTATGAAGCGAGTTACTGAGGACAGTGTTGTTGTGGTGATGTATGAAGCGAGTTACTGAGGACAGTGTTGTTGTGATGATGTATGAAGCGAGTTACTGAGGACAGTGTTGTTGTGGTGATGTATGAAGCGAGTTACTGAGGACAGTGTTGTTGTGGTGATGTATGAAGCGAGTTACTGAGGACAGTGTTGTTGGTGATGTATGAAGCGAGTTACTGAGGACAGTGTTGTTGGTGATGTATGAAGCGAGTTACTGAGGACAGTGTTGTTGTGATGATGTATGAAGCGAGTTACTGAGGACAGTGTTGTTGTGGTGATGTATGAAGCGAGTTACTGAGGACAGTGTTGTTGTGGTGATGTATGAAGCGAGTTACTGAGGACAGTGTTGTTGGTGATGTATGAAGCGAGTTACTGAGGACAGTGTTGTTGGTGATGTATGAAGCGAGTTACTGAGGACAGTGTTGTTGGTGATGTATGAAGCGAGTTACTGAGGACAGTGTTGTTGTGATGATGTATGAAGCGAGTTACTGAGGACAGTGTTGTTGGTGATGTATGAAGCGAGTTACTGAGGACAGTGTTGTTGTGATGATGTATGAAGCGAGTTACTGAGGACAGTGTTGTTGGTGATGTATGAAGCGAGTTACTGAGGACAGTGTTGTTGTGATGATGTATGAAGCGAGTTACTGAGGACAGTGTTGTTGGTGATGTATGAAGCGAGTTACTGAGGACAGTGTTGTTGTGATGATGTATGAAGCGAGTTACTGAGGACAGTGTTGTTGGTGATGTATGAAGCGAGTTACTGAGGACAGTGTTGTTGTGGTGATGTATGAAGCGAGTTACTGAGGACAGTGTTGTTGGTGATGTATGAAGCGAGTTACTGAGGACAGTGTTGTTGTAGTGATGTATGAAGCGAGTTACTGAGGACAGTGTTGTTGTGATGATGTATGAAGCGAGTTACTGAGGACAGTGTTGTTGGTGATGTATGAAGCGAGTTACTGAGGACAGTGTTGTTGGTGATGTATGAAGCGAGTTACTGAGGACAGTGTTGTTGGTGATGTATGAAGCGAGTTACTGAGGACAGTGTTGTTGGTGATGTATGAAGCGAGTTACTGAGGACAGTGTTGTTGTGATGATGTATGAAGCGAGTTACTGAGGACAGTGTTGTTGTGATGATGTATGAAGCGAGTTACTGAGGACAGTGTTGTTGGTGATGTATGAAGCGAGTTACTGAGGACAGTGTTGTTGTGATGATGTATGAAGCGAGTTACTGAGGACAGTGTTGTTGGTGATGTATGAAGCGAGTTACTGAGGACAGTGTTGTTGTGATGATGTATGAAGCGAGTTACTGAGGACAGTGTTGTTGGTGATGTATGAAGCGAGTTACTGAGGACAGTGTTGTTGTGATGATGTATGAAGCGAGTTACTGAGGACAGTGTTGTTGGTGATGTATGAAGCGAGTTACTGAGGACAGTGTTGTTGTGATGATGTATGAAGCGAGTTACTGAGGACAGTGTTGTTGGTGATGTATGAAGCGAGTTACTGAGGACAGTGTTGTTGTGGTGATGTATGAAGCGAGTTACTGAGTAAAGTGTTGTTGTCCTGATGTATGAAGCGAGTTACTGAGGACAGTGTTGTTGTAGTGATGTATGAAGCGAGTTACTGAGGACAGTGTTGTTGTGATGATGTATGAAGCGAGTTACTGAGGACAGTGTTGTTGGTGATGTATAAAGCGAGTTACTGAGGACAGTGTTGCTGTAGTGATGTATGAAGCGAGTTACTGAGGACAGTGTTGCTGTAGTGATGTATAAAGCGAGTTACTGAGGACAGTGTTGTTGTAGTGATGTATAAAGCGAGTTACTGAGGACAGTGTTGTTGTAGTGATGTATAAAGCGAGTTACTGAGGACAGTGTTGTTGTAGTGATGTATAAAGCGAGTTACTGAGGACAGTGTTGCTGTAGTGATGTATAAAGCGAGTTACTGAGGACAGTGTTGTTGAAGTGATGTATAAAGTGAGTTACTGAGGACAGTGTTGTTGTAGTGATGTATAAAGCGAGTTACTGAGGACAGTGTTGTTGTAGTGATGTATAAAGCGAGTTACTGAGGACAGTGTTGTTGTAGTGATGTATAAAGCGAGTTACTGAGGACAGTGTTGTTGTGATGATGTATAAAGCGAGTTACTGAGGACAGTGTTGTTGTGATGATGTATGAAGCGAGTTACTGAGGACAGTGTTGTTGGTGATGTATGAAGCGAGTTACTGAGGACAGTGTTGTTGATGATGTATGAAGCGAGTTACTGAGGACAGTGTTGTTGGTGAAGTATGAAGCGAGTTACTGAGGACAGTGTTGTTGTGATGATGTATAAAGCGAGTTACTGAGGACAGTGTTGTTGTGATGATGTATGAAGCGAGTTACTGAGGACAGTGTTGTTGGTGATGTATGAAGCGAGTTACTGAGGACAGTGTTGTTGGTGAAGTATGAAGCGAGTTACTGAGGACAGTGTTGTTGTGATGATGTATGAAGCGAGTTACTGAGGACAGTGTTGTTGGTGATGTATGAAGCGAGTTACTGAGGACAGTGTTGTTGTGATGATGTATGAAGCGAGTTACTGAGGACAGTGTTGTTGTGATGATGTATGAAGCGAGTTACTGAGGACAGTGTTGTTGTGATGATGTATGAAGCGAGTTACTGAGGACAGTGTTGTTGTGATGATGTATGAAGCGAGTTACTGAGGACAGTGTTGTTGGTGATGTATGAAGCGAGTTACTGAGGACAGTGTTGTTGTGATGATGTATGAAGCGAGTTACTGAGGACAGTGTTGTTGGTGATGTATGAAGCGAGTTACTGAGGACAGTGTTGTTGTGGTGATGTATGAAGCGAGTTACTGAGGACAGTGTTGTTGTGATGATGTATGAAGCGAGTTACTGAGGACAGTGTTGTTGGTGATGTATGAAGCGAGTTACTGAGGACAGTGTTGTTGTGTGATGTATGAAGCGAGTTACTGAGGACAGTGTTGTTGTGATGATGTATGAAGCGAGTTACTGAGGACAGTGTTGTTGGTGATGTATGAAGCGAGTTACTGAGGACAGTGTTGTTGTGGTGATGTATGAAGCGAGTTACTGAGGACAGTGTTGTTGTGATGTATGAAGCGAGTACTGAGGACAGTGTTGTTGTGATGATGTATGAAGCGAGTTACTGAGGACAGTGTTGTTGTGATGATGTATGAAGCGAGTGAGGACAGTGTGTTGTGATGATGTATGAAGCGAGTTACTGAGGACAGTGTTGTTGTGATGATGTATGAAGCGAGTTACTGAGGACAGTGTTGTTGGTGATGTATGAAGCGAGTATGAACAGTGTTGTTGTGATGATGTATGAAGCGAGTTACTGAGGACAGTGTTGTTGTGATGATGTATGAAGCGAGTTACTGAGGACAGTGTTGTTGTGATGATGTATGAAGCGAGTTACTGAGGACAGTGTTGTTGGATGATGTATGAAGCGAGTTACTGAGGACAGTGTTGTTGTGATGATGTATGAAGCGAGTTACTGAGGACAGTGTTGTTGGTGATGTATGAAGCGAGTTACTGAGGACAGTGTTGTTGTGATGATGTATGAAGCGAGTTACTGAGGACAGTGTTGTTGGTGATGTATGAAGCGAGTTACTGAGGACAGTGTTGTTGTGATGATGTATGAAGCGAGTTACTGAGGACAGTGTTGTTGGTGATGTATGAAGCGAGTTACTGAGGACAGTGTTGTTGTGGTGATGTATGAAGCGAGTTACTGAGGACAGTGTTGTTGTGATGATGTATGAAGCGAGTTACTGAGGACAGTGTTGTTGTGGTGATGTATGAAGCGAGTTACTGAGGACAGTGTTGTTGTGATGATGTATGAAGCGAGTTACTGAGGACAGTGTTGTTGGTGATGTATGAAGCGAGTTACTGAGGACAGTGTTGTTGTGATGATGTATGAAGCGAGTTACTGAGGACAGTGTTGTTGTGATGATGTATGAAGCGAGTTACTGAGGACAGTGTTGTTGTGATGATGTATGAAGCGAGTTACTGAGGACAGTGTTGTTGTTGTGATGTATGAAGCGAGTTACTGAGGACAGTGTTGTTGTGATGATGTATGAAGCGAGTTACTGAGGACAGTGTTGTTGTGATGATGTATGAAGCGAGTTACTGAGGACAGTGTTGTTGTGATGATGTATGAAGCGAGTTACTGAGGACAGTGTTGTTGTGTGATGTATGAAGCGAGTTACTGAGGACAGTGTTGTTGTGATGATGTATGAAGCGAGTTACTGAGGACAGTGTTGTTGTGTGATGTATGAAGCGAGTTACTGAGGACAGTGTTGTTGTGATGATGTATGAAGCGAGTTACTGAGGACAGTGTTGTTGTGATGATGTATGAAGCGAGTTACTGAGGACAGTGTTGTTGTGGTGATGTATGAAGCGAGTTACTGAGGACAGTGTTGTTGTGATGATGTATGAAGCGAGTTACTGAGGACAGTGTTGTTGGTGATGTATGAAGAGAGTTACTGAGGACAGTGTTGTTGTGATGTGATGTATGAAGCGAGTTACTGAGGACAGTGTTGTTGTGATGATGTATGAAGCGAGTTACTGAGGACAGTGTTGTTGGTGATGTATGAAGCGAGTTACTGAGGACAGTGTTGTTGGTGATGTATGAAGCGAGTTACTGAGGACAGTGTTGTTGTGATGATGTATGAAGCGAGTTACTGAGGACAGTGTTGTTGTGATGATGTATGAAGCGAGTTACTGAGGACAGTGTTGTTGTGATGATGTATGAAGCGAGTTACTGAGGACAGTGTTGTTGTGATGATGTATGAAGCGAGTTACTGAGGACAGTGTTGTTGGTGATGTATGAAGCGAGTTACTGAGGACAGTGTTGTTGGTGATGTATGAAGCGAGTTACTGAGGACAGTGTTGTTGGTGATGTATGAAGCGAGTTACTGAGGACAGTGTTGTTGTGGTGATGTATGAAGCGAGTTACTGAGGACAGTGTTGTTGTGGTGATGTATGAAGCGAGTTACTGAGGACAGTGTTGTTGTGGTGATGTATGAAGCGAGTTACTGAGGACAGTGTTGTTGTGATGATGTATGAAGCGAGTTACTGAGGACAGTGTTGTTGGTGATGTATGAAGCGAGTTACTGAGGACAGTGTTGTTGTGATGATGTATGAAGCGAGTTACTGAGGACAGTGTTGTTGTGGTGATGTATGAAGCGAGTTACTGAGGACAGTGTTGTTGGTGATGTATGAAGATAATGGAAGGTAGACGTATATATGTGTATGTACCGACTTGTATGTGATTGGAAGGGTCGATTTACAGCTCCTGGTCCCGTGTGTGTGTGTGTCTTTCGCCTTCAGTTATTTATCACATACATTAATTTTAAATTTTCAATGGCTATAGCACTTCCTGCTTCCTCTTTTAGCTTAGTCTATCGATGTACCATTCTCAGAAGAAGAAGCGCTCATCTACCACTCGGAGAAGAAGCACTGTCCGGCATCTTTTCAACTCCAGTATTTCCTCAATTAACAACTCTGGGTTTCTGTTATCTCTGTTACACCTGGTAAGGAATGTTCTTTATACATTCTTCCGGTTTCTTTCGTCTGATAATGTCTTCCTCCTTCCCTGCTATCAGCCAGCCTGGATATCCTGAGTGCTTTCAGCTGTCATCATAAATCACGCTATTTTTTATCTGGTTTAATTTAACATTATCTATATGCTCAATAATAACTCACGTGACACCATTTGACAAAGGTTTAAAGCCGATCAGAAGAGGCGTTAAAATGCTATCAAAGTCATTCGGTTCCTGAGCCATTTATTAACATTCTGGGAATCTTGAAATGTGGTTACACAACTTTGGTCATAGTTCACCTACACGTGCCAGTAGTTGCATGGATCTTGTCCTAGTTACCGTACACCAGCGACGAAAATTTGAAGCCGATTGAATGAGGCATTCTCGTATTATAAACAAAATAAAACCAAATCTTCTGGAGGGAGAAAAAGAAATTATGCAACGACTTAAAGGTACCACTTAGTGGAGGATTAATGTGTTTGTTTGGGAGGTCGTTAAGGCGTAAGTTAACAACGTAACTACCCTCATTAAACCACCATTCTCTCTACACTTACGACATATTTACTAACTTTGTGCAGCAGCAGCACACTCTTGGGTCCCCTGGGTAGTGGCTAATGCAGATTGCGGCTGTAGTTCTGCACACACAGTGGTTAATGTGTAAACTGTGGCTGTAGTTCTGCACACAGGGCGTGGTTAATGTGTAAATTGTGGCTGTAGTTCTGCACACAGGGCGTGGTTAATGTGTAAATTGTGGCTGTAGTTCTGCACACAGGGCGCAATATATACAACATAATCTAGCTATGTTACTCTGTTACTACCATGAGTGTCAGTAAAGTCTGCCGTCATCCACCTTCTAGAGAGTCTTCTAGAGTTTGCGCTAGATGGAATTTTATCGCTGAGGGAAGGGAGAGAGAGAGAGCACAGGATAACACCCACGACCTGAGAGTTTAGTGGACACGAACGTAACTCTGTTCGTGTAACTGGGACCTGGGGTTAATATCCTTGAATCGATCCTTCCTATTCCTGGAACTTCCGATAGATGGGAACTAAAACACACACACACACTCTCTCTCTCTGTCTCACACACACATACACACGTCAGAGGAGGCTACGAGAGCAGTTTACACCAGACTGGCAACACTCGTTCCACGTCTGGTCCCCACACCAAACCTGTTCTTGTGACCCGCCTTCCCGGATCTCTACACACCTGGTCCCACATTGTCCCTTACACAGTATATCCTAACACCGAAGGAGCCAGAGGATACAACCTGGGGAAGGAGGATACGGCGAGCTTCCTACCTTGCTACGCTTACGCAAGTCGAAGTACGGGGAAAATAGCCCGCGTGCTTCAGATGTTTGTGACCCCTATTCACCTCCCTTAGTGTGTGTGTCTGATAAAAAGATATAAAAAACGACTGCTGAGTCGCCAACACCCGCAGTGACGCACAGTTGTTTGGGTATTGGTTCAGTGGTGACAGTTGCTAGCACGCAGGTGCCTGAACTGACATCTCCCCGACACAAGTAATTCTTTGTTAAACCAAACTGGGTGTACCACAGTGCTTTCCTAGCCTATTATGCATGACAGATGCACTGTGGGTGCACCAGCAGTGTGCGGCTACCCTATTTGATGGGACACATTGTGATGACACCTTTGGAGACCAAATTTTGTATAATAGGGTTATTGTGGAAATACTAGCCATTGTCAGCTACCCTGTTCTCTCTGACAGCTACATTGTGGGAACACCAGCAGTGTGCTGCTACCCTGCTCTCTATGGTAGATACATTGTGAGAACATTTACAGGTATTTTTTCCCCTGTCATATTCCACCACACACTCTCGGCTCAGCCTGAGCCGTCAGACTTCAGTAGGACGATGAAGACTTCACTAAACGTTGCGCTATGGCTCACGAAAATCGTAATGACGCGTTTTAGGAAACGTTTGAAATGGCTTTCAGTGCCTCCCTGGATTGCAAGATTAGTTGATTAGTTGATTAGTTATTACGCTGGTCCATTAGGTGTCTCGTAGTTCGATTGGTAGCGCACTCAGCTCACAGACGTCCGTGGTTCGATCCCAGGTACGGTTGGAAACAGAACGTGTTTCCTTAAGACACCTGCTGTCCATGTTCACCTAGCAGTAAAATAGGTATCTAAGTGTTAGTGGATTAGTGTGGGTCGCATCCTGGGATAAAATTGACCTAATTTGCCCAAAATGTTCTGAATAACAAGGGTCTTTCTATATAGTGGTATGTCGTTGATATCAGCTATGGTCTGTATAAGGTACATAGAGGTACATGGGAGGTACATAGTAGTACATGGGAGGTACATAGTAGTACATGGGAGGTACATAGTAGTACATGGGAGGTACATAGTAGTACATGGGAGTACTTGAGAGTTCATGGGAAAGTCCACACCCAGGCTATCTGTTGAGATCTATTTCCACTGAGATTAGGGACTACCGTCTATTATCTAGGTGTGTGAATTATAGAAAAGCCGAAGGCTCTCTCCCTCGACTCTCAGAGTTAATACCGTAGCGTGCGCTCTACAGTAGATTTGTGAGAGCACAAGACGTCTGGAACTACCTCTCTCTCTCTCTCTCTCTCTCTCTCTCTCTCTCTCTCTCTCTCTCTCTCTCTCTCTCACTCTCTCTCTCTCTCTCTCTCTCTCTCTCTCTCTCTCTCTCTCTCTTTCTCTCATTATCCTCACGTTACAAAGAAAAGATGGAAAGCATTATAATATTCTGCCCACTTGCCCACCTTAATGCCCACCTGCCCACCTGCCCACCTGCCCGCCTGCCCACTGCCTGCCCACCGCTTGCCCGCCTGCCCACCGCTTGCCCACCTACACGGAGTCTACCTGGAGGTTATTCCTGGGATCAACGCCCCCACGACCCGGTCCACGACCAGGCCTCCCGGTGGACCAGGGTCTGATCAACAGGCTGTTACTGTTGGCCGCACGCAGTCCAACGTACGAACCACAGCCCGGCTGATCCGGCACTGAATTTAGGTATCTGTCCAGCTCTCTCTTGAAGGCAGCCAGGGATTTATTGGTAATTCCCCTAATGCTTGATGGAAGGCTGTTGAACAGTCTTGGGCCCCGGACACTTATGGTGTTTTCTCTTAGTGTACCAATGGCGCCCCTACTTTTAACTGGGGGTATTTTGCTTCGCCTGCCCAGTCTTTTACTTTCGTAGGGAGTGATTTCTGTGTGCAGATTTGGGACCATTCCTTCCAGGATTTTCCAAGTGTAGATTATGATGTATCTCTCTCTCCTGCGTTCCAACGAGTACAAGTTAAGTGCTTCCAAGCGTTCCCAGTAGTTAAGGTGCTTGACAGAACTTATACGTGCAGTAAAGGTTCTCTGTACACTCTCTAGATCTGTTATTTCACCTGCTTTGAATGGAGATGTTAAACAGCAGTATTCCAGCCTAGAGAGAACAAGTGATTTGAAAAGGATCATCATTGACTTGGCATCTCTCGTTTTGAACGTTCTCATTATCCATCCTATCATTTTCTTTGCACTTGTGATCGTGGCACTGTTGTGATCCTTGAATGTGAGATCCTCAGATATTACTACTCCCAGGTCCCTTACATTATTTTTCCGCTCTATTATATGGCCAGAGTTTGTAGTATACTCTGTTCTAGTTATTATCTCCTCCAGTTTTCTATAACGGAGTAGTTGGAATTTGTCCTCATTGAACATCATATTGTTTTCCGTTACCCACTGGAAAACTTTGTTTATATCTTCTTGGAGGTTAACCGCGTCCTCAGCAGATGACAGCCTCATGCAGATCCTAGTATCGTCTGCAAAGGATGATACGGTGCTGTGGGTTACATCTCTGTCTATGTCTGATATGAGGATGAGGAACAGGGTGGGGGCGAGTATTGTGCCTTGTGGTAAAGCGCTCTCCACTATTGCAGCCTCCGATTTAACTAAGTTCACCACTACTCTTTGTGTTCGATTGGTTAGGAAGTTGAAGATCCACCTCCCCACTTTGCCAGTTATTCCCTTAGCACGTATTTTGTGCGCTATTACGCCATGATCGCATTTGTCAAACGCTTTTGCAAAGTCTGTGTATATTACATCTGCATTCTGATTCTCTTCCAGTGCATCCAAGGCCATATCATAGTGATCCAGTAGTTGTGAGAGGCAGGAGCGACCTGCCCTGAACCCATGTTGCCCTGGATTGTGCAGATTTTGGGAATCCAGATGATTTGCAATCCTGCTTCTTAGCACTCTTTCAAAGATTTTTATGATGTGGGACGTCAGAGCTATTGGTCTATAGTTCTTAGCTAATGCTTTGCTGCCACCGCTTGCCCACCTACCCACCGCCTGCCCACCGCTTGCCCACCGCTTGCCCACCAACCCACCGCCTGCCCACCGCTTGCCCACCGCTTACCCACCTACCCACCGCCTGCCCACCGCCTGCCCACCTGCCTACCGCCTGCCCACCTGGAGACTGAGTCACCAAGCAACTCTTCTTAACAATATATTGCAACATGATCCGTTATCGTAGCTAACTTTCCTGTTGACTGACCAGGAAAATTATTAATATTATTATTAGTATATATATATATATATATATATATATATATATATATATATATATATATATATATATATATATATATATATATATATATATATATATATATATATATATATATATATATATATATATATATATGTATATATATATATATATATATATATATATATATATATATATAGATAGATAGATAGATAGATAGATAGATATAAATATAGATATAAATATACCTAGAAGTATCTTGTTATTCATGGTATACTCAGAAGTGTGCATCTCTCATTGTAAGAACACAAAGCTTACTCAGATTCATATTAGCTGAATTAAAGTATTCTGGACTAGTTCAGTACAATAAATGCAATCTAAATGTAGATGGTGCAGTCGATAGGCTTTAAACCTGACAAACCTGTCGATCTGATACTCCAAGAGTTGGCGAACCCATAGTATCACTCGTTGAATGGTTCTTAATGAGGGCCAAGAGCTATAACCTGACACAGACACAACTCCCTGAGTACACAGACTCTCCCTCACCAGATCTCACAGCCCCAGTCGTCATCAACCTATTTTCGGCCCCAGTCTTTCCACAACATTCACCCCCTTCCCCCCGAGTACTCACCGATAACCCGGGGTTATCACTGAGTTTACGATAGCTCGGAGTTATCGTAAACTCGACTATTCAGGGCTGGGAGGAATGTATGGAGGGGGGAGAGGTTGAGTTTGCTTTGGCATCACGTTAAGTGCGTCTGGATCACTGTGTTTACACCCTGGGTCGCCTTCCTTATTCCCTTTCCTGTGTTTTATTTTTCCTTCGTCTTGTCTCTCGTTACTTCCATTGATCGTCTCTCAAGTATTTTCCAGCAGCTCTCTGTGTCAGCTTACTGCTATGGCTTACAGTCAGATTACTGTTATGGCTTACAGTCAGATTCCTGTTATGGCTTACAGTCAGATTACTGTTACGGTTTACAGTCAGATTACTGTTATGGCTTACAGTCAGATTATTGCTATGGCTTACAGTCAGATTACTGCTATGGCTTACAGTCAGATTACTGTTATGGCTTACAGTCAGATTACTGTTATGGATTACAGTCAGATTACTGTTATGGCTTACAGTCAGATTACTGTTATGGCTTACAGTCAGATTACTGTTATGGCTTACAGTCAGATTACTGTTATGGCTTACAGTCAGATTACTGCTATGGTTTACAGTCAGATTACTGTTATGGCTTACAGTCAGATTACTGCTATGGTTTACAGTCAGATTACTGTTATGGCTTACAGTCAGATTACTGTTATGACTTACAGTCAGATTACTGCTATGGTTTACAGTCAGATTACTTTTATGGTTTACAGTCAGATAACTGTTATGGCTTACAGGCAGATTACTGTTATGGCTTACAGTTTCTGACCTGGTCTATCTGTCTGCACTATCCTGCTGTCAGCTTTCACCCTTTCGAATCTGGTGCTTGCTGTCTACCTCTAGCACCTTAGCTCTCTTGTTCTCGCTCTCTAGCAGCTCTCTAGCTCTCTTTGACTCTCTAGCTCTCGTTTTCTCGCCGTGTTCTATCCTCTCATATCTCTCCAGGTAATTTTCTTTGAGATAGGTCGAAGATGAATGACATTGTTACATTACATGCTTGACCACTCTTTACTGTGGCCCATGTATTACCCTCAGTAACACTGCAGGGAAGGTTCAGTAACACTGGAAGGAAGGCTCAGTAACACTGGAAGGAAGGTTCAGTAACACTGGAAGGAAGGTTCAGTAACACTGGAAGGTTCAGTAACACTGGAAGGTTCAGTAACACTGGAAGGTTCAGTAACACTGGAGGGAACATTAAGAGGACTCCACTTCTCCTACAAGACACTGGTCTCTCCCCAGCAGGTAAATTTTACACCATTATCCACCTACATTTAATAACCTTCCTGTGGGCATCCCATCCGCATTCCTGTCGTTGAAGAATTGAGACATTTATGCAACATATGGGAATCTTTATTGAAAAAACGTTTCGCCGTATGTTGCACACGTGTCTCAGTTCTTCAACTTGTAGGTTTTCAAAATTATTCTTCACATCTGTCAGACACTGCATCATCATGGGATCTTGATACAAAGAATTCTTCAAAACTTGTCCAACCTTTGAACGAAGACCTACTTCGACTAGTGGATGGTACCACTATGACCCCGCCTCCGCCTGCTTCCCCCTCACCTGACTACAGTATATAAGCCACGTCTACGGCCCTATGCTGTACATTCTACAAGATTGATGGACTGAACACATCGACTCAAGGCTGAGGGACTGATTACCTCAAACTCCTCCACTCCTTATACCTTCCGGCTTTGTATAGGACTGATAAAGCCACTGTGTGACGAAATTTTTTTTTTTTTTAATAAAGATTCCCATATGTTGTATAAGTGTCTCAATTCTTCAACTTGTCGGTTTTCAAAACCATTCATCACACACACACATTCCTGTCGTATTTCCTTCCCGTATTATGAGGCTTAGCCTGAGAGCGGGCCGCGGGGGCGATGACCCCCTCGGTTATTACCAGATAACAACGTTCACCTCTGCCTTATTTTCATCCTGCCTGGAGTCTACCTGGGCCGGGAGTCAACGCCCCCGCTGCCCAGTCCTTGACTAGACCTCGTGGCAAAAATCTCCATCACTGATTGACTCTGCAATGAATCTAAGTCTTGATGAAAGTGGTCAGTCCCTCAGTCTTCATAAATTTATGTATTCAGTCCCTCAGCCTTTACCAGTCTGAAGTAGAGGCAAGAGGATGATCACTTATTTACCGTCGTCAAAAGATAGAGGCGCAGTAGTTGAAGGCACCGTCACAAGTGGGCGAACTGGTTTCGTTTTATGATTATCATCTTAAGATACAGGACGGTGAAAAGAACGGTTATCAGAGGCCGGCAGGTAACAACAGGTCACCGTAATTAACGCGTCTTCACTTATCCTGCGTTAATAACCCGAAGTTATGAAGCTTTACGCAGTTATGTTACGCCATGATCACACAACCGCTCCTTTTATGACGCAGATACTGCATCATTTATTGTAGTGAGCGCTTTGCGTACGTCTGTGGAACAGCCAATCTACGGCACTGTTGTTATTTTATCTGTTCAGAGTCATGGAATGAA
Source organism: Cherax quadricarinatus (assembly GCF_038502225.1). Taxonomy (NCBI): domain Eukaryota; kingdom Metazoa; phylum Arthropoda; class Malacostraca; order Decapoda; family Parastacidae; genus Cherax; species Cherax quadricarinatus. Next base: position 48,234,330 of record NC_091295.1, read on the forward strand.
TGAATAACAACCTGGGAAGCTGAGTGTGTGGCCAGGTGAGTGAGAGGAGAGACTACCAGGTGAGAGGAGAGACTACTAGGTGAGAGGAGAGACTACCAGGTGAATTAGAGAGGCGACCAGGTGAGTAAAAGGAGAGGTGACCAGACCAAACGTTTGGCAGCACCACGAGCAACAGCAGCAGCAAAAGCAACAGTAGCAGCAACAACAGCCGCAGCAGTAACAACAGCAGTAACATCAGCAGCAACACCTGGATGGTCCTTCATCTAAATAACTTCTTGCCAGAATTCTGCCAATACTCCGCCACCAGACATCCTAGCATCAAGATGAGCAGAAAAACTATACCAAGTATGACTCTCAGCTTTAGTCACAGCCTCTGAGAACGACTTCGGTGCCTGAACACCAGGATCCCCTCTATATCTATCCACTAAATTGGCCTCTAAGCCTGACAGACAGCAAGAACATCTATCACCTAATCCGAGAATCATGCTGCCTAATATGACAGCCCCGCACGGGAGGGAAAAAATCAGATACGCCCGTAACAGGAGCTTTATCTAGGGCACAAGTAGTCAAGCATCGCCTCTGATACAATAATAGTACCGCCCAGCCATTAATTAACAGGAAGCATCTGTCTCCCAGTAACGCGGTGCTGTGCTGGTGTGCAGGACTGTTAATTTCCTGTATTCACCGCAGGGAGTTAAAAAGAAAATTCAGTCGCCCTTGGCAAGACAGTGATTGAATGAATGATGATGAAAGTGTTTCTTTCATGTATATATATATATATATATATATATATATATATATATATATATATATATATATATATATATATATATATATATATATATATATGTGTGTGTGTGTGTGTGTGTGTGTGTGTGTGTGTAAACATTAGGTTGTAACAAGAGGCTTTAATTGGGGGTAGGTCAACACTAAATAAATAGAAAGAGAAGAGGAGGATGAGGAAGAGAGGAAGGAAAGGAGGAGGAGGAAGGGGGAAGATAGGAAGGAGGGGAGAAGAAATGATCAACGAGGGAGGATGACGTGGATACAAACTTGAATTGTCCAAACTTCTTGGTTGAATGATGGTTGGAAGAAGAGGTGTGAGCACCTCAGGCAGTTGGGTCGACCTTCCCCCTCCTCCTCCTCCTCCTCCTCTTCTTCCTCCTCCTCCTCCTTGTCCTCCTCTAGCTCCTCCTCTTCTGCGTCTTTCCCTCTTTTTCCTATCCACTGTTTTCTTCGTCATTTAATCCTTTTTCTTTATTTTCAATACGACGCGACATTTCTCTGCCTTCTCCCATGCATCATCACACACTACCCCACGTATACTCATTAATGGCCCTCCTAATATACCCATGCCCCTCATTAATGCCCCATGCCACCCATTAATGTCTCTATGCCACGAAATACCATCCAAGACTCACTGGCCGGATCTGTGAAGAGATAAATCAGGAAAATTAGTCTGTTGTGAAATACGAGTCTAGATTTCCTGTCCAATATGTTAGGTGATGTGTTGGAGGGAGTGAGGGAGCAGTGATGGAGGTGAGGGAGGAGCGAGGGAGGGCAAAAGGTGATGGAAGATGGTAAGGGAGAGAGGAGAAAAGAATGGAGAGGAGGAAGGGAGGTTTGGGAAGGCAGTATGGATACAAGGGAGAGATATAAGGAAAGATCTTAAGAGATACTTACCTTGTGTTTGATGCTTTTGAAATGACTGACCTGTCGGAAGTATGACTACTGCTGCTGTCTGGGCAGTGAGGGGAGACAGTGAGGGAGACAGTGAGGGGAGACAGTGAGGGGAGACAGTGAGGGGAGACAGTGAGGGGAGACAGTGAGGGGAGACAGTGAAGGGAGACAGTGAGGGGAGACGGTGAGGGGAGACAGTGAGGGGAGACAGTGAAGGGAGACAGTGAAGGGAGACAGTGAGGGGAGACAGTGAGGGGAGACGGTGAGGGGAGACAGTGAGGGGAGACAGTGAGGGGAGACAGTGAAGGGAGACAGTGAGGGGAGACGGTGAGGGGAGACAGTGAGGGGAGACAGTGAGGGGAGACAGTGAGGGGAGACGGTGAGGGGAGACGGTGAGGGGAGACAGTGAGGGGAGACAGTGATGGGAGACAGTGAGGGGAGACAGTGAGGGGAGACGGTGAGGGGAGACAGTGAAGGGAGACAGTGAAGGGAGACAGTGAGGGGAGACAGTGAGGGGAGACGGTGAGGGGAGACAGTGAGGGGAGACAGTGAGGGGAGACAGTGAAGGGAGACAGTGACGGGAGACTGTGAGGGGAGAAAGTGAGGGGAGACAGTGAGGGGAGACAGTGAGGGGAGACGGTGAGGGGAGACAGTGAGGGGAGACGGTGAGGGGAGACAGTGAGGGGAGACAGTGAGGGGAGACGGTGAGGGGAGACAGTGAGGGGAGACAGTGAGGGGAGACGGTGAGGGGAGACAGTGAGTGGAGACAGTGAGGGGAGACGGTGAGGGGAGACAGTGAGGGGAGACAGTGAGGGGAGACAGTGAGGGGAGACCGTGAGGGGAGACAGTGAGGGGAGACGGTGAGGGGAGACAGTGAGGGGAGACAGTGAGGGGAGACGGTGAGGGGAGACAGTGAGGGGAGACAGTGAGGGGAGACGGTGAGGGGAGACTGTGAGGGGTGACAGTGAGGGGTGAAATTGAGGGGTGGAAGTGAGGGGAGACAGTGAGGGGAGACGGTGAGGGGAGACAGTGAGGGAGACAGTGAGGGGAGACAGTGAGGGGAGACAGTGAGGGGAGACGGTGAGGGGAGACAGTGAGGGGAGACAGTGAGGGGAGACAATGAGGGGAGGAAGTGAGGGGAGACAGTGAGGGGAGACGGTGAGGGGAGACAGTGAGGGAGACAGTGAGGGGAGACGGTGAGGGGAGACAGTGAGGGGAGACAGTGAGGGGAGACAGTGAGGGGAGACAGTGAGGGAGACAGTGAGGGGAGACAGTGAGGGGAGACAGTGAGGGGAGACAGTGAGGGGAGACAGTGAGGGGAGACAGTGAGGGGAGACAATGAGGGGAGGAAGTGAGGGGAGACAGTGAGGGGAGACGGTGAGGGGAGACAGTGAGGGAGACAGTGAGGGGAGACGGTGAGGGGAGACAGTGAGGGGAGACAGTGAGGGGAGACAGTGAGGGGAGACAGTGAGGGAGACAGTGAGGGGAGGCAGTGAGGGGAGACAGTGTGGGGAGACAGTGAGGGGAGACAGTGAGGGGAGACAGTGAGGGGAGACAATGAGGGGAGGAAGTGAGGGGAGACAGTGAGGGGAGACGGTGAGGGGAGACAGTGAGGGAGACAGTGAGGGGAGACGGTGAGGGGAGACAGTGAGGGGAGACAGTGAGGGGAGACAGTGAGGGGAGACAGTGAGGGGAGACAGTGAGGGGAGACAGTGAGGGGAGACAGTGAGGGGAGACAATGAGGGGAGGAAGTGAGGGGAGACAGTGAGGGGAGACAGTGAGGGGAGGCAGTGAGGGGAGACAGTGAGGGGAGACAGTGAGGGGAGACAATGAGGGAAGACAGTGAGGGGAGACAGTGAGGGGAGACAGTGAGGGGAGACAGTGAGGGGAGACGGTGAGGGGAGACAGTGAGGGGAGACAGTGAGGGGAGACAGTGAGGGGAGGAAGTGAGGGGAGGCAGTGAGGGGAGACAGTGAGGGGAGACAGTGAGGGGAGACAGTGAGGGGAGGAAGTGAGGGGAGACAGTGAGGGGAGACAGTGAGGGGAGACAGTGAGGGGAGACGGTGAGGGGAGACAGTGAGGGGAGACAGTGAGGGGAGACAGTGAGGGGAGACGGTGAGGGGAGACAGTGAGGGGAGACAGTGAGGGGAGACGGTGAGGGGAGACAGTGAGGGGAGACAGTGAGGGGAGACAGTGAGGGGAGACGGTGAGGGGAGACAGTGAGGGGAGACAGTGAGGGGAGACAGTGAGGGGAGACAGTGAGGGGAGACAGTGAGGGGAGGAAGTGAGGGGAGGCAGTGAGGGGAGACAGTGAGGGGAGGCAGTGAGGGGAGACAGTGAGGGGAGACAGTGAGGGGAGGCAGTGAGGGGAGACAGTGAGGGGAGACAGTGAGGGGAGACAATGAGGGGAGACAGTGAGGGGAGACAGTGAGGGGAGACAGTGAGGGGAGACAGTGAGGGGAGACAGTGAGGGGAGGAAGTGAGGGGAGACAGTGAGGGGAGACGGTGAGGGGAGACAGTGAGGGGAGACAGTGAGGGGAGACAGTGAGGGGAGACAGGGAGGGGAGACAGTGAGGGGAGGCAGTGAGGGGAGACAGTGAGGGGAGACAGTGAGGGGAGACAATGAGGGGAGACAGTGAGGGGAGACAGTGAGGGGAGACAGTGAGGGGAGACAGTGAGGGGAGACAGTGAGGGGAGGAAGTGAGGGGAGACAGTGAGGGGAGACAGTGAGGGGAGACAGTGAGGGGAGACAGTGAGGGGAGACAGTGAGGGGAGACAGTGAGGGGAGACAGTGAGGGGAGACAGTGAGGGGAGACAGTGAGGGGAGGAAGTGAGGGGAGACAGTGAGGGGAGACAGTGAGGGGAGGCAGTGAGGGGAGACAGTGAGGGGAGACAGTGAGGGGAGACAGTGAGGGGAGACAGTGAGGGGAGACAGTGAGGGGAGACAGTGAGGGGAGACAGTGAGGGGAGACAGTGAGGGGAGACAGTGAGGGGAGACAGTGAGGGGAGGAAGTGAGGGGAGACAGTGAGGGGAGACAGTGAGGGGAGACAGTGAGGGGAGACAGTGAGGGGAGGAAGTGAGGGGAGACAGTGAGGGGAGACAGTGAGGGGAGACAGTGAGGGGAGACAGTGAGGGGAGACAGTGAGGGGAAACAGTGAGGGGAGACAGTGAGGGGAGGAAGTGAGGGGAGACAGTGAGGGGAGACAGTGAGGGGAGACAGTGAGGGGAGACAGTGAGGGGAGACAGTGAGGGGAGACAGTGAGGGGAGACAGTGAGGGGAGGCAGTGAGGGGAGACAGTGAGGGGAGACAGAGAGGGAAGACAGTGAGGGGAGACAGTGAGGGGACACAGTGAGGGGAGACAGTGAAGGGAGACAGTGAGGGGAGGCAGTGAGGGGAGGCAGTGAGGGGAGACAGTGAGGGGAGACAGTGAGGGGAGACAGTGAGGGGAGACAGTGAAGGGAGACAGTGAGGGGAGGCAGTGAGGGGAGACAGTGAGGGGAGACAGTGAGGGGGGAGACAGTGAAGGGAGAGACGGTATGGGTACGAGAAGTGAAGTCAGAGACAGTAAGGAAACGAGAGAAATAAGGGGATAGGAACTGAAGGAAGGAGAGTAATGAAGTTAGAGACACTGAAGGAACGAAGAAAGTAACACACGGAGAAAGACGCTCAGGAGGAAGAATAAATAAAATAATAGTAATAATAATAACAACAATAAAAATAATCTTTATTTCTACCAGTACATGTACAAGGTATACAGACCACAGCTGACATCAGTGACATACTACTATACAGAAAGCCGCTTGTTATGCACATCATTTCCCGCAAATTAGGTCAGTTTTGTTCCCAGGATGCGACCCACACCAGCAGGTGTCTTAAGGAAACTGCTGCAGCAGTTATCTGATTGATGTGCGCCTCAGGAGATATGCTCGGTGTTATACTCACCCCCAGATCTTTTTCCTTGAGTGAGGTTTGCAGACTTGGCAGACGATGCAACATCCCCCCAATGAAAAGCAGGGGTGTCACTAGCACGTTAAGAGACCATACAATAAGTGTCAGGGGCCCGAGACTGTTCAACTGCCTCCCAGCATACATAAGGGGGATTACCAACAGACCCCTGGCAGTCTTCAAGCTGGCACTGGACAAGCACCTAAAGTCGGTTCCTGATCAGCCGGGCTGTGACTCGTACGTTGGTTTGCGTGCAGCCAGCAGTAACAGCCTGGTTGATCAGGCTCTGATCCACCAGGAGGCCTGGTCACAGACCGGGCCGCGGGGGCGTTGACCCCCGGAACTCTCTCCAGGTAAACTCCAGGTAAACGTCCTAATCTTTCCTTCTGCACCGGGGATCGAACCTCGAGCCAAGTAGACTTCAATATTTTCTTACGACTGTTACCCCTATATTCACTTCTTTATTCTAGTTTCCTATAATATTTTACAGCAGTTTCCCAGACATGAAAGTCTTCACTACGTCCGTCATCATTTACCAGGGTAAATTTCACTCCACTTACACAACCCGCACATAGGAGAGAGAACCTTATGACGACGTTTCGGTCCGACTTTGACCATTTACAAGTCACACTAACACACGAAGGTGAGGGAGCCAGTGTATATTGGCGAAGGGGACGGGACCAAGAGAGGAAGATAAAGAAGTGGACAAGGAGTGGTAGATGTAATGTTGGTAGTAGAAACAGTAGTAGAAATAGTAGAAGTAGCAGTGATGTTTCCACATACTTAAATCCACTTAACTCGCCACTTTCTGTGTACTAGAATATAATTGACTAGGAAAACAACTTCGCAAAATACACCAGAAAAAATCTAGATTTGATAAATCTAGATCTTATAAATCTAATTATATAAATATAGATCTTATAAATATAGGACATATAAATCTACATCTTAAAAATCTAGATCTTACATAGATTATTTTAAAAGTCGGGTGCCAGTGTAGTTGTATTTTGTCAACACAAGCCAGAGGCAAGATTCTTGATTATGAACACTGTGTCTACTGCAAGAGGTCTGTAAGGTTGTATTTTGCTTGTGTTTCACAAGTCAAGAACACTTTAATCATGAGAATTAGGGAACACTGAGAAATACACACCTCTCAGTGTATGTATACTGTAAGATATATACCTCTAGGAGTGTATATATGCTGTGAGATATCTCTGTATATATATATGGCATGCAAAAAGTACGTAACCTTTATTCGGCGCATGTACACACCCTCATTTACGGGCTATCTCCCCCAACCAGCGAACCAGGGGCTAAGGGTTGACAATGGGGCCCCATCGTTCAATCAGTACCCAGGTTCCAGCCAATGAGAAGATGGTTTTGGCAATCGCAGAGGTGATGTGGGTACCACTCACTTGTCTGTCCTTGTCATTCCCATTCTAGAGCTGGTTGAAGCACGGTCTGCTCTCTAGTGGCTTCTATCCTGCCTTGATTACCGTGGAGTGCACTAATATCTATTGTTGTACATAGTGTACATACTTCTGTTCTAAATTGGTGAAGGATAATATAAGTCAAAACTTTTTCTGCTGTGTTTATTTTGCTCCCTTTACACCCAGGATAACAGGCCATTGGGTCTCCTGGGTTGTAATAATATACAATGAGAGATACACACCAGTTGTGCGGGAAGTAAGCTGTTAAAGCTGCAGTAGCCACTGAAGCTGTGCTGGAGTGATTGACAATAAGCTTATTGTCTTACTGAAATCTCTCAGCTTAACGTGGCGGATTTTAATGTTTTAAGTACGACAAGACAGGTCAACACCATCCCGTGTGATGGAATATGACAGGTCAACACCATCCCGTGTGATGGAATATGACAGGTCAACACCATCCCGTGTGATGGAATATGACAGGTCAACACCATCCCGTGTGATGGAATATGACAGGTCAACATCATCCCGTGTGATGGAATATGACAGGTCAACACCATCCCGTGTGATGGAATATGACAGGTCAACACCATCCCGTGTGATGGAATATGACAGGTCAACACCATTCCGTGTGATGGAATATGACAGGTCAACATCATCCCGTGTGATGGAATATGACAGGTCAACACCATCCCGTGTGATGGAATATGACAGGTCAACACCATCCCGTGTGATGGAATATGACAGGTCAACATCATCCCGTGTGATGGAATATGACAGGTCAACATCATCCCGTGTGATGGAATATGACAGGTCAACACCATCCCGTGTGATGGAATATGACAGGTCAACATCATCCCGTGTGATGGAATATGACAGGTCAACACCATCCCGTGTGATGGAATATGACAGGTCAACATCATCCCGTGTGATGGAATATGACAGGTCAACACCATCCCGTGTGATGGAATATGACAGGTCAACACCATTCCGTGTGATGAAAATATGACAGGTCAACATCTGTGATGGAATATGACAGGTCAACACCTGTGATAGAATATGACAGGTCAACACCATCCCGTGTGATGGTATATGACAGGTCAACACCTGTGATGGAATATGACAGGTCAACACCTGTGATGGTATATGACAGGTCAACACCTGTGATGGTATATGACAGGTCAACACCTGTGATGGAATATGACAGGTCAACACCTGTGATGGAATATGACAGGTCAACACCTGTGATGGAATATGACAGGTCAACACTTGTGATGGAATATGACAGGTCAACACCTGTGATGGAATATGACAGGTCAACACCTGTGATGGAATATGACAAGTCAACACCTGTGAAGGAATATGACAGGTCAACACTTGTGATGGAATATGACAGGTCAACACCTGTGATGGAATATGACAGGTCAACACCTGTGATGGAATATGACAGGTCAACACCTGTGATGGAATATGACAGGTCAACACCTGTGATGGAATATGACAGGTCAACACCTGTGATGGAATATGACAGGTCAACACCTGTGATGGAATATGACAGGTCAACACCTGTGATGGAATATGACAGATCAACACCTGTGATGGAATATGACAGGTCAACACCTGTGATGGAATATGACAGGTCAACACCTGTGATGGAATATGACAGGTCAACACCTGTGATGGAATATGACAGGTCAACACCTGTGATGGAATATGACAGGTCAATACCAATTTTGCTATATTTAAATAGAACTGTTACTTCTTTCATTTCTTTCTTGTTTTCATTCATTTCTTTCCTAACGATGGAAAACTTAGAGACACTTAGAAATTCCCTTAGAAAATATTCACTTTTTTCACTTGTTCGTCAAAAGTTGATAGAAGAGCTTCATTCATTCAGTGAATGCAGAGATGGAAGGTTTCATTCACAAAGTTTGGATCATTCTGTGTCTCCTCTCTGGCACTCTTTTGCACTATCTGGCACTCTCGTAGTCTCTGGAACTCTCTTGCACTCTCGCAGTCTCTGCCACTCTCTTGCACTCTGGCACTCTCTGGCACTCTCTGGCACTCTCGCACCCTCTCGTATTCTCTCACTTTCTCTCGCACTCACTCATTCGGTAGAAATGGTGGTTTTAGTGGTGGTGGTGATAGTTGTGGTGATGATGATGGTGGTGGTGGTGGTGGTGGTGGTGATGGTGGTGGTGGTGATGGTTGTGGTGATGATGGTGGTGGTGGTGGTGATGATGGTGGTGGTGGTGGTGGTGGTGGTGGTGGTGGTGGTGGTGGTGATGGTGGTGGTGGTGGTGGTGATGGTGGTGGTGGTGGTAACGGTGGTGGTCAATACTGCTGCGCATGCATTGTCTGAGCCCCGGGGGGGGAGGAGGAGAGGGGTAACACTATGTTCAACCCTGGTCATCTCAACAACAACAATAACAGCAGCAAGAACAATCTACAGTGTAATAATCACCATCACCACCACCATCACCACCATCATCACCACCACCACCACCATCACCACCAATAACGTCACTGGACACTTTGATTCTTCTCAATCTTCGATGATCGAGTATTGTGTCATTAGCCCAATGTGTGTGTGTGTGTGTGTGTGTGTGTGTGTGTGTGTGTGTGTGTGTGTGTGTGTGTGTGTGTGTGTGGAAACATAGCATCGCTGGGCACCATCCTCAGCTCCTGGCACAGCTGCCTAAGCCACCAAAGACAGTTTTAAAGTCAGTTAATAACGAAGGGTTTATCGTTGTTTGCCTGAGCTTCCACGAAGGCTTTAATAAGGTGCCACTCTACAAACCAGAGAGAACACGACACTGGAGAAGAAGTTCTCTTATGGCTAGGGGCATGGCTGACTCACAGACAAGAGTACACTTACATAAATAGGGAGAATTTGGAAGGAGGGCCACTCACAGGTGCCTATTTATCCCTAGTTGGCATAAGCGACCTAGGTAAAGACGTACATAACGACTTCATTCATCTAAGCTGATAAAATAGGTAAATAAGACATATGTGCAACATTTAGGTATCTTTATTTCAAGAAGTGGAATAAGACACATGTGAACACCAAGGTATCTGTACTGTATAGACGTTTCTCCATCTGATGGCTTCATTTCCCTGTGTTGGAGTGATCAAGCCACATGTTGGCGAAACGTCTTATTCATCTAGACAGTGACCTAATTTTAGACCAAAATCAAAAAAAAAAAGTGCAGACCAATTCTGAGATCACTAGACAACCTCAGAACGATATAGATTAATGTAGTGGTCGGAAAGGTGGCAGATGCAGTTCAGTGTGGACAAATGTAAGATTTTTATTCTCAGGAAGTGAAAATAATGGTCATATCTGTATCTTAAACGCTGCATTTAATCAATTGATCGCGTTGAAGGCCTCAGAGGTCTGACTGACTGCGTACAGTGATCTGTTTTGATTTTGAAGTCAATGTAATTCAGAGCCTTAGTGATGTTGTTAGGTTAATACCATTGTTCTTAAGTGTACAGCCTCTGATAACTAAAAACAGTAATAACAATGGTTATAATTATGACCATAATTTTTAAGGGGGTGGGCCGGTAAGCCAGCGGAAGGCCTCGGTCAGATGACCAAAAGCTCCAACTGCGGGTCATCATATGACTACAACCCGCGTCAGGAAATACTTGTATTGTTTCCCGACAAACCTTACCTAACCTAACCTCTGATACCTCAACTAACACCGCTACTACTACTGCTACTACTACTACTACTACTACTACTACTACTACTACTACTACTACTACTACTACTACTACTACTACCACAGAAGCTATCATCGCTGCTACCTCAGTTATCACTAATATTACGGCGGCTACTACCACCACTACTACTACCACAATTACTACCACTACTTCCGCAGCTACTACCCTTCCTCGCCGCCACCATCACTACCCATCAACACCCATCACCACCCATCACCGCCCATAACCACCACACCGACTGACACTGACGGACAGCAACTCAGGCAGTGTCAAACCTCAAACTGACATCTGACAGGTGTCAGCTGACACGGAGGCTAAATGTAACCCAGACCTTATTCTCCACAATCTCTAATAGCCCGAGCTAACTTTAAACTTATAAAGATAGCGTTAGTCTTTAATTAGCTCTAGTGGACGTTCAGCTTCTCTTACAAAAATAAAGTCGCAATTTATTTGGTTTTTAAGACCATAAGTATGCATTCCAGTCTCATGCTGTGGGAGGTAATGAGCTCGGTAAACCATGCTGTGGGCGAGGTTAAATGTTTGACAGAAAAATAATGGGGTTTAGGAATCCAAGCCACGAGCCGAGATTCGATATATTATAAAGGCTTCAGATTTCGAGAAAGAAACAGGACGTCCAAAGACTTCAGATTTCGAGAAGGAAACAGGACGTCCAAAGACTTCAGATTTCGAGAAGGAAACAGGACGTCCAAAGACTTCAGATTTCGAGAAGGAAACAGGATGTCCAAAGGCTTCAGATTTCGAGAGAGGCAGTAAGTCAAAAGGCTTCAGATTTCCAGAAACAATTCGAATGTTCAAAGGCCTCAGATCTCGAGGAGACACCATGTACATGCTCGTAGCACTTACGACTCAAAGTATTCAACGATAATGAAATGCAAAGTGACATTAGCACTAGCACTCAATGTTTCAACTCTCCCTTCCCCCCCCGAGGAGAAGCCTAAATTCGGGCTAAATTTCATATGCCTGAAAAAGTGCAGATGCGGCCACTCCTTATTAAGGCTGGTGAAAGGAGAAAAAAATTACGGACCAGCAAGAGAATTTACAGACCAGCAAAAAAAAAAAAAGAGAATTTACAGACCAGCAGGAAAAAAAGAGAATTTACAGACCAACAAAAAAAAAGAGAATTTACAGACCAGCAGGAAAAAAAGAGAATTTAAAGACCAGGAATAAATAGAGAAAATTTACAGACCAGCAAGAAAGAGACCAGCAGAGAAAAAAGAGAATTTAAGACCAGCAAAAAAAAATTACAGACCAGCAGGAAAAAAAAAGAATTTACAGACCAACAGGAATAAAAAAAGAGAGAATTTACAGACCAACAGGAATAAAAAAAAAGAGAGAATTTACAGACCAACAGGAATAAAAAAAAAGAGAGAATTTACAGACCAACAGGAATAAAAAAAAAAGAGAGAATTTACAGACCAACAGGAATAAAAAAAAGAGAGAATTTACAGACCAACAGGAATAAAAAAAAGAGAGAATTTACAGACCAGCAGGAATAAAAAAAAGAGAGAATTTACAGACCAACAGGAATAAAAAAAAGAGAGAATTAACAGACCAACAGGAATAAAAAAAAGAGAGAATTTACAGACCAACAGGAATAAAAAAAGAGAGAATTTACAGACCAACAGGAATAAAAAAAAAGAGAATTTACAGACCAACAGGAATAAAAAAAAGAGAGAATTTACAGACCAACAGGAATAAAAAAAAAGAGAGAATTTACAGACCAACAGGAATAAAAAAAAGAGAGAATTTACAGACCAACAGGAATAAAAAAAGAGAGAATTTACAGACCAACAGGAATAAAAAAAAAGAGAATTTACAGACCAACAGGAATAAAAAAAAGAGAGAATTTACAGACCAACAGGAATAAAAAAAAAAGAGAGAATTTACAGACCAACAGGAGTAACAAAAAGAGAGAATTTACAGACCAACAGGAATAAAAAAAAAGAGAGAATTTACAGACCAACAGGAATAAAAAAAGAGAGAATTTACAGACCAACAGGAATAAAAAAAAAGAGAGAATTTACAGACCAACAGGAATAAAAAAAAAAGAGAGAATTTACAGACCTACAGCAGTAACATCAAACATCATAAAAGTCTTTGAAATGGTGTTCCTACAGCAGTTTATATACAGTTTATATACAGTTTATATACAGTTTATATACAGTTTATATACAGTTGTCATGGAAAGGCATAACATATAGAAGCCAAGATAACGACTCATCCACAAGCGTATGATAACTATTATGGTGGGATTAGGTTAGGTAAGGTTCGTCAGGAAACAGGACAAATGTCTCCTGACGCGGGTCTTAGTCAGATGATGACCCACCTTTTGAGCTTTTGGTCATCTGACCGAGGCCTTCCGCTGGCTTACCGGTCCACCCCTTTAAAAATTATGGTCATTTATAACCATTGTCTGTCTATATTTTTCTCATGGTGGGAGGACGAGAGCTTCCTGGTATACCATAGATAGGGCTGGGCTTTGAAGTTGAAGTAGCATAATAATCCTTAACATAAGGATGGATGCTTGATCTCTGGATCGACACCATGCCTAACCCTTCTAGGGTAGGGTAGGTGCCTGAGCCCGAGCCTTTAGCTTATAAGACTGTCATTCCCATTAGCCCCCTTGGGGCGGGGATGGCAGACCAGAGAGGCCTAGCTTGTGGCTAGGCCTGGGGACAGTTGGTCCCAAAGATGAGGAGGTGCTTGTGCCTCCTCCCATGGGAGACTTAGGTCTCAGACACTCCCTAAAGAGGGAGCCAAGGCCGGGCCACCACTTGGAAAAGGCCCGGGCCCGGAGAATACCGGCTAATCTTTAACTAACTAACTAGCTTGATCTCTAAACAAGTGGAGAATAGGATGTACACTCGTTATACAATATAGAATAGTCTACATATATCTCCACTGACACACTGTAAATTAAAACAATAACGCGACACTTAGGCCATTCATTTGAAGTCTTTTCGCCCCCTGGGAGGGATTAAAAACAAAGCCTCCAATGGGCGAAACGAGCTGAATAAGTAACTTCAACAGCTCTCAACCTGTAAATTTAACAGAGGGAATTAAAATAAGCCTGTGAGCAAGGCGAGGTGTTGGGCCGGAGCCAAGACAGAGTGTTTCCTGTGATCAGTGGTGAACACTGTTGAGAAATATATACCAAGCTTAGCCGGGATCACTCATCCATCTTTCCAATAAAATTATAAATATATATATACACAAACACGCGGCTGCTAGATACTTAGAAAGCTAAAATTAATCTTCCCAAAGTTAAATTTATCCCCCAGAGTCAAAAAATAAAAGTCAATATACATATATATATATATATATATATATATATATATATATATATATATATATATATGTATATATATATATATATATATATATATATATATATATATATATATATATATATATATATATATATATATATATATATATATATATATATATATATATAGATATAAGAGTCTGTCAAAAATTAAATAATAATAAAGGCTAAAAAAAATGGATCACGAAGTAAAAAATATATATTAATTTCGCTCGCTATGGGATCCGAGAAAACTATCCCTATATTTCACAAGCCCAGCCCACTCTACCTTATTAGTGTGGGTGGTATCCTATGGTCTGTATACCTTGTGTATGTACTTGTAGGAATAAAGATTATTATTATTATTATTATTATTATTATTATTATTATTATTATTATTATTATTATTATTATTATTATTATTATTATTGCTATTGTTATTATTATTATTATTATTATTATTATTATTATTATTATTATTATTGCTATTATTATTATTATTATTATTATTATTATTATTATTATTATTATTATTATTATTATGCACGCGAGGGTGCGACATGAGTTTCTAATGCGGTTAAATATCAGCCGTGAATATATGAAGGCCTATCATGAGAGGCCTACACAAATAGGCACAGCGGGGAAAACAATACGCCAAACTTTTTTTTTTAATTTCTCAGCATATAGTGGAATATTTTATTAAACAAACTCGCATCAACTTCCTGCACGTCAACAGTCCTCACTCATGTCTTATTATCATGTCTAATTTCTGTGGTTCACCTTCATTCATCGTCTCGAAAAATCTCTCTGTCTTGCCAAATTATTTCTAAAATAAATTTCCTCCGGTTCTGTGAAAACCTTTGTATCTTATGGAAATAATGAGTTTATTTGTTTATTTAGTTAGTAGGTTAGTTGGTTAGTGAATTAGTTGGTTGTTGGTTAATTAATTACTTGGTTAGTGAATTAGTTGGTTTTTGGTTAATTAATTAGTTGGTTAGTGAATTAGTTGGTTGTTGGTTAATTAATTAGTTGGTTAGTGAATTAGTTGGTTGTTGGTTAATTAATTAGTTGGTTAGTGAATTAGTTGGTTGTTGGTTAATTAATTAGTTGGTTAGTGAATTAGTTGGTTGTTGGTTAATTAATTAGTTGGTTAGTGAATTAGTTGGTTGGCTAGTTAGTTGGTTAGTTAATTAGTTGGTTAGTTAATTTGTTAGTTGGTTAGTTAGGTAATTACCTGGAACCTAGATGACCCACAATGATACATAATCCAAGACTGACTTACTAATTTATACCAACAGTTCCTGACGGATCGCGGTAAATTTCTTATGGTTTAGCGCCATACATTGCAATTACTGTGATCAGTATATAACTTTGGCTAAGGTTCTTCCATGTCCTGGCGATGGTGAAAGAACATGGGAGTCCTACCGATGCATTTCCTCGGCATTTCCTGGCTTTGTTTACCTACCTGCCACCTGGAGGGTGTTCCGGGGGTCAACGCCCCCCTCGGCCCGGTCTTTGACCAGGCCTCCCGCTGGATCTGGGCCTGATCATCCAGGCTGTTACTCTTTTGTCCAAATCTCTCACATGTTGCTCATCCCCTAATTTCGTTAACTAGTCCAAAGAGGAAGTTTGTTAATAACGAGTGAGCTTTTGAGAGTTTGATTCGTTTGCTCTCAGTTCTGAGGCTTCGGACAGCTGATTTTTAATGACTCACTCTGTCTCAGAGTCAAATATATCCAGGGAAATAATTATATATATATATATATATATATATATATATATGTATATATATATATATATATATATATATATATATATATATATATATATATATATATATATATATATATATATATATATATATATATATATGTCGTGCCTAATATGTAAAACTGGTCAATTAACAAGAACTCATTTAAAATTAAGTCCTTTCTAAAATTTTCTCTTATACGTTTAAAGATATATTTTTTTCATTAATGTTAATGTAAAAGTTTTTAATTTTGCACCAAAAGAATCTTAGAAAGCTTACCTAACCTTAACATAACAAGAGCAATTTATTTTAACCTAACCCAACTATATATATTTTAGATTTGTTTACAATAATTTAATACTAAACAAACACAGTGAAATATTTTTTTTTCGTTAGGTTAAGAATGATTTTGGCGAAATTATTGCATACACAAATTTTCGCTTGCCCTATATGGCAAGATGAACGTTGCTATTTAAGCCAAGATCGCAAGTTCTGCCTATTCGGCACGACATATATATATATATATATATATATATATATATATATATATATATATATATATATATATATATATATATATATATATATATATATATATATATATATATATATATATATATATATATATATATATATATATACATATTTATATATATATATAACATATTGGGCACTGATAGCACCAGCCGCCAGAATTAGTAACGCCAACCAGTGCAGTCATGGTGACGAGGGCCCAGGAGCTGAGGCACAACCCTCCCAAACACAGCTCTGGAAGTAGAGAAGACACAAATATCCGGCACATGGGAGAGAGAAGGTTACGATGACGTTACGGTCCGACTTGAACCATTTACAAAGTGTGACTTTGTAAATGGTCCAGTGGTGTATTGTTCCAGTCACGGTATTGTGCCCTTTTTTTTTCCTTTTGGAAGTAGAGTTGCTCCAACTTCCTTGTATGGGAGACCTTTAAGAGAGAGAGAGTGAGAGAGTCTGGAATCCTTCCTACGGAGAAACATGAGAAAATGAGACATCTTGAAGACGTCTGGCGAAGATAAATGAGACAGACAGATGGCTGGATGTTGATAAACACTGACAGCAGACATTGAGAAATACCAACACAAGAGAAAAGAGGAAGGGAGGATGATAGGGAGGCAGAAGGATAGGGAGGAAGAGTGAAGAAGATTGAGAGAGGGAGAGTATGAGGGCAGGAGAGAATGGGAGATGAAAAAAGGGTGATGAACCGTGAAAAAAACGATTAACCGAGGAAAGGAATGTAAAGAAGTATGAGAGGAAGTAAAAGAGAGGAAGAGTGAAGAAGGGTGAGGAGGGAAGGGTGAGGGAGAAAGGGTGAGGGACCCGAAGGTCAGTCAGCTCTCCAGACACTAAAAAAGAGCTTCGAGGCGACCCATCGCGTCAGGTAGAAGTTAATGATACAACAGTGAGCTCACAAGCTGAATAATTAACCAGCGCAGCAGCAGCTTGTTCTAATGTTGTTGTTGTTATTGTTGTCCCCATTAACCACCATCCCTCTCTCCCCATCACCCTTCCTCCCCCACCACCACCTCCCCATCACCATACCATTCTCACCACCCTCTGCACCCGGACGTTAATAGTGTCACAGTATTGTGAACCTTCCCTCTTACTGTTGATGATGCAGTATCTGCCTCTGCTATGTAATGGGTGTGGGTATTCCTGCAGGGAATGGGGGAGTGGGGACCAGCAGGAATGGGAAACTTTGTGAACAGATAAAGGAAAGGGTGTAATATAGTGGATGAGGGTGTAATAGAGTGGGAGAGGGTGTAATAGAGTGGGAGAGGGTGTAATAGAGTGGGAGAGGGTGTAATAGAGTGGGAGAGGGTGTAATAGAGTGGGAGAGGGTGTAATGGAGAGAGTGAGAGAAATTATAGTTATGTAGGTTGAATATAGATTGCTTGTGGGTGGTAAGTAGGTGGTATGTAGGGTGTATGTAGGCATGTAGAGTGCATGTAGGTATCTAGAGTGTATGTAGGCATGTGGGGTACATGTAGTTATGTGGGGTATGTAGGTATGTAGGGTGTATGTAGGCATGTAGAGTGCATGTAGGTATCTAGAGTGTATGTAGGCATGTGGGGTACATGTAGTTATGTGGGGGTATGTAGGTATGTAGGGTGTATATAGGTATGAAGGTTGTATGTAGGTATGTAAAGTGTATGTAGGTATGTAGGGTGTATGTAGGGTGCATGTAGATATGTAGAGTGTATGTAGGGGGAGATGTCCTCAGGGATCTCAGGGTAAGGAATGTGTGGAACTACATTAGCGGGAAGCTGTGATGAACGAGACGCGTGAGGTAGATGGACTCTGGTAGATTTATGTAGTCACGGTACAATGAAGCTCATCTCTCTCTGTAGAAACTGCACGCTGTAGAGGGGAAGGTCGGTCACCCTCGTGGACTTTATAAGTAAGTTTACTCAAGTAGATATACACATAAGTACATTTACATAACTTATCATACACAGCAGCAATGTGTGTAGAATACCTGGGGTAACCCCAGAAAATTAGAGAAAGTGACTTATTTCCATTGGGGTCCTTGTAATAGGTTATTAAACCTTAACAGTTAAAAAATGCTGAGTAACTCATTGTAGAAGGAAGGGGGGCGTCAACCCCTGTAGACTTAAGTGTACACTGTAGAAGAGACTAGCTTTAAAAGACTTTTTCAAGTCTTCTGGTTTTAACTTCCACTGGAGTTCAACATCTTGACAACTGTATAGGGGAAAGTGAGTGTGTGTGTGTATATAGGGCACAGGCCCCTCCCATTCCCTCTCCTTCCCACCACTCCTCCCACTCCGTCTCTCTCTCCTTCCCTTCCCCTCCTCCTCCACCTCCGACTCCCCCATACTCCGTCAGCCTCGCTAGGCTCCTGGACGGTCTGATTTTTTCTTGTTGAGGTCTGGAATGATAAATTGTGATTGTGACTGGGGTCAGGAGATGGGAAGCGTCTCGGGAATACTGGAGGGTGCGAAATGGGTGACAAAAGGTAAGTGACAACAGGAGATAGGGGACAACAATAGGTGGGTGACAACAGATGGGTGACAACAGGAGGTGGGTGACAACAGGAGGTGGGTGACAACAAGAGATGGGGTACAACAGGAGACGGGAGACAACAGGAGGTGTCGACGATACCTGGAAACAACCGCAGTGTGCTGCTACACTATTCTACAGGAGAGTTACACAGTGGTAACACCAGCAGTCTGCCTCTGTCTTACTCTATGCGATAGAGTAAGGGGGAAAAATGTTGTCTTGAATGTATGTACAAGTGTCTGTCTCTCTGAAGAGATCTTTCCGTCTGCACTATCTCTCTCTATGTGTCTCTCAGCGCCATCTATTATCTAGTTCTTCCGCTCTCACTCTTTTTCATCAGCATTTTTTAATCCATACTGACTTCTTTATGTTTTTAATCTCCCAGTCATGTTTACACCCAGGCTTCCCGTTGTTTGCTGAGTCAGTTCACCTGCTACCTGACTCTTCTGTTAGTTATCCTGCTACCTGACTCTTTATGTAGTTTACTCACTACCTGACTCTACAGACACTCATATATAACCCAGCCTTTTAAGAATTGCATTTTGTATTTATGCTCATCCAGGGGTGAGCATAGTAACGAGCATATCACCAGAGACTCAGGTCAACTAAATAACATCTGCAGTCAATGCTCGTCTGGCGAATCTAAGAGTAGCCTTCAGGAATCTCAACAATCATTCCGGATACTTCACACATCTTAGGTCCGTCCTGGAGTACGCAGCACCAGTATGAAACCCACACCTGGGAAAGTAGGTTAAGGAAATGGATATAGTGAAGAAGTAAGCAACAAGATTAAGCCCGGAGTTAAATTAAACTATGAGAGGTTACAGGAATTGAACATAGCAGTGCTTGAGGCTAGAAGAACCAGGAAAGACGTGATAACGAAGTAAAAAATAAATCAGAGGGCCTGGTAAGGTGGACAGGGATAGTCTTAGAGAGGCGGGAAATAGGTACACGAGGGGACATTTGGAAGTTAGAGGCTCACTTGGGTCACAGGAATGTCAGGAAGTATTTCTTCAGTCTGAAGGCGGTTAGGCAGTGGATTGACCCGGAGTAATGGAGACAGGGTTCACCCACTCTAGTAAGAAAATAAAGGAAAAAAAGGCACAGTACCGTGACTGGAACAATACACAGATAACCCACACATGGGGGAAGCTTATAACGACGTTCCAGCCCGACTTGGACCATTTACAAGTCACACTAATACAAGAAGGTGAGGGAGCCAGTGTATATATACAGGAAGCGCCTTTGCTGGATTTACAAAGGCGCTTCTTGCTATCGGATTTGCTTAGACCTTCTCCTCTTGCCTGCAACATTGCAAGTTCTTAATAATGTGGTGATTGCAACACGAAAGGCCTAGAGTTATCATTCATCTCCTCCCGTGGTTGCTTTCCATCTTGTAATATATACAAGAAAATATATATATATATATATATATATATATATATATATATATATATATATATATATATATATATATATATATATATATATATATATATATATGTCGTGCCGAATATGTAAAACTGGTCAATTAGCAAGAACTCATTTAAAATTAAGTCCTTTCGAAAATTTTCTCTTATAAGTTTAAAGATATATTTTTTTCATTAATGTTAATGTAAAAATTTATAATTTTGCACCAAAAGGAACTTAGAAAACTTACCTAACCTTTTAATAACAAGTGCAATTTATTTTAACCTAACCAAACTAAATATATTTTAGATTTGTTTACAATAATTTAATACTAAACAAACACAGTGAAATATATTTTTTTCGTTAGGTTCAGAATGATTTTGGTGAAATTATTGCATATACAAATTTTCACTTGTCCTATATGGCAAGATGAGCGTTGCTATTTAAGCCAAGATCGCAAGTTCTGCCTATTCGGCACGACATATATATATATATATATATATATATATATATATATATATATATATATATATATATATATATATATATATATATATATATATATATATATATATATATATACGTATATATATATATATATATATATATATATATATATATATATATATATATATGTGTGTGTGTGTTTGTGCAAAACAACCACTGTGAAAGAACAGAGAAATTCCAAGCGCTTTCGTGACTACTCACATTATCAAGGAACAATGAATTTCTCTATTCTTTCACAGTGGTTGTTTTGCATATTCTGAAACCACCTGTTTACTGTGATCTTATTGTATATATATATATATATATATATATATATATATATATATATATATATATATATATATATATATATATATATATATATTCTTACAAATCTTATTTCGTCACGTAGTTCTTGGGTCATCTTGAGAAAATTAGATATCTGGAGATTAAGATGTGGACGGAGACGGATTAATCGTTGTTTCTGTGGGTCGGTTTCTCGTGTTTGTCTGGTAATAATGTAAACAACGGTTAATTTGCCAAGGCTTGAGCAGGTGCTTGCCGGCGGGGCCTTGGAGAGGCGGCTCCAAGGGGGATTTTGGAGAGGATTTGCAGAGACATTGCAACAGTGAGGGAATTTCTGGCTTTTGTTTTATATTGCAAAACTAGGTGCACTTGCAATGTTCAACGAAGCTATTGTTCAAAGTAACAACGACGAGGGAACGAAAGCAGCCTACGACTACTTCATCTCACTTGTCTACAGTACATAAGCCACTTTTTGGCACATATGCTGTATTCTTTTCAAGATTGATGGATTGATTACGTTGACTCCAGGCCGAGAGATTGATTACCTTAAACTCCTTCTGATCTTCACTCTTCTTTTCTTAGGACTGATGAAGCCACTGCGTGGCGAAACGTTTCCTCAGTAAAGATACCCAAGTGTTGGATGTTTCCCCTGCATGTTTCACCACACTGGATGGGTTGTATAGACGAGGCAGTGAAATCTGTCAGCCTATTGAGGGAACATACGTAAGTAGTGGTTTCCAGAGACATAGATAAGTAGTAGTTTCCAGAGACAGGTAAGAAGTGGTTTCCAGAGACATAAGTAAGTAGTGATTTCCAGAGACAGGTAAGAAGTGGTTTCCAGAGACATAAGTAAGTAGTGGTTTCCAGAGACAGGTAAGTAGTGGTTTCCAGAGATATACGTAAGTAGTGGTTTCCAGAGACAGGTATAAAGTGGTTTCCAGAGACATAAGTAGTGGTTTCCAGAGACATAGATAAGTAGTGGTTTCCAGAGACATAAGTAAGTAGTGGTTTCCAGAGACAGGTAAGAAGTGGTTTCCAGACATTAGTAGTGGTTTCCAGAGACATAAGTAGTGGTTTCCAGAGACATAGATAAGTAGTGGTTTCCAGAGACTTAAGTAAGTAGTGGTTTCCAGAGACATAGATAAGTAGTGGTTTCCAGAGACAGGTAAGAAGTGGTTTCCAAACATTAGTAGTGGTTTTCAGAGACATAAGTAGTAGTTTCCAGAGACATAGATAAGTAGTGGTTTCCAGAGACATAAGTAAGTAGTGGTTTCCAGAGACAGGTAAGAAGTGGTTTCCAGACATTAGTAGTGGTTTCCAGAGACATAAGTAGTGGTTTCCAGAGACATAGATAAGTAGTGGTTTCCAGACATTAGTAGTGGTTTCCAGAGACATAAGTAGTGGTTTCCAGAGATATAAGTAAGTAGTGGTTTCCAGAGACATAGATAAGTAGTGGTTTCCAGAGACATAGATAAGTAGTGGTTTCCAAAGACATAGGTAAGTAGTGGTTTCCAGAGACATAAGTAAGTAGTGGTTTCCAGAGACATAAGTAAGTAGTGGTTTCCAGGGACATAGATAAGTAGTGGTTTCCAGACAGAGTTGTCGATGAGCAGGGAGGGAAAAGAGAAAATTGGGTTTCTATACATTATACAAATAGCCATTGCGCTAGAAACAAGATGGAGGAATTGAGATTAATTGCAAGTGTGGGTAATACTGACGTATTTTCTATAACTAAGACGTTGTTTAATATGAAGATTCAGGACATGTCTGTTGAATGTCACAGTCAGGGTTTAAAGTTATTCCATGTTGATAGAAGGAACGGGAAGGGGGTTGGAGTGGCGCTATATGTCAAAGAACACTTAAATTGCTACACAGATGCGGGTATTAAAACTGAGAGAACATATACTGAGTCTGTCTGGATAGAATTTTATGAAAGGCAAGAAAAAATTATTTTAGGCGTGAATTACCGTCCCCCAAACTTGGATAAGGACCAAAGGAGACTTCGGAGGAAATTGTTAAGGCCACAAGGCACGATAACGTAGTAACTCTAGGAGGCTTTAGTCAAATTAAAATTCATTTACTGGGAATCCTGGGCCAAATAACTTCCTGGAGGTAGTTCAAGATTATTTTTTGGAGCAGTTTGTGACAGAACTAATGAAGGGAAATAACTTGTTTGATTTAATTCTGGCTAACAAGGATAACCTTGTTAGAGATTACAAAGGATTACACAGGAACTAGGAGAGAGCGACCATAAATTGCAAATATAACAGTAGGGAATTCAGTAACAATCCCAGATTTTCGCTTAGCAGATTACAATAGGTTTAGAGAACGCTTACCTGTGGACTTGGGCACCGAAGATATCTGTTAATATGACAGCTTTGTAAACACTACACATGCTTCCCAAAGAACATTTATTCCGTTTAGACAGCGCTGTATAGCCCTTGTGGCTTAGCGCTTCTTTTTGATTATAATAATTATTCCGTTTAGAGCTCAAATAGAAATGATCCGAAATAGATGAACGATAAGCTCAAACATCTTTTAGGGCAGAAAAACAGGAATTTATAGGCGTATCAAAAAGGTGAGGACTCTGTCATGGGTCAGTGTACTCACATTAAGAGGGAGATTAAAAAAGAAATAAGAAAAGCTAAATGGGACTACGAAATTAAAATGGTTAATGATTCAAAAACCAGAATGGATTTTTTCAAATTGTATAGAACAAAAATTTGAGAAAATTTAGGTTCTCTTAAAACTAACCCTGGACAGCTTACTGACAAGGAGAATGAAATGTGTTCCGTTTTTAATGGGAGGCCTGATGGTGCACCGGGCCTCGGGGGCGCTGATCCCTGGAATACCCTCCAGGTAGACTCCAGGTAAATTATTTCCTCTCTGTTTTCACACAAGACACTAACGATATTCCAGTAATAAATTTTTATAGTGGGCCTGAATAAGATAAATTACGTAATATCACAGTCACCGGGGATATGGTAGTCTGACTGATTAAAGCAAAATAAATCCCAGGGCCCTGATGAACTTTTTCTCAAGGGTTGAAAAATGGAACTTTGTGAACGATTAACTAACCTTTTTAATATATCTCTTCCTGATATGTGAAAAATGGCTAATGTAATTCCTATTTTTAAAGCAGGGAATAAGTCGCTACCGGTAAATTACCGCCCAATAAGCCTGACCTCAACTGTAAGAAAATTACTAGTCAGTTATGGCTGATATTATAAGAAATCATCTTGATAAGCATAATTTAATCTATGATACTCAGCATGGATTCACGAGGAGCCTAATTTACTGACTTCTTCAGTAAATTTTTGAGTCAGTTGATTATAATAAAGAATATATTATTTGGATTTTAGTAAAGCTTTTGATAGAGTACCACACCAAGGACTTTTAAAGAAAGTGGCAGCACATGGTATTGAGGGAAAAAGTGCTGTCATGGATCGAGTCATGGCTCACCAACAGGAAGCAGAGTGTGCATAAATGGGGTGAAATCTGAGTGGGGATCTGTAACAAGTGGCGTTCCGCAGGGATCAGTTTTAGGTCCATTATTGTTCATAATATACCTTGACGAGGGAATAACCAGTGATATGAGCAAATTCGTTGACGATACAAAACTAAGCAGGATATTCAGAGAAAGATGCCACGTTATTTTAGGATTTAGACAAACTTATGCCATGGTACGAAAAGCGGCAGATGCAGTCCAGTGTAGACAAATGCAAAGTCCTGAAGCTCGGGACAGCTTATAAACTAAATAATACACAGCTTGGCCATACAGAATGCGAAAAAGACTTGGGAGTTATGGTAAGCATCATCATAAAGCCAAGACTTCAATGCCTAAACGTACGTAATAAGGCAAACAGATTATACACAAATAACCCGCACATAAAAGAGAGAAGCTTATAACGACGTTTCGGTCCGACTTGGACCATTGACAAAGTCGGACCGAAACGTCGTCGTAAGCTTCTCTCTTTTATGTGCGGGTTATTTGTGTATCGTTCCAGTCACGGTATTGTGCCTTTTTTTTTTGTTATTTAGCAAACAGATTACTGGGATTCATATCAAGAACTATAAGCAACAGGAGTCCAGAAGTTATACTACAGTTCTACACATCAAATTTTGGTTAAATAAATGCATGAGTGGGAAGGGTTGGATTTGAGAGGGACTTACACATGAGTTGGTAGAGTTGTCAAAGTGTGTTCTTTTGGTAGCATTGAAAATGGGTTAGGCAAATGTTTTTTTTAAGTGAGCTGGAGCTTGAAAAGGACTTGACTAGTATGGGCCAGTAGGCCTCCTGCAGTGTTCCTCCTTTCTTGTATTCTTATGATAAATGAGACACTTGTGCAACACTTAGATATCTTTATTCTGGAAACATTTCGCCAGTCAGTGCCTTCTTCAGAGGTAGAAAACGGTGGAAGTTTGAGGTTAAGGGACTGATTACCTCGAACTCGCCCTCATCGTCCACCTTTCTCTTCGTTGGACTGAAGAAGCCACTGACTGGTAATATAGATTCATTTAACAGCTACAGTAAAGAGAGAAGATAAACATTCAAGATCTACAATACACAAAGTCTACAATACACAAAGGCTGTACAATACGTAAAACAATACACAAAGGCTGTACAATACGTAAAACAATACACAAAGGCTATACAATACGTAAAACAATACACAAAGGCTGTACAATACGTAAAACAATACACAAAGGCTATACAATACGTAAAACAATACACAAAGGCTATACAATACGTAAAACAATACACAAAGGCTATACAATACGTAAAACAATACACAAAGGCTATACAATACGTAAAACAATACACAAAGGCTATACAATACGTAAAACAATACACAAAGGCTATACAATACGTAAAACAATACACAAAGGCTATACAATACGTAAAACAATACACAAAGGCTATACAATACGTAAAACAATACACAAAGGCTATACAATACGTAAAACAATACACAAAGGCTATACAATACGTAAAACAATACACAAAGGCTATACAATACGTAAAACAATACACAAAGGCTATACAATACGTAAAACAATACACAAAGGCTATACAATACGTAAAACAATACACAAAGGCTATACAATACGTAAAACAATACACAAAGGCTATACAATACGTAAAACAATACACAAAGGCTATACAATACGTAAAACAATACACAAAGGCTATACAATACGTAAAACAATACACAAAGGCTATACAATACGTAAAACAATACACAAAGGCTATACAATACGTAAAACAATACACAAAGGCTGTACAATACGTAAAACAATACACAAAGGCTATACAATACGTAAAACAATACACAAAGGCTATACAATACGTAAAACAATACACAAAGGCTATACAATACGTAAAACAATACACAAAGGCTATACAATACGTAAAACAATACACAAAGGCTATACAATACGTAAAACAATACACAAAGGCTATACAATACTCGAAAACTTTACAGTACACAAAAGCCTATACAATTCATTGGGAAGTAACAGTATAAAAAAAAAATCAAAATTCCCCCAGAGTGCCACCAGGTTCCACACTCTCACACTTCGCAATCATTTGTGATTTTCAGTGATGACAATTTCCAAAAAGCCTCGACTGTTGAGTAAGATTTCATTGATTTCACTTTGGGGAAAACTATCAACGGACAATTTTTTCCATTTCGAATGGTAATTAAAATTCCTATTCTGGGTAGATACTTTCCTTCTATAGAAAGTTAACTTTATGTAGATGAATGGTTCAGAATGGTTCAGAATGGTTCAGAATGGTTCAGAATGGTTCAGAATGGTTCAAGATTGATGGACTGATTACATCGACTCAAGGCTGAGGGACTGATTACCTCAAACTCCTCCTGTTCTTCACCATTCTCCTTTGTATGGACTGATGAAGTCACTGTGTGGCGAAACGTTTCCTTGTTAAATATACCCAAATGTTGCACATGATTTACTTTCACACCTCCTACTATTGTGTATGTAGAGAGAAACACGAGTAGTCTTAAAACGTGCACTTGACGACTGTGGTAAGGCGACAGACCAGGAAGAGCGGCATCAGAGGAGCACAACAGAAGGACTACTGGCCCAGGCTACGTCTTCACGTCTCAGGTTTGGTGCAGCAGCCAGGAAGACCCTGCCACTATTCTCTTTAATGGCGCTGGAAAGTTTTAGTGGTGCTGGATAGTTCTAGAGGCCTAAAACCCACAGAATTAGAGACGGAAAACCCATAGAATTAGAAGCCGGGAACCCACAGAATTAGAAACGGAAAACCCACAGAATTAGAAGCGAGAAACCCACAGAATTAGAAACGGAAAACCAACCTCACAGAATTAGAAACTGAAAACCCAGAGAATTAGGAACGACAGCCCACAGAACTAGAAACGGAAACCCCACAGAATTAGAAGCGGGGAACCCAACTCTGGCATTAAAAAGGAACTTCAATGTGCATTTAAGGGAAATTCCTTCTGAGAAAGTTGTCTTTGACTGTTGTGTACGGCTCGTTCTCCTCTCTTTCTTGACGAACAGTGACTTTCACTGTTTTCACTGTGTATTTCAAGCCCACACACCAGATTTTTGGCACAGACGGAAATCAACAGTAGTATTCACTTACGGAAGACGAGGTATTTGTTGGTGTTAAGTGGATTTGCAAGAGACGCTGGCTAGTAAGTCTGGTCTTTCCTAGGTGATCGGAGTAAGTAATCTGGTAGAGGTAGAGAACCGGTTTCCTTCTGAAAACGTCTACTCTTGTTCTGGCTGTGTTTCTGATATATTTCGGTTGAATTGTCTTTGACCATGAATGTTTATGCTGAACAGTCTTGGACCACGCATGTTTATGTTGAACAGTCTTGGACCACGAATGTTTATGTTGAACAGTCTTGGACCACGCATGTTGACTATATATTCTCAAACGCTCCTGCGTTCCACTGGATTTGTTTTGAAGTTATTTAGGCACAGGTACACATAGGTAGAATTATCATACATAGTGTAAATTACCTAAGATAACCCAGGAAGGTCAAAGTGATTTGACTTACGAAATCGTAATGCCACGATTACGGACAAACCACGGAGTCTTATGACTCACTTGCCGCGAGTTCAATCCCGACCCGTGTCGTGGTTTGTTTTCAGAGTGATTTGTTTCCGTCGGGGTCCTTACCTGTGATTGTGTGCTCCGTGATTGTGAGGTCTGAGTACTCACCTACTAACGTTGGCTGCTGTGAGAACCTGGCGATGGTGATGCCGAGTAGGGCGCCGTAGCCAGTGTGTAGGCCGTGGTTGAGGACGTGCATTGTAGTGGCTACAAAGACTACTACCCACCCCCAACCACCCTCAGGGTAGTAGTGTTGCAGTAAGGTAGCTCTGGAGTCCCTAGCCGTGGCTTTCCTGGCTTTGTGGGACCCGCGGTCGTTTTTGGCCTCTGCTAGGACTTCTGAAGGTAAGGGACCCAACATGTCGGAGAAGGCCCCCGAACCATGGTCCCCCATAACCATGCATCCTTCCCCGGGAGGGCCCTGTGTCCCGTCCGCCTCTCTACGTCCATCAGTGTACACGGGCAAGGACTGCGTACGCAGGAGACGCTTAGTAGGATGCGGAGAATACCTCCTAATAGGTGTGGGCAGGATCTTGTGGCTGAGGACGGGACTAGGAGCCACGCTACTGCTGTTAGAACTAGGCGCAACCCCGGAGTCAACAGGGCCCGCAATAATGTCACTGGGGCCCATAACACTGGAGCCCATTACACTGGAGGCCACTTTGGTGGCACTGGAGGCCACAGTGGTGACGTGACACAGCGGCATTGTGCCGCTACACTTGCACCACACAAACACTCACACTATCAACACGTCATCTTGCACAAAGACGCGGGGAAGCACATAATTACCAAACTGATCTCTCTAAGGCCACGATTGACTTCACATCACATAGCGAAGTTGTAAGGCATCTTCGCCCCTACAGGACACAAGAATGAAACTGATGAAGGATGGATAGCAGAATGAGAAGTGAGGGTATAATACTGGCTGTGAAGCACGTGGGAGATGCTCTCGGACGCACCGCACTGATACCACCACTCTCTGGGGCGGCGCAAAGGCTACTGGCCAGAGGTGATTCTGCCTGATGCTGCCGCGGCTGGGGCTTCTGCTTCCCTTTCTGCTGCCGCGGCTACTGCTTCTGCTATTTCAGCTGCTGCTGCTGATAATGATGTCCTGGTTGCTTCTGTTGTGGCTTCCATCACAGACATGTCCCTCCACCTTCTTCCCCACAGAAACAATCATCAAGAGGTGTGAACACACTGGCAATGACAGTAAAAACCTCGCTTCGCTGGAAAACCGAGGGGTCAAGGGAGACGTGATCACGGCGTGTTAGATACTAACAACGAAAGACTGGACAAGTAATCAAAGAGACCTGGAGCTGCCCTCCCCTTCCTCTGATCAAACCTGACTCTCTTTATTGAAGATTCAGGAACTAATTAAACAAATCTGCTCTGACGAGTACCGTGTTAAAAGAAGTACCGTGTAAGCGAGTACTGTGTGAGGTATCCAGGTGACACTGTGGTGATCCCGCTTGTGTAGGGACGCAGGTCTCCTCTCCAATACTTCTTACACAGTTTGGAATTCTCAATATATTGTGTAATGCTTATTTCACACTTAAAATACCAACGACACACACGACCACACTAACCACTAACAACACACGACCACACTAACCACTAACAACACACGACCACACTAACCACTACAACACACGACCACACTGACCACTAACAACATACGACCAAACTAACCACTAACAATACACGACCACACTAACCACTACAACACACGACCACACTAACCACTAACAACACACGACCACACTAACCACTAACAACACACGACCACACTAACCACTAACAACACACGACCACACTAACCACTAACAACACACGACCACACTAACCACTAACAACACACGACCACACTAACCACTAACAACACACGACCACACTAACCACTAACAACACACGACCACACTAACCACTAACAACACACTACAACACTAGCCTCTAAAGACATGTCTCAGTATTCTCTTTCCACCCCATATCCATCCTGTGTAAATGCATGTCCAGGAGCTGGATCCCAACAGTAGTTAAGAGCACTCAGTGCTACATTAAACAGCTGGAGCCGCGCCATCCACAGTCGGAACATTTCTGGACCAGACAAACTCTCTTGTAGTTCGCTAAATCAAGCGAGTGAAAACTTTCCAGCCGATGTAAGACTCAACCTCGCGGATTCTGAGACTAAAAATTACGTTCCCTACGAAAACAAACGTTTTAACATTCTTTTACATGGCATGTCGAGGTAATTCAGTGAACGAAAATGAAATAGAATTGCTGAGCAAATATTAATCTGGTTGTAGCAACTGTGTTAAGAGATGATACAGTGTTGCTGTCCCTGTTCACCTAGTGGTAAGTAGGTACCAGGGTGTTAATGGACTGGTGTGGGTGACATCCTGGGGGACAAGATTAACCTAAGTTACCCGAAATGCTCTGTATAACAAGGGGCTTTCTATATATTATGTTACTGATGTCATCTATGGTCTGTATAAGTCTTATCTTGTACTTATAGAAATAATAATAATAATAATAATTATTATTATTATTATTATTATTATTATTATTATTATTATTATTATTATTATTGGTTAGTCATGTGTTCCCACGGTTTGGTTCACATGGGGCTTTTTTGACTATAAAATTCGGAGTTATTTTACAAGTATTAGATGATGTGTCTACTTAAATATAATTTTTGGGTATATGACTGCCCTTGCTAAGCTGGTCGGTGGTGAGTCAGAGAGGACTTGTGAGCAGCACATACCGACACCATCATCACCCAATTCGCAGACGATGTCATCCATGTTGTCTCCTCCACCCCTACAGCTGGTGCAAACAAGCATAGGAGAGCAATCGAGAAAAGAATGAAGAACTAAATAGAACTGCCAGGTTACCTGGAGGTTACCTGGAGGTTATTCCGGGGATCAACGCCCCTGCGGCCCGGTCCATGACCAGGCCTCCCGATGGATCAGGGCCTGATCAACTAGGCTGTTACTGCTGACCGCACGCAGTCCAACGTACGAGTCACAGCCCGGCTGATCCGGCACTGACT
Organism: Cherax quadricarinatus; assembly: GCF_038502225.1. Taxonomy (NCBI): domain Eukaryota; kingdom Metazoa; phylum Arthropoda; class Malacostraca; order Decapoda; family Parastacidae; genus Cherax; species Cherax quadricarinatus. The sequence goes on from NC_091295.1 coordinate 48,265,607, forward strand.
TTAGGTATCTGTCCAGCTCTCTCTTGAAGGCAGCCAGGGGTTTATTGGCAATTCCCCTAATGCTTGATGGGAGGCTGTTGAACAGTTTTGGGCCCCGGACACTTATGGTGTTTTCCCTTAGTGTACCAATGGCGCCCCTACTTTTTATTGGGGGCATTTTGCATCGCCTGCCCAGTCTTTTACTTTCGTAGGGAGTGATTTCTGTGTGCAGATTTGGGACCATTCCTTCCAGGATTTTCCAAGTGTAGATTATGTGGGAGAAGAAATGGAGAATCACAACCAACCCTGACAAAGTCCTCATCAGCACCATCGGGTGCTTACCATCAACCATAGAAGAAAAAGGGGGCATTTCCATCAGAGGTACCCGTATTGCTATAAGGAATCCAAACAATATCCTAGGATATGAGATCGGCAGATTACTCACCTCTACAACCCACATAACCAAAAAAGTAAATATAGCGAAAGCCGCCTTGGCCAACTTTATCGATTCAAAGCAGCTCCTCCCCACATCAAACTTCACCTGTACAAGATGATGATCAGACCTCTGCTGGAATACCCCTGCGTACCCATGTCGCTCACAACCAAAACCAACATGCTAAAACTCCAAAGAGTCCAAAACAAAGCCCTCCGCTTCATCGCGAACACCAAACTTAGAGACAGAATCAGATCAGAGGACCTACACATACAACAGAGAATCCCCGCAATCAATGTCCGATTAGATAAACTTACTAAGAGACAACTATATGACATGCAGGAACTCTACGTGCCTGACAGAGAGAATCCTCCCCAACCAGTGAACACAACCGACTATACCATCACCACCCCTCCTCACAAATCCCAAAGAATGACCCTCCAACAAAGAGTTCGACGCTTTATCCACAAGGAGAACTTCCCTCGTCCCAAAATCTTAAGCGACCTCCCCGCAGACGAAGAATGGATACTACCGGAACCATTCTATGTCCAGTAACATGAACTAGCGCTTCCCATCTCCGGGTGACCCACTTCTATCAACCAACACCTCACAACTGACCTCGTGCACCTACTACTACAATACAGCAGGACACCACCTCAGTCACTGCCTTGCTGGCCGACTCCAGGTGAGCAACCAACCTCCATCGAATGCCCGGCAACCTTCGCCTGCAGCTGCACCCTCCTGACGAACCTCTTGCGAAAAAAAAAAGAAAAGGCAAGCAAATGTATGCAGTATGCATCCTTCCAATTCAATGACGCACTGGTATAACAAAAATATAGTATTGTGAAATTGATGGGCAGGAGGTATACCCTACTCACATAACCAACCTCTTTATAAATTACTCAATATGCACACAAGCATATTCAAATTACACCTTTTATAACCCCACCTACCCCTCCTCCCTCCCCAACCTTTCCCAACTTCCATCCTTACCCATCCTTCTTCCCCCCTCCCCTCTTACCAAAGCTCTGGTCAGAACCTCGAGCCTCGAGCAGCAGTGGCGGCTCAGGAGCACCGCACTGAAGGTGCCCCTGGAGATCCTCTCCTCGTCGGGAAAAAATATATCCCTTGACTAGACATTGTAAATATTGACTTGCTGAGTGGCTGAGCGGCAGCTGGTGTACCAGTCCTGGATAACAGTGAATTCTATACACATATAAGCAGCACATACGAGAGAGAGGGGAGCTTTACGACGACGTTTCGGTCCGACTTGAACCACGGTGCCCCGTGGCCTGATCGCTAAAGCTCTCGCTTCACACGGCGAGTGTCTGCGTTCGATTCCCACCGAGGGTAGAAACATTGGGCGTGTTTCTTTACACCGGTTGTCTATGTTCCCCATCAGTAAAATGAGTACCTGGGAGTTAGTAGACTAGTGTGGGTCGCATCCTGGGACAAGGACCTAATTTGCGGGAAATGCTCAGCATAACAAGGTGATTTTTTAGTGGCAGGAAACGGAAAAAGAAAATGGAAGGAAATAACAAAAATAGTCCACCACCTCGGAGCCTTGTTGGACTGGAGGCGCAGCCAGTGGCCACCCATGACCCTCCAGAATTACAACTACTGATGCCAATAACAAAATCCCCCCAACAAACACAGAATACAACCTCGTTCATATTTGTTAATATACAGGGCCTTAAGCCATCCACCAACAAAATACTTTTTATCAGTGGACTTCTAGAGGAGTCTAATGCAATGTTTGCAGCCTTCACAGAGACTCACACAAAAGATCACTTTGACAGTGAAATATGGATAAGTGGTTACAACCTTTTTAGATGCGACAGAAAAAACAGGCAACAAGGGGGGGTTGGCCTGTATGTCAAAGAGTCCCTTATCTGCACGGAGTTGCTGAACACCACAAATGAGGTAGTTGAAGTTCTATCAATAAAGATCGAGAACCAAAACCTATCATTGTGGTTGTATACAAGCCACCAGATGCAACCTCACAACAGTTTAAGGAACAGCTACTGAAAATTGATTACTGTTTGGAAAACCTTCCAGCTCCATCCCCAAACATCTTACTGCTTGGTGATTTCAACCTAAGGCATACAAAATGGAAGAATGTAGCAAATAATGTTATAGCTGAAACAATCCCCGGAGGTAGCGCAGATGAAAGGTCACACACACATGAGCTACTAAGTCTCTGCGAAAAACACACCTTCAGCCAGCAGATAGTGGAGCCAACAAGACTAGAAAACACACCTGACCTTATCTTCACAAATAATGAGGACCTGATAAGAGACATAAGAATATCAAAAACAACTAATTCCGATCACAACCTAATCGAAGTCCAGACGTACATGCATAGGGGTCCTGAACAACAGAATGCATGTACCTGTGAAGGTGTCTTCACAAAATACAACTTCAACAACAAGAACATCAACTGGGACCAGGTAAACCATGTCCTAAACGAAACATGTTGGGAAGATGTCTTAAATGACATGGACCCAAACCAGTGCCTTGAAAGGATCAACTTCCTGGCAGCCGAAGCATGTTCTAGGCATATTCCCCTAAGAAAGAAGAAGAGCAGGAGTAAACTGGAGAGAGAAAGACGCTCCCTCTACAGAAGACGACGAAGAGTCACTGAGCTCCTCAGGAGTGCTAGAATATCTGATACACGCAAGGAAGGCGGGGGCGTTGATCCCCGGAATAACATCCAGGTAACCAGGTATGGTCTGTATACCTTGTACATGTACTTGTAGTAAATAAAGATATTATATTATATTTTCAAGTTCACACTAACACAAGAATGGGACAGGGACGGGACAAAGAGAAGATGAAAGCGTAGTGATAGTGGTAATGCTGGTAATGGTAGTAGTAGTGGTAGTAGTAGTGGTAGCAGAAAGGGGAGTATTTTTAGTGGCACACGACAGAAAGGGGAGTTAAGGGTGAAGGGAGGCAATAGTACCGACCGAATGAGGTATACAGCTGGCATACCTTACCTTTGATATACCTTTGAAGAGTTTCAAGAGTTTCTCTACTCTCAGAGCCCGGACATGTCCCGGCTTTTCAAAATAAACCACCTCTCGTTTATTGCAATAAGCGAGATGTTTCCTGCACATGCAACCAATCTCAACTCGTTCATCTTAGAGTCAGGGAACGTTGAGGCTCGTTCCCATGGCAAGCGAGTCTCCGTTCTGTGGCTTGTTTACAGTCGTATTATTATGCCAGCGTCACTTGTTTGTCTTATCTCTAGCGTTACAATTGTTTGTGTAGGAAATGTTAAGAAACTTTCCAGCTCTCTCTTGAAGGCAGCCAGGGGTTTATTGGCAATTCCCCTAATGCTTGATGGGAGGCTGTTGAACAGTTTTGGGCCCCGGACACTTATGGTGTTTTCTCTTAGTGTACCAATGGCGCCCCTACTTTTCATTGGCGGCATTTTGCATCGCCTGCCCAGTCTTTTACTTTCGTAGGGAGTGATTTCTGTGTGCAGATTTGGGACCATTCCTTCCAACACTTGGAAAATCTTGGAAGGAATGGTCCCAAATCTGCACACAAAAATCACTCCCTACGAAAGTAAAAGACTGGGCAGGCGATGCAAAATGCCGCCAATGAAAAGTAGGGGCGCCATTGGTACACTAAGAGAAAACACCATAAGTGTCCGGGGCCCAAAACTGTTCAACAGCCTCCCATCAAGCATTAGGGGAATTGCCAATAAACTCCTGGCTGCCTTCAAGAGAGAGCTGGACAGATACCTAAAGTCAGTGCCGGATCAGCCGGGCTGTGGCTCATACGTCGGACTGCGTGCGGCCAGCAGTAACAGCCTGGTTGATCAGGCCCTGATCCATCGGGAGGCCTGGTCATGGACCGGGCCGCGGGGGCGTTGATCCCCGGAATAACCTCCAGGTAACCTCCAGGTAGCATACCAGTGCTGGGTATCATTGATATAGTGACCTCTGATGTACTGCTACTGGGTATCATTGATATAGTGACCTCTGGTGTACTGGTACTGGGTATCTTTGATATAGTGACCTCTGGTGTACTTGTACTAGGTATCATTGATATAGTGACCTCTGATGTACTGCTACTGGGTATCATTGATATAGTGACCTCTGGTGTATGGTACTGGGTATCATTAATATAGTAACTTCTGGTGTACTGGTACTGGGTATCATTGATATAGTGACCTCTGGTGTACTGCTACTGGGTATCATTGATATAGTGACCTCTGGTGTACTGGTACTGGGTATCATTGATATAGTAACCTCTGGTGTACTGGTACTAGGTATCATTGATATAGTGACCTCTGGTGTACTGCTACTGGGTATCATTGATATAGTGACCTCTGGTGTACTGGTACTGGGTATCATTGATATAGTAACCTCTGGTGTACTGGTACTGGGTATCATTGATATAGTGACCTCTGGTGTACTGCTACTGGGTATCATTGATATAGTGACCTCTGGTGTACTGGTACTGGGTATCTTTGACATAGTGACCTCTGGTGTACTGCTACTGGGTATCATTGATATAGTGACCTCTGGTGTACTGCTACTGGGTATCTTTGACATAGTGACCTCTGGTGTACTGCTACTGGGTATCATTGATATAGTGAACTCTGGTGTACTGGTACTGGGTATCTTTGACATAGTGACCTCTGGTGTACTGCTACTGGGTATCATTGATATAGTGACCTCTGGTGTACTGGTACTGGGTATCTTTGACATAGTGACCTCTGGTGTACTGCTACTGGGTATCATTGATATAGTGACCTCTGGTGTACTGCTACTGGGTATCATTGATATAGTGACCTCTGGTGTACTGCTACTGGGTATCATTGATATAGTGACCTCTGGTGTACTGCTACTGGGTATCATTGATATAGTGACCTCTGGTGTACTGCTACTGGGTATCTTTGACATAGTGACCTCTGGTGTACTGCTACTGGGTATCATTGATATAGTGACCTCTGGTGTACTGCTACTGGGTATCATTGATATAGTGACCTCTGGTGTACTGCTACTGGGTATCTTTGACATAGTGACCTCTGGTGTACTGCTACTGGGTATCATTAAGTTACAGACCTCTGGCTTACAGATACTGGGTATCATTGATTTAGAAACCTCTGCCGTACCAGTGCTAGCTATTTATGATTTAGATACATTTTCCGTACTGGTGTTCGGTTTCTACCCCCTTTAACCTAAAGGCTTACCAAGACGACAACTACAGCGGGTCTCAGCAGGGAGCAAAATAAAACACGGCCGCCATTACCCTCTCATAATGTGTTTACAAGGTGGAAGGCCGCTACAGGAGCAGTGTGTTTGCGTCAGGGCGAGAGAGAGAACCATCCATTTAAACCAATAATTCTCGCAGTTAAGCTGTCTTGTGTCACTACATTACACACGATTTATATCCTGTGTCCACGTCAAAGGATAATTTAGTTTCAAATTTACGTCTGTAAGCGAAGCCATTATGGTCCAGGGAGGGGGAGGAAACTCACCAACTTCCAAGAAATCCTAATGCAGCTTCCAGACTTTTGTTTATTGTGAAAAAAAGGGCCCATATACGTGTTCCTTGTCATTTCTGAAAGGTTAAATAAGGCGACTGCTGAAGCAAAAATGCGGAAAACTTTACACGGTAGCCATTCTGAGAGGTACTGTTGTTTATTTTATGTCTGGAAAAGATGTCCTCTTAAAAATTCGCACTGACAGGACTTCAGGTCTTTCTTTTCTTATGTCTGGAACACGTAAGATGTCAGAAAAATCTTACACATGTCTGCTCACACTCGGTGTACATTTTAATGTACTTCATATTTCTTAATCTTCCTGTAATATTTTGTTCATAGTTTAGATGATCAAGTGATGATTCCCGATATATTAATAAATATAAAAAGTGAAATGATAATTGTAATAATCATTAAATATTTTGTGGCGTAAACTCAATATTTGTTATAATGAATAACTATTAATGGATAAACGGAGGAATGGAGGGAGACTCGAACCGTAGCCCAGTATGGAACACCCTTCCACTCCTCGTCCAGTCTTCTCTTTATTCATAGATAAATAATGACAGTATTGTTGAAATTAAAGCAGAGGATGGCCTGACAAGGAGGACCAGGAGCTAGCACTATACTGGCCAGAGAGACACAACTACCTCCGTACTCTTAGATACCGTGTCTTTTCCCTGCTTAGTGGACGGAGGATCGAACCTCCACACGGGGTTTCTCTGAATACTGTGTCGCTACAGGTTCAGTGACTCAAATAGTCCACTGTGTAAACTTAACCATGAACAAACTGTTCAAGTCAAGCATTGTACATACATTGTATACATAAATGGTATACATTGTACATACATTGTATACATAAATGGTATACATTGTACATACATTGTATACATAAATGGTATACATTGTACATACATTGTATACATAAATGGTATACATTGTACATACATTGTATACATAAATGACATACATTGTACATACATTGTATACATAAATGGTATACATTGTACATACATTGTATACATAAATGATATAAATTGTACATACATTGTATACATAAATGGTATACATTGTACATACATTGTATACATAAATGGTATACATTGTACATACATTGTATAAATAAATGATATACATTGTACATACATTGTATACATAAATGGTATACATTGTACATACATTGTATACATAAATGGTATACATTGTACATACATTGTATACATAAATGATATACATTGTACATACATTGTATACATAAATGGTATACATTGTACATACATTGTATACATAAATGGTATACATTGTACATACATTGTATACATAAATGGTATACATTGTACATACATTGTATACATAAATGATATACATTGTACATACATTGTATACATAAATGGTATACATTGTACATACATTGTATACATAAATGGTATACAGTACCGACAAGATGAAAATTAGACACATGTGCAACATCTGGGTATCTTTACTGTAGATGTTTCACCATCCAGTGCAGATGTTTCACCATCCAGTGTAGATGTTTCACCATCCAGTGTAGATGTTTCACCATCCACTGTAGATGTTTCACCATCCAGTGTAGATGTTTCACCATCCAGTGCAGATGTTTCACCATCCAGTGTAGATGTTTCACCATCCAGTGTAGATGTTTCACCATCCAGTGTAGATGTTTCACCATCCAGTGTAGATGTTTCACCATCCAGTGTAGATGTTTCACCATCCAGTGTAGATGTTTCACCATCCAGTGTAGATGTTTCACCATCCAGTGTAGATGTTTCACCATCCAGTGTAGATGTTTCACCATCCAGTGTAGATGTTTCACCATCCAGTGTAGATGTTTCACCATCCAGTGTAGATGTTTCACCATCCAGTGTAGATGTTTCACCATCCAGTGTAGATGTTTCACCATCCAGTGTAGATGTTTCACCATCCAGTGTAGATGTTTCACCATCCACTGTAGATGTTTCACCATCCAGTGTAGATGTTTCACCATCCAGTGCAGATGTTTCACCATCCAGTGTAGATGTTTCACCATCCAGTGTAGATGTTTCACCATCCAGTGTAGATGTTTCACCATCCAGTGTAGATGTTTCACCATCCAGTGTAGATGTTTCACCATCCAGTGTAGATGTTTCACCATCCAGTGTAGATGTTTCACCATCCAGTGTAGATGTTTCACCATCCAGTGTAGATGTTTCACCATCCAGTGTAGATGTTTCACCATCCAGTGTAGATGTTTCACCATCCAGTGTAGATGTTTCACCATCCAGTGTAGATGTTTCACCATCCAGTGTAGATGTTTCACCATCCAGTGTAGATGTTTCACCATCCAGTGTAGATGTTTCACCATCCAGTGTAGATGTTTCACCATCCAGTGTAGATATTTCACCATCCAGTGTAGATGTTTCACCATCCAGTGTAGATGTTTCACCATCCAGTGTAGATGTTTCACCATCCAGTGTAGATGTTTCACCATCCAGTGTAGATGTTTCACCATCCAGTGCAGATGTTTCACCATCCAGTGTAGATGTTTCACCATCCAGTGTAGATGTTTCACCATCCAGTGTAGATGTTTCACCATCCAGTGTAGATGTTTCACCATCCAGTGTAGATGTTTCACCATCCAGTGTAGATGTTTCACCATCCAGTGTAGATGTTTCACCATCCAGTGTAGATGTTTCACCATCCAGTGGCTTTATCAGTACAAACTCAAGAACTGTTTACAGAAGATAAGGTAATCAATCCCTCAGCCATGGTGTTGGTGAAGTGTCTTCACCAGTACTGTGCCTCAGCCGTGGTGTTGGTGAAGTGTCTTCACCGGTACTGTGCCTCAGCCATGGTGTTGGTGAAGTGTCATCACCGGTACTGTGCCTCAGCCGTGGTGTTGGTGAAGTGTCTTCACCGGTACTGTGCCTCAGCCGTGGTGTTGGTGAAGTGTCTTCACCAGTACTGTGCCTCAGCCATGGTGTTGGTGAAGTGTCATCACCGGTACTGTGCCTCAGCCGTGGTGTTGGTGAAGTGTCTTCACCGGTACTGTGCCTCAGCCGTGGTGTTGGTGAAGTGTCTTCACCGGTACTGTGCCTCAGCCGTGGTGTTGGTGAAGTGTCTTCACCAGTACTGTGCCTCAGCCATGGTGTTGGTGAAGTGTCTTCACCGGTACTGTGCCTCAGCCGTGGTGTTGGTGAAGTGTCTTCACCGGTACTGTGCCTCAGCCGTGGTGTTGGTGAAGTGTCTTCACCGGTACTGTGCCTCAGCCGTGGTGTTGGTGAAGTGTCTTCACCAGTACTGTGCCTCAGCCATGGTGTTGGTGAAGTGTCATCACCGGTACTGTGCCTCAGCCGTGGTGTTGGTGAAGTGTCTTCACCGGTACTGTGCCTCAGCCGTGGTGTTGGTGAAGTGTCTTCACCAGTACTGTGCCTCAGCCATGGTGTTGGTGAAGTGTCTTCACCAGTACGGTGCCTCAGCCATGGTGTTGGTGAAGTGTCATCACCGGTACTGTGCCTCAGCCGTGGTGTTGGTGAAGTGTCTTCACCGGTACTGTGCCTCAGCCATGGTGTTGGTGAAGTGTCTTCACCAGTACGGTGCCTCAGCCGTGGTGTTGGTGAAGTGTCATCACCGGTACTGTGCCTCAGCCGTGGTGTTGGTGAAGTGTCTTCACCGGTACTGTGCCTCAGCCATGGTGTTGGTGAAGTGTCTTCACCAGTACTGTGCCTCAGCCGTGGTGTTGGTGAAGTGTCTTCACCAGTACTGTGCCTCAGCCATGGTGTTGGTGAAGTGTCATCACCGGTACTGTGCCTCAGCCGTGGTGTTGGTGAAGTGTCTTCACCGGTACTGTGCCTCAGCCGTGGTGTTGGTGAAGTGTCTTCACCGGTACTGTGCCTCAGCCGTGGTGTTGGTGAAGTGTCTTCACCGGTACTGTGCCTCAGCCGTGGTGTTGGTGAAGTGTCTTCACCGGTACTGTGCCTCAGCCATGGTGTTGGTGAAGTGTCTTCACCGGTACTGTGCCTCAGCCGTGGTGTTGGTGAAGTGTCTTCACCGGTACTGTGCCTCAGCCGTGGTGTTGGTGAAGTGTCTTCACCGGTACTGTGCCTCAGCCATGGTGTTGGTGAAGTGTCATCACCGGTACTGTGCCTCAGCCATGGTGTTGGTGAAGTGTCATCACCGGTACTGTGCCTCAGCCATGGTGTTGGTGAAGTGTCTTCTCCAGTACGGTGCCTCAGCCATGGTGTTGGTGAAGTGTCATCACCGGTACTGTGCCTCAGCCGTGGTGTTGGTGAAGTGTCTTCACCGGTACTGTGCCTCAGCCGTGGTGTTGGTGAAGTGTCTTCACCAGTACGGTGCCTCAGCCATGGTGTTGGTGAAGTGTCTTCACCAGTACGGTGCCTCAGCCGTGGTGTTGGTGAAGTGTCTTCACCAGTACGGTGCCTCAGCCATGGTGTTGGTGAAGTGTCTTCACCAGTACGGTGCCTCAGCCATGGTGTTGGTGAAGTGTCTTCACCAGTACGGTGCCTCAGCCATGGTGTTGGTGAAGTGTCTTCACCAGTACGGTGCCTCAGCCGTGGTGTTGGTGAAGTGTCTTCACCAGTACGGTGCCTCAGCCATGGTGTTGGTGAAGTGTCTTCACCAGTACGGTGCCTCAGCCGTGGTGTTGGTGAAGTGTCTTCACCAGTACGGTGCCTCAGCCATGGTGTTGGTGAAGTGTCTTCACCAGTACGGTGCCTCAGCCGTGGTGTTGGTGAAGTGTCTTCACCGGTACTGTGCCTCAGCCGTGGTGTTGGTGAAGTGTCTTCACCGGTACTGTGCCTCAGCCATGGTGTTGGTGAAGTCTCTTCACCAGTACGGTGCCTCAGCCATGGTGTTGGTGAAGTGTCTTCACCGGTACTGTGCCTCAGCCGTGGTGTTGGTGAAGTGTCTTCACCAGTACGGTGCCTCAGCCATGGTGTTGGTGAAGTGTCTTCACCAGTACGGTGCCTCAGCCATGGTGTTGGTGAAGTGTCTTCACCAGTACGGTGCCTCAGCCGTGGTGTTGGTGAAGTGTCTAAACCGGTACGGTGCCTCAGCCATGGTGTTGGTGAAGTGTCTAAACCGGTACGGTGCCTCAGCCATGTTGTTGGTGAAGTGTCTAAACCGGTACGGTGCCTCAGCCATGGTGTTGGTGAAGTGTCTAAACCGGTACGGTGCCTCAGCCATGTTGTTGGTGAAGTGTCTAAACCGGTACTGTGCCTCAGCCGTGGTGTTGGTGAAGTGTCTTCACCAGTACGGTGCCTCAGCCATGGTGTTGGTGAAGTGTCTTCACCAGTACGGTGCCTCAGCCATGTTGTTGGTGAAGTGTCTAAACCGGTACGGTGCCTCAGCCATGGTGTTGGTGAAGTGTCTAAACCGGTACGGTGCCTCAGCCATGTTGTTGGTGAAGTGTCTAAACCGGTACGGTGCCTCAGCCATGGTGTTGGTGAAGTGTCTAAACCGGTACGGTGCCTCAGCCATGGTGTTGGTGAAGTGTCTAAACCGGTACGGTGCCTCAGCCATGTTGTTGGTGAAGTGTCTAAACCGTTACGGTGCCTCAGCCATGGTGTTGGTGAAGTGTCTAAACCGGTACAGTGCCTCAGCCATGGTGTTGGTGAAGTGTCTAAACCGGTACGGTGCCTCAGCCATGTTGTTGGTGAAGTGTCTAAACCGGTACGGTGCCTCAGCCATGGTGTTGGTGAAGTGTCTAAACCGGTACGGTGCCTCAGCCATGGTGTTGGTGAAGTGTCTAAACAGGTACGGTGCCTCAGCCATGGTGTTGGTGAAGTGTCTTCACCAGTACGGTGCCTCAGCCATGGTGTTGGTGAAGTGTCTTCACCAGTACGGTGCCTCAGCCATGGTGTTGGTGAAGTGTCTTCACCGGTACTGTGCCGCAGCCGTGGTGTTGGTGAAGTGTCTTCACCAGTACGGTGCCTCAGCCGTGGTGTTGGTGAAGTGTCTTCACCAGTACGGTGCCTCAGCCATGGTGTTGGTGAAGTGTCTAAACCGGTACTGTGCCTCAGCCGTGGTGTTGGTGAAGTGTCTTCACCGGTACTGTGCCTCAGCCGTGGTGTTGGTGAAGTGCCATCACCGGTACTGTGCCTCAGCCGTGGTGTTGGTGAAGTGTCTTCACCGGTACTGTGCCTCAGCCGTGGTGTTGGTGAAGTGTCTTCACCAGTACGGTGCCTCAGCCGTGGTGTTGGTGAAGTGTCTTCACCGGTACGGTGCCTCAGCCGTGGTGTTGAAGTGTCTTCACCGGTACGGTGCCTCAGCCGTGGTGTTGGTGAAGTGCCATCACCGGTACTGTGCCTCAGCCGTGGTGTTGGTGAAGTGTCTTCACCGGTACTGTGCCTCAGCCGTGGTGTTGGTGAAGTGTCTTCACCAGTACGGTGCCTCAGCCATGGTGTTGGTGAAGTGCCATCACCGGTACTGTGCCTCAGCCGTGGTGTTGGTGAAGTGTCTTCACCGGTACTGTGCCTCAGCCGTGGTGTTGGTGAAGTGTCTTCACCGGTACGGTGCCTCAGCCATGGTGTTGGTGAAGTGCCATCACCGGTACTGTGCCTCAGCCGTGGTGTTGGTGAAGTGTCTTCACCGGTACGGTGCCTCAGCCGTGGTGTTGAAGTGTCTTCAACGGTACGGTGCCTCAGCCGTGGTGTTGGTGAAGTGTCTTCACCAGTACGGTGCCTCAGCCATGGTGTTGGTGAAGTGTCTTCACCGGTACGGTGCCTCAGCCGTGGTGTTGAAGTGTCTTCAACGGTACGGTGCCTCAGCCGTGGTGTTGGTGAAGTGTCTTCAACGGTACGGTGCCTCAGCCATGGTGTTGGTGAAGTGTCTTCACCGGTACGGTGCCTCAGCCGTGGTGTTGAAGTGTCTTCAACGGTACGGTGCCTCAGCCATGGTGTTGGTGAAGTGTCTAAACCGGTACTGTGCCTCAGCCATGGTGTTGGTGAAGTGTCTTCACCAGTACGGTGCCTCAGCCATGGTGTTGGTGAAGTGTCTTCACCAGTACGGTGCCTCAGCCATTTTGTTGGTGAAGTGTCTTCACCAGTACTGTGCCTCAGCCATGTTGTTGGTGAAGTGTCTAAACCGGTACTGTGCCTCAGCCGTGGTGTTGGTGAAGTGTCTTCACCGGTACGGTGCCTCAGCCGTGGTGTTGGTGAAGTGTCTAAACCGGTACGGTGCCTCAGCCATGGTGTTGGTGAAGTGTCTAAACCGGTATGGTGCCTCAGCCATGGTGTTGGTTAAGTGTCTAAACCGGTACTGTGCCTCAGCCATGGTGTTGGTGAAGTGTCATCACTGGTACAGTGCCTCAGCCATGGTGTTGGTGAAGTGTCATCACTGGTACAGTGACTCAGCCATGGTGTTGGTGAAGTGTCATCACTGGTACAGTGACTCAGCCATGGTGTTGGTGAAGTGTCATCACTGGTACAGTGACTCAGCCATGGTGTTGGTGAAGTGTCATCACTGGTACAGTGACTCAGCCATGGTGTTGGTGAAGTGTCATCTCTACTACGGTGCTCTCAACACCACCTCCAAGGCTGAGGGACTGATCACCTCATCTTTTGTATATAGTTCTACTGTCTTCCCATTATGTCCTGGAATTTGTATTGATAAAGCCACTGGATGGTGAAATGTCTACAATAAAAATACCCAGATGTTACACATGTGTCTAATTTTTACACAGTACACATGTTTGAAGGTTTAAACATCATTATATATAACCAGGCCTGGCAGGGCAACATGAACTCTCTACACACATATCTAGATCAACAAGGAACAACATCTACTCCCAGTAATCCTTACAAAATCCGTTACTTTCACTAGTAAATCTCTCATTGTGCTCGTAAATCCTTTCTCTATTAACCCTGTGCCTCGTTAATAGGAAACTGACAGATTTTATTTCCCGATTTGCGAAATCCACTCATTGTGACATCTAACAGGGTAACATCGCTACTATTGTCTCCTGCTCTGTTATTTACAACAGGGGAAACAGAATGCTGCAGATGTACGCTGTTTGCTTTAATACGAAGAAGCGGCGGCTGGCCACGACGTCTCCATAACCTTGAGGCTGGCCACGACGTCTCCATAACCTGGAGGCTGGCCACGACGGAGGCTGGCCACGACGTCTCCAAAACTCACAACTATTGTGAAGTTGATCACACGTCTGGTTGACTTTCAACCTCCTTAATTTCCTGCGGAGCAGCGAGGTCACAGGAGAGGGCGACATCCGGCCCACGGGGTCGTATCCGGCTCACCAAATGATTCAGTCCACCGCCAGTGTGTCTACCAAGTGGGCAAATTATGCCTGGTTAACTCTGGAGAGTTAACCACAGAACTCTGGGTAGTTAATCACAGAACTCTAGGGAGTTTACCACAGAGCCCTAGCTCTGGATGAGAAATGTTGCAAGGACAAAAATGTTGCAAGGGTGAGAAATATTACAATGACGAGAAATATTATAAGTATGAGAAATATTACAAGGAAGAGAAATATTGCAAGGATGAAAAATATTGCAAGGATGAGAAATATTACAAGGATGAGAAATGTAAAGAAAGATACAGGGAAATAAGGATAATTTTTATTGAATGTAAGATTACATCTTACGTTTTCGAGACACTAACAACGATCTTGTAAGATTGAATTGTTCAACAGATCTGTGTTTGAGACTCGTGTGGCAGGAGAGTAGTACCTCCCTGGATGGTTGCTAACTACCAAACTCTCTGTGTTTGAGACTCGCACAACAGGAAGGGTAGTACCTCCCTGCATGTGTGCTGGCTATCAACCCATTATCAGCAATATGCAGTTTGCCTCCACCGAATCCTATCCCAAATTAAGCTTATCTGTCTATTACAATGACATATTCTGGTGTCTGTCCTGCCTGTCTTCCTCAACTAAGTCTGTCCTGCCTGTCTTCCTCAGCTAAGTCTGTCCTGCCTCTCTTCCTCAGCTAAGTCTGTCCTGCCTGTCTTCCTCAACTAAGTCTGTCCTGCCTCTCTTCCTCAGCTAAGTCTGTCCTGCCTGTCTTCCTCAACTAAGTCTGTCCTGCCTGTCTTCCTCAGCTAAGTCTGTCCTGCCTGTCTTCCTCAGCTAAGTCATTCCACTTACAAGCATAAGTCTGTAGAAACACTTCCTTACAGCCCATACCATTCACTTGTACTTTTAGCTTCTATTGTTGCCCCTTCAACCCCTGTGTCTTGCTCTTCGGATTGTCTTATTCGCCCAGTTAAATCCTGTCACAATCTTATAAGATTGTGGTAGGTCGTTCACGTTTCTTAGGTCTTTAGGGTTAATTTAGTCTCTCGTAGTAGTGACGTGACGGAATGACGACTTGATGTTGTGGATACGACAATGGAATTGTGACTTGGCAGGTTCCCCTCCTGAAAATCAGGCCTCCCTCTCTCTCTCTCTCTCTCTCTCTCTCTCTCTCTCTCTCTCTCTCGCTCTCTCTCTCTCTCTCTCTCTCTCTCTCTCTCTCTCTCTCTCTCTCTCTCTGTTTTTTTTTTTTTTTTTTTTTACACAGGGTTTGAAAAGGTTAAGGATCAGTAGCTTTATTGACAGCTATTTACAGGTTAAGGATTCCTAACTTTATTGGCAAGCCAAGAGCTGTTACCTACATCAGCTCATTTGAAAGCATTTTTATTGTTATGAGACATACAAGTAGGAAACAGGATGAAGTTAGCCATCTCTCTCTCTCTCTCTCTCTCTCTCTCTCTCTCTCTCTCTCTCTCTCTCTCTCTCTCTCTCTCTCTCTCTCTCTCTCTCTCTCTCTCTCTCTCTCTCTCTCTCTCTCTCTCTCTCTCTCTCTCTCTCTCTCTCTCTCTCTCTCTCTCTCTCTCTCTCTCTCTCTCTCTCTCTCTCTCTCTCTCTCTCTCTCTCTCTCTCTCTCTCTCTCTCTCCCTCTCTCTCTCTCTCTATCTCTCTCTCTCTCTCTCTCTCTCTCTCTCTCTCTCTCTCTCTCTCTCTCTCTCTCTCTCTCTCTCTCTCTCTCTCTCTCTCTCTCTCTCTCTCTCTCTCTCTCTCTCTCTCTCTCTCTCTCTCCCTCTTTCCCTCTCTCTCTCTCAAATTACAATTAATCTACATAGAATTCTCTCAAACTTGAAGGTCATTACCAGGAAGCTTCAGATACAATTACGGGAGAGAAATTACCTTGCCTGCCCTGCCAGATGCCTTAATCCTCTGTCAACAAAGTTTTGATTTATTTTCTCTACGATGATAGATTTTAGTTTTCCCATAAGTTCCAAGAGCTACAGGCTCATTATCAAGGTCAATTAATGTTCGCTCATTATGAAAGTAAGGTTATCGTGCTTATAAACTGTAAGACGAAGGGACGCAGAGAGACAGCCTTCCTTAATAGACGATCTATCACTAATTAACTTGTAATGAATAACTGTCGGGGTCCGGGGTTCGAGCCCCTAGCAGGGGCGCCATTGGTACACTAAGAGAAAACACCATAAGTGTCCGGGGCCCAAAACTGTTCAACAGCCTCCCATCAAGCATTAGGGGAATTGCCAATAAACCCCTGGCTGCCTTCAAGAGAGAGCTGGACAGATACCTAAAGTCAGTGCCGGATCAGCCGGGCTGTGGCTCGTACGTCGGACTGCGTGCGGCCAGCAGTAACAGCCTAGTTGATCAGGCCCTGATCCATCGGGAGGCCTGGTCATGGACCGGGCCGCGGGGGCGTTGATCCCCGGAATAACCTCCAGGTAACCAACCTCCAGGTAACCCTTCTGTTTATCTATGTAGTCATTAGTTAAAGATTGCTAGTAACACACTACAATAACACACGATATGTAAATGTTTTTACGGGGAGATAGTGTGATATAGAAGTGTATTACTTCACCTATCAGGTCACAGCAGAACCTATGATAATTTGCCACACTCTGGCCATGTCATAGAGGTGTTAATACTGTAGGAATCTATTGAGAAACAGTGCACTCCTACTCAGCTCACACACTGAGGTTCGGAGTTCGAATCTCCTCTGGTACGGCTGGAAAATATTAGGGACGTGTTTCCGTAAGTCACCTGCTGTCCCTGTCCCTGTTCACCCATCAATATAAAATGGGCACCTGGGTGTTAGTGGACTGGTGTGGGTCGCATCCTGGGACAAAACTGACCTAATTTGCCCGAAATGCTCAGCATAACAAGGGCTTTCTGTGTAGTAGTATGTCACTGATGTCAGCTATGGTCTGTATACCTTGTACATGTACTTGTGGTAAATAAAGATATTGTTATTATTATTATTATTATTATTATTATTATTATTATTATTATTATTATTATTATTATTATTATTATTATTATTATTATTATTATTTATTTTTATTATCACACTGGCCGATTCCCACCAAGGCAGGGTGGCCCGAAAAAGAAAAACTTTCACCATCATTCACTCCATCACTGTCTTGCCAGAAGGGTGCTTTACACTACAGTTTTTAAACTGCAACATTAACACCCCTCCTTCAGAGTGCAGGCACTGTACTTCCCATCTCCAGGACTCAAGTCCGGCCTGCCGGTTTCCCTGAATCCCTTCATAAATGTTACTTTGCTCACACTCCAACAGCACGTCAAGTATTAAAAACCATTCGTCTCCATTCACTCCTATCAAACACTCTCTAGCATGCCTGCTGGAAGTCCAAGCCCCTCGCACACAAAACCTCCTTTACCCCCTCCCTCCAACCTTTCCTAGGCCGACCCCTACCCCGCCTTCCTTCCACTACAGACTGATACACTCTTGAAGTCACTCTGTTTCGCTCCATTCTCTGTACATGTCCGAACCACCTCAACAACCCTATTATTACAACTACTAGTGAGGCGTCACCCGATAGCCACAACCTCGGCTGTCATCAAGACTCGCTGAGAGCGCCTGCCTTTTCTTCTGACAGACAAACACCTTCCCTCAGCCTTCACCACGAAGAAGGTTCAGAATGACACCTTAAATGGTAGAGGAGCAATTATGATGTTTTACCAACAGCGATGTTAGAAAAACACACGTGTGCCTCTTGAAGGAGGGTCGGTGAGGGAGGGTCGGTGATGGAGGGTCGGTGAGGGAGGGTCGGTGAAGGAGGATCGGTGAAGGAGGGTCGGTGAAGAAGGGTCGGTGAAGAAGGGTCGGTGAAGGAGGGTCGGTGAAGGAGGGTCGGTGATGGAGGGTCGGTGAAGGAGGGTCGGTGATGGAGGGTCGGTGAAGGAGGGTCGGTGAAGGAGGGTCGGTGGAGGGTCGGTGAAGGAGGGTCGGTGAAGGAGGGTCATTTGAGGCGGGTTGTTGAAGGCGGGTCGTCGAGTGAGGGTCGTTGGAGAAAGGTCGAAGTATCGTTGCAGGAAGCTCGTTCATGACACGAGAAGAAGAAACGCAAGTTGTCTCTTATAAAGACGGGGACAACATGCTCAACACGCTTCTGTTGGGGCAGCGTTGAGTTGAGGGTAGAGCTCTATCAGTTCAAAGACTTCATAAAGCTCTACACTGAGCCTTTTATGTACTCACTAGGCAACATAGCCGGGTTCATACACTCACATCTCCCTTGTCAGAGTACATAAATTCGAACACCCCCCAAAAAAAACCTTCTACACTGAGCGAAACATCAAAACAAAACCTTGTTTTACAGCGTATTTCATCTCTTTCAGCTGAAAGAGAAGAAATACGCTATCTTACCAGTGGTCTGTATGTCCTCAAAAGACGTAACTCGCTTCCCACAACTGGACGAACACATACTCTGTCTCTCCGCAAACAAATTACGAAAGAGAAACATTGAAATCCAATCCCATTCGTTGCAGCCACTGCATTAACACAGCAAATCCATAAATCCCGCAGCGTCCGAGGGTCATAACTGGGGGAATACGAGAGAAATCTGCTGATGTTCCAGTCCCTGGCAGATTTAAGTGATATAGTTGTGTATGTGTTACATGAGGCACAAATCGGTTCACCGTTTTTATAATTTTTTTAGTTTGTTCAGACAACTATTAATGATGAACAGAAGAACGTACAGAGGGTTGTGGAGAACAGAAGGAGAACGTACGGAGGGGCGTGTGAGCAGTAACAGACGAACGTAGAGAGCGAACGATGGAACGTGCCGTGTCAGAACAGGCTGAACGAGTGATGAAAGTACAGAAAACAGCAAATAAATATGCACACAACAAGGAAGAAAAGAACGTACACAAGGAGAAACAGACAGAACCTACAAAGCCGAGAACGAACGAGCGAACAGAATCACAGACTAACAAACAGACATTTAGACAGGATAAGGATCAGACTGCAACACGCGCGGACACATCCTAGCCACTCCTGCAGGACCTGCAACCTGATTACATTTACTAACTCAGAAAACAATGCATGATCCATACTTACAAAACTTACCTGATTAAAACGTTTGTGTAATGTAATTAAAACAGCGTGTTATGTAATTAAAAAGTTTGTGCTATGTAATTAAAACGTTCGTGCTATATAATTAAAACGTTCGTGCTATATAATTAAAACGTTCGTGCTATTTAATTAAAACGTTCGTTCTATATAATTAAAAAAGTCGTGCTATTTAATTAAAACGTTCATGCTATTTAATTAAAACGTTCGTGCTGTTTAATTAAAACGTTTATGTTATATAATTAAAACAGTCGTGCTATTTAATTAAAACGTTCGTGCTGTTAATTAAAACGTTCGTGTTATATTAAAACGTTCGTGCTACATAATTAAAACAGTCGTGCTGTTAATTAAAACGTTCGTGCTATTTAATTAAAACGTTCGTGCTGTTAATTAAAACGTTCGTGTTATATAATTAAAACGTTCGTGCTGTTAATTAAAACGTTCGTGTTATATAATTAAAACGTTCGTTCTATTTAATTAAAACGTTCGTGCTGTTAATTAAAACAGTCGTGCTGTTAATTAAAACGATCGTGTTATATAATTAAAACGTTCGTGCTGTTAATTAAAACGTTCGTTCTATATAATTAAAACGTTCTTGCTACATAATTAAAACAGTCGTTCTATTTAATTAAAACGTTCGTGCTGTTTAATTAAAACGTTCGTGCTGTTTAATTAAAACGTTCGTGCTGTTTAATTAAAACGTTCGTGCTGTTTAATTAAAACGTTCGTGCTGTTAATTAAAACGTTCGTTCTATATAATTAAAACGTTCGTGCTGTTAATTAAAACGTTCGTTCTATATAATTAAAACGTTCGTGCTACATAATTAAAACAGTCGTTCTATTTAATTAAAACGTTCGTTCTATATAATTAAAACGTCCGTGCTGTTTAATTAAAACGTTCGTGCTGTTTAATTAAAACGTTCGTGCTGTTTAATTAAAACGTTCGTGCTGTTTAATTAAAATATTATTAATAATTTAATTAACGTTATTAAAGAACTAAATCTATTGATAGTCTTCAAAAATATTATTGCGTCAATTTTTCAACGAATTAAAACGACGCCAAACATATATATAAAAAATGTGTCGTTTTAGGTTAATTTGCTTAATCGTTAATTGTAATTAAATTGACGTATGGTTAATTGATAATAACGTAAGTAATGGGGAGGGTAACGTCTGGCAGCGGGGTAGGCTTGATCGTTGCCTGAAGCGTTGGAAAGTTAACGTTTGTTGTGTATAGTGATAGTCCTTATGAGTGTGTTGTGGCGCTGGCACTGTGATGCCAGCCGTGGGGGGACCTAATGTAGGTAGGTAACACACGGGAGGGCCACACGGGAGAGTCACACGGGAGGGCCACAAGGGAGGGCCACACGGGAGAGTCACACGGGAGAGTCACACGGGAGAGTCACACGGGAGGGTCACACGGGAGGGCCACACACAAGGAAGGACATTACCCTCTGTACAGCTTCCTTTGGCGATTTATCTTGATCTGGCTCTCTCTTGCCTCTTCATCCCCTTGCCTCTTCCTCCCCTTGCCTCTTCCTCCCCTTGCCTCTTCCTCCCTTTGCCTCTTCCTCCCCTTGCCTCTTCCTCCCCTTGCCTCTTCCTCGTCATTCTCTTCTGTCTTTCTCCTCTGTTTAGTTAATATCTTCCTCTTTATCTTGTCTGCCTCTTGTCTTCACTTCATCCGTTATTTCTTCATCTACCGTAGCGTCCCTCTCAGCGATTGGAGGGTAGATAAGTAGATGAGAAGTAGATGTGTGTGTGTGTGTGTACTCACCTAGTTGTGGTTGTAGGGGTCGAGTCACAGCTCCTGGCCCTGCATGTTCACTGGTCGCTACCAGGTCCACTCTCTATGAACTTTATCATACCTCTTCTTAAAGCTGTGTGTGTGTGTTTTGCCTGTGCCTGTCTCTTCTTAATGCTTCTCCTGTGTCTCTTCTTAATACAGGAGGAGACAAATCTCTCCGCCTTTCATTACCCTAATCAATTTAAGGAAGTGTAATCAGTGAGGGTGATAAATGATCCCTCAGGCGTCGTCCTTGAGAGCGAGATCGAGGTGGTACTTGAGGCGAAGGTGACCCTCAAGCAAGATCACCTCTCAAGGTGGGTCCCCTGGATGATGCTGGACAGCTCTAGATCCAAGGCATTGGAACTGCCCTCCTTTTCCTAAGACCTAATTGAAACGTATTACCCTTTGCGTTGTATCATAATAATAATAATAATAATAATTCTTTTTATTATTATTATTATTATTATCATTGTTGTTGTTGTTGTTGTTGTTGTTGTTAAATTAACAATATATATATATATATATATATATATATATATATATATATATATATATATATATATATATATATATATATATATATATATATACATATATATATATATATATATATATATATATATATATATATATATATATATATATATATATATATATATATATATATAATGTAAGTGAAGGTTTGTAGAGTGACGTAATATATTGGATGGTAATCCTGGTCAGCCTATCAGTTGCGTTTGTATTTTAATCCTCTTTGATTTACATTCAGTTCATGAAGTTCAGAATAATTGTTGTCGAGTTATTGCTGAAATAAATATACAGTGTGTGTGTACTCACTTATTTGTGGTTGCAGGGGTCGAGTCATAGTTTCTCTGGCACCGCCTCTTCGCTGGTAGCTACTAGGTCACTCTCCCTGCTCTATGAGCTTTATCATACCTCTTCTTAAATCTATGTATGGATCCTGCCTCTACTTCCTGACAACTCTGTGACTGAAGAAATACTTCCTAAAATCCCTGTGATTCATCTGAGTCCTCAGCTTCCAATTGTGACTCCTTGTTGCTGTGTCCCATCTTTGGAACATCCTGTCTCTGTCCACCTTGTCAATTCCTCTCAGCATTTTATACGTCGTTATCATATTCCCCCTATCTCTCCTTTCCTCCAGCGTCATCAGGTCGATTTTCCTTAACCTCTCCTTTAGCTCTGGGATTAGTCTTGTTGCAAACCCTTACACTTTCTCTAATTTCCTTACGTGCTTGGCTAGGTGTGGGTTCCAAACTGGTGCTGCATACTCCAATACAGGCCTGACATACACGGTCCTGAACGATTCTATATTGAGATGCCGGAATACTATTCTTAAGTTTGCTAGCGCCCATGTGCTGCAGCAGCTTCCTTCCATATTGTCATCACATATTCCATCATCTCATTTGCTGACTTCCCTGCCAGTGCTCTGTCCCACTGAACCTCGTGCAGGAAATTCTTCATGCCTGTGTAGTCCCCTCTCTTGTAATTTGGCTTCACTTGTCCTGTCCTTCCTGCTTCCCTCTCCACTTGTAGCTCTATTATGCATTCGAAGCTCAGAACCACATGGTCACTAGCCTCAAGGGGTCTTTCATATGTGATATTCTAAATATCTACACTACTGAAGGTGGATACTAGGTCCAGTCTTGCTGGTTCGTCCTCTTCTCTCTCTCTGGTAGTTGTCCCTTACATGTTGGTACATGAGGTTTTCCAGTACCACTTCCATCATCCTAGCCCTCCACCTTTCTGGACTCTCATGTGGCTCCAGGTTCTCCCAGTCAGTTTCTTTGTGTCTGAAGTCACCCACAATCAGTAGCTTTGATGTGTGTTTGTGTGTGTGTGTACTCACCTATTTGTACTCACCTATTTGTGGTTGCAGGGGTCGAGTCATAGCTCCTGGCCCCGCCTCTTCGCTGATTGCTACTAGGTCCTCTCTCTTCCTGCCCCATGAGCTTTATCATACCTTGCCTTAAAACTATGTATGGTTCCCGCCTCCACTACTTCACTTTCTAGAATCTAGGCCATTCCACGGCCTGACTACTCTATGACTGAAGAAATACTTTCTAACATCCCTTTGATTCATCTGAGTCTTCAACTTCCAATTGTGACCTCTTGTGTCTGTGTCCCATCTCTGGAACATCCCGTCTTTGTCCACCTTGTCTATTCCGCGCAGTATTTTATATGTCGTTATCATGTCTCCCCTGACCCTCCTGTCCTCCAGTGTCGTCAGGCTGATTTCCCTCAACCTTTCTTCGTAGGACAATCCCCGTAGCTCTGGGACTAGTCTTGTTGCAAACCTTTGCACCTTCTCTAATTTCTTGACGTGCTTGACTAGGTGTGGATTCCAAACTGGTGCTGCATACTCCAGTATGGGCCTGACGTAAATGGTATACAGAGTCTTGAACGAATCCTTGCTGAGGTATCGGAACGCTATCCGTAGGTTTGCCAGGCGCCCGTATGCTGCAGCAGTTATCTGATTGATGTGCGCCTCAGGAGATATGCTCGGTGTTATACTCACCCCCAGATCTTTTTCCTTGAGTGAAGTTTGCAGTCTTTGGCCATCTAAACTATATTGTATCTGCAGTCTTCTTTGCCCTTCCCCAATCTTCATGACTTTGCATTTGACAGGGTTAAACTCAAGGAGCCAGTTACTGGACCAGGCTTGCAGCCTGTCCAGGTCTCTTTGTAGTCCTGCCTGATCCTCATCCGATTTGATTCTTCTCATTAACTTCACATCATCTGCAAACAAGGACACTTCTCAGTCTATCCCTTCCGTTATGTCGTTCACATATACCAAGAACAGCACAGGTCCTAGGACTGATTCCTGTGGAACCCCGCTTGTCACAGGCGCCCATTCTGACACCTCGTCACGTACCATGACTCGTTGTTGCCTCCCTGTCAGATATTCTCTGATCCATTGCAGTGCCTTTCCTGTTATGTGTGCCTGATCTTCTAGCTTTTGCAGTAACCTCTTGTGAGGAACTGTGTCGAAGGCCTTCTTGCAGTCCAAAAAAAATGCAGTCGATCCACCCCTTTCTCTCTTGTCTTACTTCTGTCACCTTGTCATAAAACTCTAGTAGGCTTGTGACACAGGATTTTCCTTCCCTGAAACCGTGCTGGTTGTCAATTATACCCTTGTTTCTTTCCAGGTGCTCCACCACTCTCCTCCTGATGATCTTCTCCATGACCTTGCATACTATACACGTTAGTGATACAGGTCAGTAGTTTAGTGCCTCATGTCTGTCTCCCTTTTTAAAAATTGGGACTACATTTGCCATCTTCCATACCTCGGGGAGTTGCCCAGTTTCAAATGATGTGTTGAAGATCTTTGTTAATGGTACACACAATATCTCTGCTCCCTCTTTAAGGACCCACGGAGAGATGTTATCTGGTCCCACCGCCTTTGAGGTGTCAAGTTCGCACAGCAGCTTCTTCACCTCCTCCTTGGTTATATGTACCTCATCCAGCACTTGCTGGTGTACCCCCCTGTTCTGATTTCCTGGAGTCCTACTGGTTTCCACTGTAAATACTTCTTTAAATCTCGTGTTGAGCTCCTGACATACCTCCCGGTCGTTTCTTGTGAATGTGTATGTGTGTGTGTGTGTGTGTGTGTGTGTGTGTGTGTGTGTGTGTGTGTGTGTGTGTGTATACTAACCGAAAGTCCCCTGGGGTATACTATAATAACAGTCCCCTGGGGTATACCAAACTAAGATATGCTATTACGTACTTGTTAAACATTCTTTAGGTAATAGGTTAGGTTAGGTAAGATTGGCCAGGAAACAGGACAAGTGTTTCCTGACGAGGGTCTTAGTCATATGACGACCCGTTGCTGGAGTTTTCGGTCATCTGACCGAAGCCTTCCGCTGGCTACGCTAATATTAGTGTAATATAACTTAGCCTAGAGGGTAAGATCGTACAGAAATCAACGCACCTGAACGAGTGTTCTGTTTGAAAGACAGTCTCATCAGTGCGCCAGGGTGAGACTGTCAGTCACCGCGCTGACAGCATTATCAGTACAGTTTTTAACCGAGGCTCTCAGCTAAAGGCTCGATCCTCCCTCCACGGAGTCTTAGCACCCGTGTGGCTAGACTTGTTTCAGCCACGGTATTGTGCTTTTTAATTTTCTTCTCTGTACTTTGCTGTTTATAATAATAATAATAATAATAATAATAATAATAATAATAATAATAATAATAATAATAATAATAATAATAAAAATAATAATAATAATAATAATAATAATAATAATAATAATAATAATAATAATAATAATAATAAAAATAATAATAATAATAATAATAATAATAATAATAATAATAATAATAATAATAAAAATAATAATAATAATAATAATAATAATAATAATAATAATAATAATAATAATAATAATAATAAAAATAATAATAATAATAATAATAATAATAATAATAATAATAATAATAATAATAAAAATAATAATAATAATAATAATAATAATAATAATAATAATAATAATAATAATAATAAAAATAATAATAATAATAATAATAATAATAATAATAATAAAAATAATAATAATAATAATAATAATAATAATAATAATAATAATAATAATAAAAATAATAATAATAATAATAATAATAATAATAATAATAATAATAATAATAATAATAATAATAATAATAATAATAATAATGACAAGGTAAACAAAAGGTTTATTGTCGTGGAAACAAAATCTAGGAAAATAGCGTTGTTTCAAGTCAGGTAACTGGACGGGCACCTAAAGTTAGCACCTGACCATCCGGGCTGTGGTTCGTACGTCAGTTTGCGTGCTGCCGGCAGTAACAGCCTGGTTGATCAGACCCTGATCCACCACCAGGCCTGGTCTCAGACCGAGTCGCGGGAGCATTGATCCCAGAAACCCTCTCCAGGTATATAGGTGCAATGAGAGAGAGAGAGAGAGAGAGAGAGAGAGAGAGAGAGAGAGAGAGAGAGAGAGAGAGAGAGAGAGAGAGAGAGAGAGTGCTGCTCAGAGGGGCGTCGTACGTTCTTCTTCTAGTTCGATGCCACAATCAGGAACTTGGCCACAGTCATCTCGCCAATTATGCACCGAGTTACCTGATGAATATAAAGTAGCGCCAGGGAATAAAGGAAAGAGAGAAAGAGGGAGAGAAAGAGTAACGGATAGAACTGTAGAACGTGACCCAAAAGACAGTGTCCACGGGCGTTACGAAGCCGTTCATCGTTGAATGTATAGTGAAGAATACAGTGTGGGGAGGATGTCCACCCTCCTTCCCTGGGGCGGTGAGGTGTGTGGTGGTGTGGGGAGGATGTCCACCCTCCTTCCCTGGGGTGGTGAGGTGTGTGGTGGTGTGGGGAGGATGTCCACCCTCCTTCCCTGGGGTGGTGAGGTGTGTGGTGGTGTGGGGAGGATGTCCACCCTCCTTCCCTGGGGTGGTGAGGTGTGTGGTGGTATGGGGAGGAGGATGTCCACCCTCCTTCCCTGGGGTGGTGAGGTGTGTGGTGGTGTGGGGAGGATGTCCACCCTCCTTCCCTGGGGTGGTGAGGTGTGTGGTGGTATGGGGAGGAGGATGTCCACCCTCCTTCCCTGGGGTGGTGAGGTGTGTGGTGGTGTGGGGAGGATGTCCACCCTCCTTCCCTGGGGTGGTGAGGTGTGTGGTGGTATGGGGAGGATGTCCACCCTCCTTCCCTGGGGTGGTGAGGTGTGTGGTGGTATGGGGAGGAGGATGTCCACCCTCCTTCCCTGGGGTGGTGAGGTGTGTGGTGGTGTGGGGAGGATGTCCACCCTCCTTCCCTGGGGTGGTGAGGTGTGTGGTGGTATGGGGAGGATGTCCACCCTCCTTCCCTGTCCACCCTCCTTCCCTGGGGTGGTGAGGTGTGTGGTGGTGTGGGGAGGATGTCCACCCTCCTTCCCTGGGTGTGGATGTCCACCCTCCTTCCCTGGGGTGTGTGGTGGTGTGGGGAGGATGTCCACCCTCCTTCCCTGGGGTGGTGAGGTGTGTGGTGGTGTGGGGAGGATGTCCACCCTCCTTCCCTGGGGTGGTGAGGTGTGTGGTGGTGTGGGGAGGATGTCCACCCTCCTTCCCTGGGGTGGTGAGGTGTGTGGTGGTGTGGGGAGGATGTCCACCCTCCTTCCCTGGGGTGGTGAGGTGTGTGGTGGTGTGGGGAGGATGTCCACCCTCCTTCCCTGGGGTGGTGAGGTGTGTGGTGGTGTGGGGAGGATGTCCACCCTCCTTCCCTGGGGTGGTGAGGTGTGTGGTGGTGTGGGGAGGATGTCCACCCTCCTTCCCTGGGGTGGTGAGGTGTGTGGTGGTGTGGGGAGGATGTCCACCCTCCTTCCCTGGGGTGGTGAGGTGTGTGGTGGTGTGGGGAGGATGTCCACCCTCCTTCCCTGGGGTGGTGAGGTGTGTGGTGGTGTGGGGAGGATGTCCACCCTCCTTCCCTGGGGTGGTGAGGTGTGTGGTGGTGTGGGGAGGATGTCCACCCTCCTTCCCTGGGGTGGTGAGGTGTGTGGTGGTGTGGGGAGGATGTCCACCCTCCTTCCCTGGGGTGGTGAGGTGTGTGGTGGTGTGGGGAGGATGTCCACCCTCCTTCCCTGGGGTGGTGAGGTGTGTGGTGGTATGGGGAGGATGTCCACCCTCCTTCCCTGGGGTGGTGAGGTGTGTGGTGGTGTGGGGAGGATGTCCACCCTCCTTCCCTGGGGTGGTGAGGTGTGTGGTGGTGTGGGGAGGATGTCCACCCTCCTTCCCTGGGGCGGTGAGGTGTGTGGTGGTGTGGGGAGGATGTCCACCCTCCTTCCCTGGGGTGGTGAGGTGTGTGGTGGTGTGGGGAGGATGTCCACCCTCCTTCCCTGGGGTGGTGAGGTGTGTGGTGGTGTGGGGAGGATGTCCACCCTCCTTCCCTGGGGTGTTGAGGTGTGTGGTGGTGTGGGGAGGATGTCCACCCTCCTTCCCTGGGGTGGTGAGGTGTGTGGTGGTGTGGGGAGGATGTCCACCCTCCTTCCCTGGGGTGGTGAGGTGTGTGGTGGTGTGGGGAGGATGTCCACCCTCCTTCCCTGGGGTGGTGAGGTGTGTGGTGGTGTGGGGAGGATGTCCACCCTCCTTCCCTGGGGTGTTGAGGTGTGTGGTGGTATGGGGAGGATGTCCACCCTCCTTCCCTGGGGTGTTGAGGTGTGTGGTGGTGTGGGGAGGATGTCCACCCTCCTTCCCTGGGGCGGTGAGGTGTGTGGTGGTATGGGGAGGATGTCCACCCTCCTTCCCTGGGGTGGTGAGGTGTGTGGTGGTATGGGGAGGATGTCCACCCTCCTTCCCTGGGGCGGTGAGGTGTGTGGTGGTATGGGGAGGATGTCCACCCTCCTTCCCTGGGGCGGTGAGGTGTGTGGTGGTATGGAGAGGATGTCCACCCTCCTTCCCTGGGGTAGTGAGGTGTGTGGTGGTGTGGGGAGGATGTCCACCCTCCTTCCCTGGGGGGTAATGAAGCGTGCGGTGGTGTGGGGAGGATGTCCACCCTCCTTCCCTGGGGTGGTGAGGTGTGTGGTGGTATGGGGAGGATGTCCACCCTCCTTCCCTGGGGTGGTGAGGTGTGTGGTGGTATGGGGAGGATGTCCACCCTCCTTCCCTGGGGCGGTGAGGTGTGTGGTGGTATGGGGAGGATGTCCACCCTCCTTCCCTGGGGTGGTGAGGTGTGTGCTGGTGTGGGGAGGATGTCCACCCTCCTTCCCTGGGGTGGTGAGGTGTGTGGTGGTATGGGGAGGATGTCCACCCTCCTTCCCTGGGGTGGTGAGGTGTGTGGTGGTATGGGGAGGATGTCCACCCTCCTTCCCTGGGGCGGTGAGGTGTGTGGTGGTATGGGGAGGATGTCCACCCTCCTTCCCTGGGGTGGTGAGGTGTGTGGTGGTATGGGGAGGATGTCCACCCTCCTTCCCTGGGGGGTAATGAAGCGTGTGGTGGTGTGGGGAGGATGTCCACCCTCCTTCCCTGGGGTGGTGAGGTGTGTGGTGGTATGGGGAGGATGTCCACCCTCCTTCCCTGGGGTGGTGAGGTGTGTGGTGGTATGGGGAGGATGTCCACCCTCCTTCCCTGGGGCGGTGAGGTGTGTGGTGGTATGGGGAGGATGTCCACCCTCCTTCCCTGGGGCGGTGAGGTGTGTGGTGGTATGGGGAGGATGTCCACCCTCCTTCCCTGGGGTGGTGAGGTGTGTGGTGGTGTGGGGAGGATGTCCACCCTCCTTCCCTGGGGCGGTGAGGTGTGTGGTGGTATGGGGAGGATGTCCTCCCTCCTTCCCTGGGGTGGTGAGGTGTGTGGTGGTGTGGGGAGGATGTCCACCCTCCTTCCCTGGGGGGTAATGAAGCATGTGGTGGTGTGGGGAGGATGTCCATCCTCCTTCCCCGGGGTGATGAGGGACGTAACACAGACTGGAAGGAATCTACTATTGAGAGAAGACACAGGTGGAAGTTGAAAACATATGGCCTCTGAGTGGTTAAAAATTCGACAGCATAATTGTATCAACGAAACAGAGTCACTGATCAAATGAAACTGCTGGCCCACAGATGGCGCCAACTTTGTCCTGTTCCCTCTTTGTATGTCCCATAACAAAACTAAGGCTTTCAAATGAACTGATGTGCGTAACAGCTCTTAGCTTGTAAATAAAGTTAGGAGACTTAATCTAAACTTGTAAAACCCTATTTGAAAGAGAGAGAGAGAGAGAGAGAGAGATCAGTAAAATCACCAGCAACAGCGTCAGGACCAGCAGAAGGATCAGTATCGGTAACTATGAACGACAGGAATTGTCAACAACGAGAAACAGATCCGCCGAGGAAAATTCTGTATAGCATCACGTGAAGCTCTCAACCCTTGTGGATCACTCTGCGCAAAGACTGGCGGAAGCTTCGCCCTTCCTCCGCTACCCCAAGACACACGTACGCTACTTAAACTGCGGGTCGTCACTAAGGCCCGCGTCAGGAAATACCTTGCCTAACCTAAGCTACCTAACAGTGATCTCCCTGGTTGTCGAAGTAGTTATCACGAGAGAAAAATTACTATTGAGGTGGTTGGGGAGTGTTAAATTCGTCAGGGTCATAGAGCACATGAGGAGAGTGGGAGGCAGTCAAGTTCGATCCCAAGAAAGAGAATCAAGTGCCGCTCACAAATGTCAAGGTACTTCTGTCTGGGGGTCACCGGTTTCAAGGGACTTCTGTCTGGGGGTCACCAGTGTCAAAGTACCTCTCTGCGGCTCACCAGCGTCAAGGTACCTCTCATTGTTCTAGGCCGGGGGGGGGTGGCATGGACCTGCTTCGCATGGGTCAGTAGGCCTGTTGCAGTGTTCGTATGTATAATGTTCGCCAAGACCGTAGTCCTGGCACGGGTCTCAATCTCTGGCTCCCGAGGGAGAAGGTTTCTACAATGATGCGACATATGCTGCTTGTCAGTTGTGTTCCTTCTTTCTTATGTTCTTATGTTCTTATGTTCTCATGACTCACGAAATCGTAATGACACGATTGCAAACAAACCATACCCCGGCCGGGATTGAACCCGCGGTCAGAGAGTCTCAAAACTCCAGCCCGTCGCGTTAGCCACTAGACCAGCTAGCCACAATAAGATTCGTCCAACTAGGTATATTTCTACACCATAGGAAGGTTAGCACAGGCACCACTGTGACCACAAATGCAAGTGGCTAACGCGACGGGCTGGAGTTTTGAGACTCTCTGACCGCGGGTTCAATCCCGGCCGGGGTATGGTTTGTTTGCAATCGTGTCATTACGATTTCGTGAGTCATGTTGACAGCAGTGAAGGGACTTGAGCTAGAGTTCGTCACGGCCACGCTAGCTGGAGATTCGTCTGTAAAAACTTGCATTTGTGGTCACAGTGGTGCCTGTGCTAACCTTCCTATGGTGTAGAAATATACCTAGTTGGACGAATCTTATTGTGGCTAGCTGGTCTAGTGGCTAACGCGACGGGCTGGAGTTTTGAGACCCTCTGACCGCGGGTTCAATCCCGGCCGGGGTGTGGTTTCTTATGTTCTCTCTCTCTGGGATCACGAGCGTCAAGGAGCGTCTCTCTGGGGATCACCAGAATCAAAGAACCTCTCTCTCTAAGGGCCATCAGTGTCAAGGAACTTCTATCTGGGGATCACCAGCATCGAAGAACCTCTCTCTAGGGGTCATCAGTGTCAAGGAACCTCTCTCTGGGGATCACCGGCTTCAAAGAACCTCTCTCTAGGGGTCATCAGTGTCAAGGAACTTCTCTCTGGGGATCATCACGAAACAAGACTTACCCTGAGAGCGACACCTCACTCGTCCGTGGAAGTTTTACCAGCCTAGTAAGAAACGAAACACTTTTAATTGTGTTCCACTGGCCAGCAGGTTGGTCTTTTCTTTCACTCTCATAAACAAACAAGATGGCAGGTCAGTCTTGTTAGATTCTACTAATATTCAGTAACATTACTGTGTTACCTGAGTATACCTGGAGGGGGTTTTGGGAGTCAGCGGCCCCCTGTCCGTCACCAGGTCGCGTAAAGGTTTTGTGTGCAAGGTGTTTGGATTATTTTCACCAGCTGCCTGTTTCATGTACTATTTAGAATGTATTTTCAATACAAGTCTTTGTTCATTGGCATTCAAAAGCGTTCTCTCCTATAATACTTCCTTGAAGTGGCTTCTTCAGTCCAGTACAGAAAAGAACGGAGGAAGATAAAGAGGAGAATGAGGTAATCAGTCCCTCAGCCTGGAGTCGATGTCTCCAGTCCATCAGTCTTGAGAAAAGTTCAGCAAATGCTCGAAGTGGCTTATATACTGCAGTCAGGTGAGTAGAAACAGGAGGAGGCGGAGTCACCATTGGACAAATCCTATAGTGTAAGTAGGTCATGCCTGTATATTAGGTCAGCGTAGAATTCCTTGTATCAAGATGTTGTTGTGTCTGACAGAAGTGATGTAGTGGTTTAGTCCAATGTTGCGCAAGAGACTTATTCTTAAACTTGTCGGTTTTTATAAACCTCAATACCAATTTGTGAGGCCTGGCCTCAGACCGGCCAACGGGAGCATCCATACAATGCCGAAAAGCGTGAGAGTCAAAATTTTAGTCTATTCTAGATGTTGCCAAAGTACTGATGGGCAAGAACACGTCGTGAAACGTAAATCTTAACAACTATACCAAATTAGGACAGCATTACCATTCTTCATCAATAAAACTCACACCCAGAGCGACTACTGGGCTGTAATGGCGTCAGTAATGTCACATCCATCATTGTACTCTGAGTGAACAACCAACAGTGATCCAGAAGCAACCCTACCATAACCGTATTTAACCATAGGAAAATCGGCATCATCAACCAAGCGCCAGACCTCAAACTGTCTTCAGGAGGACAATTCACCAGCACTTCCAGGTAGTACCTGATCAACTCCATGGTAGTACTTACTGCTGGACTTAGGTGCTCGTAGCACCCAGGTCATCAACCAGAGGGCAATAACCCTTTCTCCAAGGAACCATCAACAGGAGGATGACAGGTAGACAGACGATATACAACAAACAGACAAACAGCAGCAACATCAGAAGCATACAGCAAAGTCATCAGCCGCAGAATACATAAATCACCGTGAAGCTATCACTTACAGCTGAGTGATGGTCTTATAATCTATTCTGGACTCGAGATCCTCCTCTGACGTTGCTTCTTCATGTAAAAAAAATGTTGAGCACCAACTGCTGCTTTCACATTCCATTGTTTGGTCAACCATCTGCTTGGCAGAAGCTGGAAGCTAGATGTTATACTGCAGACAATAGTCAAAGGGAAGAAGCACGTTTCAGAACATGTTTGGCTCTGTGTAGTAAAACTTTACACGGGGCGAAACGTTGTCCCAGGTAAAGTTCCTTCTGCAATGTTTGTCTTTTATTGTGGATGAGTTGAACGTTCGTAGCCGAGTAGTACCAGTCGTGACATACACACACACACACACACACACACACACACACACACACACACACACACACACACACACACACACACACACACACACACACACACACACACATGCACACACACACACACACACACACACACATACACACACACACACACACACACACACACACACACACACACACACACAGTGGAGGCAGAATCCATACATAGCTTGAAGACAACGTACGATAGAGTTCATGGAGCAGGGAGAAAGTGGACCTAGTAGCGACCAGCGAAGAGGCGGGAGCCAGGAACTATGAATCGACCCCTGAAACCACAAATAGGTGAGTGCACACAAACACACACACAGGAAGTGGAATAGTCTGGGAAGTGATGTAGTGGAGGAAGGATCCATACATAGCTTTAAGAAGAGGTATGATGAAGCTCATAGAGCAGGAAGAGTGACCTAGTAGCGACCAGTGAAGAGGCGGGGCCAGGAGCTGTGACTCGACCCCTGCAACCACAACTAGGTGAGCACACACACACACACACACACACACACACACACACACACACACACACACACACACACACACACACACACACACACGCACGCACACACATACACACACACACACACACACACACACACACACACACACACACACACACACACACACACACACACACACACGCACGCACACACATACACACACACACACACACACACACACACACACACACACACACACACACACACACACACACACACACACACACACACACACACACACACACACGCACGCACACACATACACACACACACACACACACACACACACACACACACACACACACACACACACACACACACACACACACACGAGACGATAACGTTCCTTTAGGATTTTATTGTTGTTTCAACTCAGGCATCTGTCTTCACATTACTGTTTTGTTCCGGGAGGTAAAAAAAAAAGCGAGAGAAGTTTGCACTTTTTTTCCCTACCATTTCCGAAGTGGTTTAACCCTTTGCCGACCCCATTACTCAGGCCGGAGAAAGAGGTTTGAGACACACCGTTGGATCCACTTCATCAAGGTGTCGGCGACGCTATCAGCAGACGATACAGATGCTGTTTTGTTTTCAGTAAGGTTGGATATACCAGCAGTGCGCAGCTATCCTAACTTATATAAGATAGTTACATATGGAAACACTAGCAGTGTGTTGCTACTGGAGCCACTGGATCAACCACTCTGTCATGTTCGTGTGACTTTGTAAACAGTCAAAATCGGATAGGAACGTCATCGTAAGTTTCTCTCTCTCTCTCTCTCTCTCTCTCTCTCTCTCTCTCTCTCTCTCTCTCTCTCTCTCTCTCTCTCTCTCTCTCTCTCTCTCTCTCTCTCTCTCTCTCTCTCTCTCTCTCTCTCTCCTACGTGCGGATTATATGCGCGTTGCTCATATTAAGAACATAAGAATGGAGGAACATTGCAGAAGGCCTACTGGCCCATACAAGGCAGGTCCTTATCATAACCAGAAATGTAAACAAGATGGGCTGGAATATTCAGCCGGTGTTACCTTACTACTGAGCGTCTGTCATCCGATAGTGTATTGTATTCAAAATGGATCACATATATGGAAAATGACAGGCGAACGTTTCGCCTGATGAAACCACTCGTGGCGAAACGTTTCCTATATGCTCTTAACTGAACACAATTGTTCTTTCTCTCAGTTTGTCGGTAACACCAGATCGTTCACAACCATGGATCAACCTGCTTGATTTGATCCAAGACAAGAAAGGAGAACACCGATTCATTGGATCAAGAAACGAGGAAACAGATCAAGAAAGCTTCATAATACAATCAAGAGGACAAAACAAGAGGACACAGTTGTAGAAAGAGACAGTAACAGGAGCCAGAATTTACACTGAGTACTAGAACGATAGAAAAGTATACAAATGATGGTAGTAAATGCTACCACCATCAGACATGTCCCTAGGACAGCTCTCCATCGGGCTGCTAACGGAGTCACTGGCTTCTTGGACCTCTTGGGAAGGGTCGATGGTGCTCGTGCAAGTAGCAGATCCCAGGGAAACTTGCTGCTGTTTGCAATGGCTGTCTACCGAGGAGAGACAGGCACCTAGCAACATCTGTTGTTGGGGCAATGGATGAATACCCTACTATGTTTGTTAACTGCTCATTACTCTGTAATTTGTCTATGATTGTAATCATGTCATAACGTGTTTATCATTCATTACCTTTGAAACTTGTCATGATTGTGACCAGCTCTACCTGGAGCTCATTACCTTTGTAAATTCTCATGATTAATGTGTTTATGATTCATTACCTTTGCAATTATTCATGAGTGTGACCAGCTCAACCTGGAGCTCATTACCTTTGTAACTTGGTCATGATTATGACCAGATCTAGTTCATTACCTTTGTAACTTGCTCAGCTATCAAAACTTTGGAGTCCAGTCCCTGGACCAATTATGTACCTCTGTAATCTTTTGACTACCGCCCACAGGATGGGTATGGGGTGCATAATAAACATATTAAACTAACTAACATCAGAAATATTTTATCTACGATAAATTGAATATTGAATTCGAGACGGAGAGGGATAATATGCACCTAGCCGCTCCACAAGACTCTTGGAAACCTTCAAGATATGGATGCAACTTAGAATCGTAATCAGTTCTTGAAGTCCTGACGGAGAATTTAATACTGGAGTCCCTGACTTTGTGAGCAGAGAGGGTGGCTCGCTACGTACGTAAATCCATTAATGTTATGTGAAGAATATGGAAAGGTATAATCCAGTCTCCTTACGCCAGCGAAGTCCCTGGCTGTCTACACATACACACACACACACACACACACACACACACACACACACACACACACACACACACACACACACACACACACACACACACACACACACACACACACATGTACGAAAACAAGGGTGGTGGGTAAACAGATCAGGCAGAAATGCTGAGAGAAAATACAATATCCAATCCCATTCAGGGGAAAACCTTGAAGATTTTCCTTGAGTGCTTTTACTCTCTTCAAGTACGACGGTGCTGAAGGAGCCCCTCTGAGGGTCACTTGAGAGAGAGAGAGAGAGAGAGAGAGAGAGAGAGAGAGAGAGAGAGAAAGAGAGAGATGTAGGTAACAGCTCTTAGCTTGCCAATAAAGTTAGGAATCCTTAACCTGTAAATAGCTGTCAATAAAGCTAGGGATCCTTAACCTTGTCAAACCCTGTGTAAAAAAAAAAAAAAAAAAAAAAAAGAGAGAGAACAAATGAGAGATACAATGGAATTCCACAAGAGAACATCAATGACCCCCACTGGAAATAGGTCACTCTGACTTTTTTTTTTGGGGGGGGGGGGTTATGCTTGGTAATTTACACATATGTTACTATGTGTAATAATTTGCGTAACTGTATTTTTGTATACCTTTACCTAAATAAACTTACTAAGAGTCTGGACAAGTTCAGTTGTGAGCATAGCTTGGTGAGAGGCGCCTGACCATCCCACAATGGGACCTGCCCATGGTGGCACAGTCAAGTCTTGCCCACCCACCACCACCACACAATAGAGCCTGACGTGCCACACAACATGCCCACCCACTACCCCACACCCCTCACAGCTACCACAACTAAGCCACTACACAAATACACTCTGAAATTACGACCACATAAAATACGTGTGAGAGTGGAGGGAGAGAACGGTGGTGGGTGAGGGTTATGGTAGTGGCAATGGTAGCGCTGGTGATGGTTCCGTGGTGAGTTAGGGTGATGGTAATGGTGGTAGTAATGGTGGCTGTGGTGGTTATGATGGTGGTAATGGTGGTGGTGGTAATTGAAGTTCTACCTCGACCTCGGAGCAGCAGTGACACATATTCTTGAAGTTTGGTCCTTCCCTTGTCAAGAGTTACATAAAAACTGGCGTTGGTGCATCCTGTAGTCTCAACAATAGTGCTTATCAATAATAGCTGGTTGTCAATAATAGCTGGTTGTCAATAATAGCTGGTTGTCAATAACAGCTGGCTGTCAACAGTAGTGGTTGTCAATAATAGCTGGTTGTTAATAATAGCTGGTTGTCAATAATAGCTGGTTGTCAACAATAGTGGTTGTCAATAATAGCTGGTTGTCAATAAAAGCTGGTTGTTGTGATGTAGTCCATCTGGGCTTGTGTAGGTCGCTAAGGGAGGCCTAATTTAACCAATTATAAGAGTGGGCGAGTCATACGGTAGTGAGTAGTGTAGAGTTAATGAGAGTGTCGTGGTGCTCCAGTTATCGTTTACGTTCCATTACCCCCCCCCTTTAGAATCTCCCAAAAGCACAGTATCATCAGCAAAAAGTAATTGTGTCAATTCCCATTTTGTATTTGATTAGGGGGGTAATGGAACGTAAACGATAACTGGAGCACCACGACACTCTCGTTAACTCTACACTACTCACTACCGTATGACTCAACCACTCTTCACTCACTCCACCTTATATAAACAAAATAAAGTATAAAAAATAGAAATACATAACAGGGACAGTGAATATTACTATTCTACTCAAACACAGTTTATTATTAAGTCCTTGTACAATAATATATTTTGGAACAGAACATTATTGTGGTTTAGATAAATGGGGTGGTACATATAAGCAGTGAGACAGGGAATACAATCAACTTCACGAAACAGAATATAACTTACAATATAGTTCAGAGGACAGTTCATCACAGGAACTAAGCCACACACTAGCCACAGGTTCCAAGACCTACACGGCACGAGTACTGCTCCAAGCCAGTACTCTGCCCAATGTCTCCAACAGAGAGCCCCGTCAGATCAGAGCTCTGCCCCACGCAGCAGCTCTGCTCGACTCTCCCTGCTCAGAGCTCTGCACACAGCAGCAGCTCCGCTCGAAGTCTCCCTGCTCTAGCTTCTCCTTGGGCTTATATTGTCCTCAAAGCACCCCCACAATGGGGTGTGCACCACATGTTTTGATCTGACGCCGAGATCTGACGCCGTCAAGAACAAAAGACCTCAGACTTAAGCCGAAAGGCATGTCTGTGACAGCTGTTTGCCAAGGCAAGGTGTGACCATATAACTGGTTAAATTAGGTCTCCCTTAGCAACCTACACAAGCCCAGCTGGACTACATCACATTGTCAATAAGTGCTAGTTGTCAATAATAGCTAGTTGTCAATAATAGCTGGTTGTCAATAATAGATGGTTGTCAACAACAGCTGGTTGTCAATAATAGCTGGTTGTCAAGAATAGCTGATTGTCAATAACAGCTGGTTGTCAACAATAGCTGACTGTCAACAGTAGTTGGTTGTCAATAATAGCTGGTTGTCAATAATAGCTTGTTGTCAATAATAGCTGGTTGTCAATAACAGCTGGTTGTCAATAACAGCTGGTTGTCAATAATAGCTGATTGTCAATAATAGTTGTTTGTCAATAATAGCTGGTTGTCAATAATAGCTGGTTGTCAATAATAGCTGATTGTCAATAATAGCTGGTTGTAAATAATAGCTGGTTGTCAATAACAGCTGGTTTTCAATAATAGCTGGTTGTCAATAATAGCTGGTTCTCAATAACAGCTGGTTGTCAATAGCAGCTGGTTGTCAACAATAGTTGGCTGTCAACAATAGATGGCTGTCAATAACAGCTGGTTGTCAATGATAGATGGTTGTCAATAGCAGCTGGCTGTCAACAACAGTTGGCTGTCAACAATAGCTGGTTGTCAATAACAGCTGGTTGTGAATAACGGCTGGCTGTCAATAATAGCAGGTTGTCAATAACAGCTGGTTGTCAATAACAGCTGGTTGTCAATAACAGCTGGTTGTCAATAACATCTGGTTGTCAATAACAGCTGGTTGTCAATAACATCTGGTTGTCAATAACAGCTGGTTGTCAACAATGGCTGGTGGTCAATAACAACTGATTGTCAACAACAGCTAGTTGTCAACAATAACGAGTTGTCAATAATAGCTGGGTGTCAATAACAGCTGGGTGTCAATAACAGCTGATTGTCAGTAACAGCTGGCTGTCAACAATAGCTGGTTGTCAATAAGAGCTGGTTG
Source organism: Cherax quadricarinatus (assembly GCF_038502225.1). Lineage (NCBI taxonomy): Eukaryota > Metazoa > Arthropoda > Malacostraca > Decapoda > Parastacidae > Cherax > Cherax quadricarinatus. Next base: position 48,304,660 of record NC_091295.1, read on the forward strand.
TCAATAAGAGCTGGTTGTCAATAGTAGTTAGTTGTCAATAATAGCTGGTTGTCAATAACAATTGGTTGTCAATAATAGCTGGTTGTCACAATAGCTGGTTGTCAATAACGGCTGGTTGTCAACAATAGCTGACTGTCAACAATAGCGGGTTGTCAATAATAGTTGGTTGTCAATAATAGCTTGTTGTCAATAATAGTTGGTTGTCAATAATTGCTGGTTTTCAAAAATAGCTGGTTTTCAATAATACCTGTTTGTCAATAATAGCTAGTGTCAATAATAGCTGGTCAGTAATAGCAGGTTGTCAATAATAGTTGGTTGTCAATAATAGCTGGTTGTCAATAACAGCTGGTTGTCAATAGCAGCTGGTTGTCAACAATAGTTGACTGCCAACAATAGCTGGTTGTCAATAACAGCTGGTTGTCAATAATAGCTGGTTGTCAATAAAAGCTGGTTGTCAACAATAGTTGGCTGTCAACAATAGCTGGTTGTCAATAACAGCTAGTTGTCAATAACAGTTAGTTGTCAATAATAGCTGGTTGTCAATAGCAGCTGGTTATCAATAACAGCTGGTTGTCAATAACAGCTGGTCGTCAGTAACAGCTGGCTGTCAACAATAGCTGACTGTCAATAAGAGCTGGTTGTCAATAACAGCTGGATGTCAATAATAGCTGGTTGTAAATAATAGCTGGTTGTCAATAATAGCTGCTTATCAATAATAGTTCAATAGCTGGTTGTCAACAATAGCTGCTTTTCAGTAATAGCCGGTTGTCAACAATAGCTGCTTGTTAATAATAGCTCGTTGTCAACAGTAGCTGGTTGTCAACAGCAGCTGTTTGTCAAAGACAAACATCACAATAATTTTCAACAATTTAGAGTGCAAAGGTACTTAGAACAGCAAAGATAGGAAGGAATCTTCAAGACTTCTCGCGACTAGGTTGTTCAGGAAGGTCAGGGATACATTGGTGCGTTTTACGTGTCCGAACACAGCAGTGTCTTGGAGGTTGTGAGGGGGAGGGCAGGGGATGATAATCACACTCTCCCCCTACCAATAACATCCCCTCCCTCCTCCCCACTCGCCACCTCAATAATTTACCCTCACCCCCCTCCCGATAGCGGTAACGACGCCGGATGGAATTCGGTCGCCTTGGTATCTCGTATCATCGCTGAGGTGGACTTGGGGAAGGACCAATACGTTACCCAGCGGGACACCGTCAGGGACCTGGTCCAGAGTGGGACACCGTCAGGGACCTGGCCCAAAGTGGGACACCGTCAGGAACCTGGTCCAGACTGGGACACCGTCTAGAATGTGGTCCTGAACTGGATAACTGGCAAGCCAGGCTTACGAAAGAGAGAGAGAGAGAGAAAGAGAGAGAGAGAGAGAGAGAGAGAGAGAGAGAGAGAGAGAGAGAGAGAGAGAGAGAGAGAGAGAGAGAGAGAGAGAGAGAGAGAAGAGAGAAGAGAGAAGAGAGAGAGAGAGAGAGAAAGAGAAATAAGAGAGAGAGAGAGATTTTACATACATCAAGACTTTACTAAGAGTAATCTTACGGTCCTCCAACACACGTGGAGCGTCATTTTTAGGACCAAGTCATCTTCCCTGGACAAGAAAAATTTCTTCAACACAATTAAGCCTGGAGACTCGTTAAGGAGTAACAGTGTTACAGGTGTGTAAGTGGGCGTCTATGTGAGTGTAAGTGAGCGTCTGAGGGAGTTTAAGTGGACGTCTAAGAAATAAGAAGTAAGACAACGTACCATTAGCGGCAGAAGAAGAAAAAGGCAGTGAGAGAATCAAATGTAGGTGGAAAGAGGGAAAAAAGTTGCTTAGCAAAGGGAGGTGAGCAAAAGAGGAATGGAAGAGAAGAAGAAACGGCAGCAGAAGAAGTAAAATGAGAATGAAATGGGAGATGGAAGATAAGGAGCGAGAGAGGGAGAAAACGAAGAGAAAATGGAAACATGACGAAGAATAAAAGGAGTGATAAGAAGAACTAACAAAGAGGAAGAAGAGGAGGCGGAGACCAGAAGGGAAGAATCCGAAGGCAGAAGGAAGAGTGCAAGAAAAAGAAAGAGTAAATATGAAAAGAAGATAAACAAAAATCAGACAACAGTTGGGTAAAGGAATAAATAAGGACGTAAACAAAACCCAAGAACAAGTATCATAGATGAAGAAGAAATAAATAACAAAGCTAAAACTGTTACGTAACAAAATAACCTTCTGCCTGTGTGTCTACGTTTCTGGGACCTGCGTTTTGACGTTTCAGCGACGTAAGTTTATTTAGGCAGATGTACACGTAAGTACACTTAACATAAATATTGTGCGTTAAGATAACTCAAGAAGACAGACAAATTGACTTATTTCCACTGGGGTCCTTGAATTATTTTCATCGGGGTCCATGAAGTATTTCCATTGGGGTCCTTGATTCATTTTCATTTGGGTCCTTGACTTATTTCCATTGGGGTCCTCGACTTATTTCCACTGGGGTCCTTGATTTAACAAGAGAAAATATTTCCTAGATGATGACGTACAAAAAATATTTAACATTGTGGAAGGAGCAAGAGAAGAAATTTCCACCAGAGCTCCGGAAAAAGTTCATCTCAAACGAGGGAGAAAGAGAGGTGGTTCAATTGTGTAATTAACTCGTCAAGGAAGGTCGGTTTTGAGGGCAGGTGGGGAGGGAGGAAGTGGAGGGGAGGGGGATATTATTGGGGGAGGAGGGGAAATTATTGGGGAGGAGGGGAGATTAGTGGGGGGTCATAGTGGCAGTAAGAGGTTGTGGAAAATAGAAGCAATTGTAGATAATAATACTTAATGGGTGGAATTTCGAGGATTTTTTTTAATTGTTGTGGTTGGAAGCAAATAACGGGTGACCTCCAGCGGGTGACTGAGAGATGGGTGACCTCCAGTGGGTGACTGATAGGGGTGACCTCCAGTGGGTGACAAAGATGGGTGCCCTCCAGAGGGTGACTGAGATATAGGTGGCCTCCAGCGGGTGACTGAGAGATGGGTCACCCATCACCTATTGACTGAGAGATGGGTCACCTCTCGCCCAGTGATTTATGCAGGAATTTTAAGACAATACATTATTTAACTGACTGTAAGGCAAAGAAATTAAAGAATCCTTGACTCGTTGTATACATATGACATGTAGCCTCAATGATCCCCATAACTGGTGACATGTAGCCTCAATGATCCCCATAACTGGTGACATGTAGCCTCAATGATCCCCATAACTGGTGACATGTAGCCTCAATGATCCCCATAACTGGTGACATGTAGCCTCAATGATCTCCATAACTGGTGACATGTAGCCTCAATGATCCTGATAACTGGTGACATGTAGCCTCAATGATCCCCATAACTGGTGACATGTAGCCTCAATGATCCCCATAACTGGTGACATGTAGCCTCAATGATCTCCATAACTGGTGACATGTAGCCTCAATGATCTCCATAACTGGTGACATGTAGCCTCAATGATCCTCATAACTGGTGACATGTAGCCTCAATGATCCCCATAACTGGTGACATGTAGCTTCAATGATCCCCATAACTGGTGACATGTAGCCTCAATGATCCCCATAACTGGTGACATGTAGCCTCAATGATCTCCATAACTGGTGACATGTAGCTTCAATGATCCCCATAACTGGTGACACGTAGCCTCAATGATCCCCATAACTGGTGACATGTAGCCTCAATGATCCCCATAACTGGTGACATGTAGCCTCAATGATCCCCATAACTGGTGACATGTAGCCTCAATGATCCTCATAACTGGTGACATGTAGCCTCAATGATCCCCATAACTGGTGACATGTAGCCTCAATGATCCCCATAACTGGTGACATGTAGCTTCAATGATCCCCATAACTGGTGACATGTAGCCTCAATGATCCCCATAACTGGTGACATGTAGCCTCAATGATCCCCATAACTGGTGACATGTAGCCTCAATGATCCTCATAACTGGTGACATGTAGCCTCAATGATCCCCATAACTGGTGACATGTAGCCTCAATGATCCCCATAACTGGTGACATGTAGCCTCAATGATCCCCATAACTGGTGACATGTAGCCTCAATGATCTCCATAACTGGTGACATGTAGCCTCAATGATCCTCATAACTGGTGACATGTAGCCTCAATGATCCCCATAACTGGTGACATGTAGCCTCAATGATCCCCATAACTGGTGACATGTAGCCTCAATGATCCCCATAACTGGTGACATGTAGCCTCAATGATCCCCATAACTGGTGACATGTAACCTCAATGATCCCCATAACTGGTGACATGTAGCTTCAATGATCCTCATAACTGGTGACATGTAGCCTCAATGATCCTCATAACTGGTGACATGTAGCCTCAATGATCCCCATAACTGGTGACATGTAGCTTCAATGATCCTCATAACTGGTGACATGTAGCCTCAATGATCCTCATAACTGGTAACATATAGCCTCAATGATCCTCATAACTGGTAACATATAGCCTCAATGATCCTCATAACTGGTGACATATAGCCTCAATGATCTCCATAACTGGTGACATATAGCCTCAATGATCCTCATAACTGGTAACATATAGCCTCAATGATCCTCATAACTGGTAACATATAGCCTCAATGATCCTCATAGCTGGTGACATGTAGCCTCAATGATCCTCATAACTGGTAACATGTAGCCTCAATGATCCTCATAACTGGTAACATGTAGCCTCAATGATCCTCATAACTGGTAACATGTAGCCTCAATGATCCTCATAACTGGTGACATGTAGCCTCAATGATCCTCATAACTGGTAACATGTAGCCTCAATGATCCTCATAACTGGTAACATGTAGCCTCAATGATCCTCATAACTGGTGACATGTAGCCTCAATGATCCTCATAACTGGTGACATGTAGCCTCAATGATCCTCATAACTGGTGACATGTAGCCTCAATGATCCTCATAACTGGTGACATGTAGCCTCAATGATCCTCATAACTGGTGACATGTAGCCACAATGATCCTCATAACTGGTGACATGTAGCCTCAATGATCCTCATAACTGGTGACATGTAGCCTCAATGATCCTCATAACTGGTGACATGTAGCCTCAATGATCCTCATAACTGGTAACATGTAGCCTCAATGATCCTCATATCTGGTGACATGTAGCCTCAATGATCCTCATAACTGGTGACATGTAGCCTCAATGATCCTCATAACTGGTGACATGTAGCCTCAATGATCCTCATAACTGGTGACATGTAGCCACAATGATCCTCATAACTGGTGACATGTAGCCTCAATGATCCTCATAACTGGTGACATGTAGCCACAATGATCCTCATAACTGGTGACATGTAGCCTCAATGATCCTCGTAACTGGTGATATACATTGACATGTAGTCCTAATTCAATTCAATTCAATTCAATTCAAGTTTATTCTCTATAAGGGTTACAATGCGGGGTTTACAGGTTTTGGGTATTGTGCGGTTTACATGTTATAAAATACTAATTGCAGAGGGGGGCCACTAGGACACCCAGCATGGCTAGGCATTTAGAGCAGACTTAGGTTAATTCTTAACATTAAATCCTTACAGATTATGGTATTAAGGCTAAGTGACTACATCATAATTTGTGAGTTTAGCAATGTGAATGCTGTTGTTTTGGCACAATACAAGGTGTCTATATTGGAGTATCATAGGCAAACTTATGACTAGTTAGGATTTATTATTTTAAGATTAAGATTAGTATTTCTGGGTTTATAGTCAGTGCGTGAGTGTAATTGTGAACCACCAGGTGGTTATCATGTAGTTAGTTGACGGGGTGGATCAGGGAGATAAGATGTTTTCTAACTGTAGTTTTGAAAGTGATGAATGTGTCTGCAGTTCTAGAGTTTTCAGGTAGGGTGTTCCAGATTTTAGGTCCTTTGAAATACATTGAATTTTTGTAAAGGTTTAGTCGAACACGGAGAATGTCATAGAGATGTTTGTGTCTGGTGTTATGCCTGTGGATCCTGTCACAACTATCAAGAAAGCGTTTTAGGTTAAGATTAATATTGGAATTTAAGGTCCTGTAGATATAGATTGCACAGTAGTAAGTGTGGATGTACTGAACATGGAGTAAGTTTAGATCTATGAAGAGTGGGGGGTGTGTCGCCAGGAATGGGATTTAGTGATTATTCTTACTGCGGCTTTTTGTTGGGTTATTATTGGCTTTAGATGTGTTGCTGCAGTTGAACCCCAAGCACAGATAGCATAGGTGAGGTATGGATATATAAGTGAATGGTATAGTGCGAGAAGGACAGTTTGCGGCACGTAGTATCGTATCTTGGAGAGGATCCCCACCGTTTTGGATACTTTTTTTGTTATGTGTTGGATATGGGTGCTGAAATTTAGGTTGTTGTCGAGGTATAGGCCAGGGAATTTGCCCTCATTATGTCTGGCAATTAGAGTGTTGTCGATCTTAATGTTAAGTTGCGCAACACCTGCTCTGCTACCAAACATAATATAGTAGGTTTTGCCAGTGTTAAGTGTAAGTTTATTGGCTGTCATCCAAGTCGATATTTTGATCAGCTCCTCGTTAACAATGGTGTTGAGGGTGGCAAGATTAGGGTGGGAGATGACATAAGTCGTGTCGTCAGCAAAGAGAATGGGTTTCAGGTGTTGGGATATGTTTGGAAGATCATTGATGTAAATGAGGAAGAGCAGGGAACCAAGGACACTTCCCTGCGGAACTCCAGTATCAAGTGGCCGTATTGATGAGACTGTGTCTTTAATGGTGACATACTGATACCTATTAGAAAAGTAGGATTTAAAATATGCAAGCGCATGGCCTCTTATACCATAGTGGTCAAGTTTGTGGAGTAGGATGCTGTGGTCTACTGTGTCAAACGCTTTTCTTAGGTCAATAAAAATTCCTAGTGGATATTCCTTATTTTCCAAAGCTTTGTAAAGCAGATCTAGCATTTTTATAATTGGATCATTAGTGCTTTTATTTTTCCTGAATCCAAATTGGCAGGGGTTGAGTATGTTTTGTGACGTTATAAATGAATAGTCTCCTGTGCACGAGTTTCTCGAAGATTTTGGATAGCAATGGTAAGTTTGATATTGGCCTATAGTTGTTTACGTCTGTAGGGTCACCACCTTTATGTATTGGTGTAACCCTTGCTGTCTTGAGTAGTGTCAGGAAAGTGCTAGTTTCTAGTGACTTGTTAAAAATTAATGTATAATAGCATGCGAAAAGACATGGGCCGCTCGCTTGTACAATAATGGTGGGACATGAGACAGATTCCCCGAGTTATTTTTAAGTGACTTTATGATCGCAGTGACTTCCGTATGATCGCGGTGACTTCCGTGGGCTCAGTTGGTACAAGATAGAAGGAATTTGGGAAATTCCCATCTAGGTAGTCCCTGGCACGGGCATTGGTACGTCGGATTTTACTGGCGAGATTAGATCCTATGTTTGAGAAGAAGTCGTTTATCTTGTTAGCTGTATCAGTGGGATGTAGTGGTGTTTCATGAGGTTTAGTTAGAACAATATTCTTGGTTTTCTTTTCAGTTTGTGGGTCCCCAGAATCTGGGAAAGTGTTTTCCAGGTCTTTTTTATATCTCCTCTTGTGTCAGTGAATCTACTGGAGTAGTATAGTTGTTTGGCTTTCTTTATTACTTTGGTGAGGACTGATGAATAGTGTTTAAGAATATCTTCGTGTATTAAGCCCTGTCTATATTGCTTTTCATATTGGTGTTTCTTATCAATGGATTTCAGAATGCTGCTGGTTAGCCATGGGCAACCAAGCCGTTTATTCGTGATCTGTTTCGTTTTCATGGACGTGTTTCCTTACACCGGTTGTCTACGTTCACATATCAGTAACATTGGTACCTGGGTGTTAGTGGACTGGTGTGGGTCGCATCCTGGGACAAAACTGACCTAATTTCCGGGAAATGCTCAGCATAACAAGCGTCTTTCTATACAATATTATGTCACTGATGTCAGCTATGGTCTGTATACAAATTCAAAGTTTATTCTCTATAAGGATTACAATGTTGAATTTGCAGAATTTGGTTGTTGTGTGGTTTACATGTAGTTAAATAATGATTACAGAGTGTACCACTAGAACACCTAGCATGGCTAGGCATTTCGGCCAGACATAGTTTAATTCTTTATTTTAAAATATTACAAATTATGAGGTAAGTTGGTATTATGGCTAAGTGACTAAATACTAGTTTGTGAGTTTAGCAATGTGAATGCTTTTGTTTTGGCACAGTACATAGTTTCACTATTTGAGTATCATAGGATTCATTATTTTAAGATTGAGATTAATATTTCTGTTTATGGTCAAATGGGTGAGTGAGTGTAAGTGTGAACCACCAGGTGGTATTCGTGTAGTTAGTTGATGGGGTGTATCAGGGAGATAAGATGTTTTTTAATGGTTGTTTTGAAGGTGATGAATGTGTCTGCAGTTCTAGAGTTCTCAGGTAGGGTGTTCCAGATTTTAGGGCCTTTAACATACATTGAATTTTTGTAAAGGTTTAGTCGGACACGGGGAATGTCGTAGAGATGTTTGTGTCTGGTGTTATGCCTATGGGTTCTGTCACAACTATCAAGAAAGCGTTTTAGGTCAAGGTTGATATTGGAGTTTAAGGTCCTGTAGATGTAGATTGCACAGTAGTAAATGTGGATGTACTGAACAGGGAGTAAGTTTAGATCTATGAAGAGTGGGGGGGTGTGTTGCCAGGGATGGGATTTAGTGATTATTCTTACTGCAGCTTTTTGTTGGGTTATTATTGGCTTTAGGTGTGTTGCTGCAGTTGATCCCCAAGCACAAATAGCATAGGTGAGGTATGGATAAATAAGTGAGTGGTATAGTGTGAGAAGGGCATTTTGCGGCACGTAGTATCGTATCTTTGAGAGGATCCCAACCGTTTTGGTTACTTTTTTGGTTATGTGTTGATATGGGTGCTGAAATTCAGGTTGTTGTCAAGGTATAGGCCTAGGAATTTGCACTCATTATGTGTGGTAATTAGAGTGTTGTCGATCTTAATGTTAATTTGTGCATCTCCTGCTCTGCTACCAAACATAATATAGTAGGTTTAGTCAGTGTTAAGGGTAAGTTTATTGGCTGTCATCCAAGTCGATATTTTGATCAGCTCCTCGTTAACAATGGTGTTGAGGGTGGCAAGATTAGGGTGAGAGGTGTCGTCAGCAAAGAGAATGGGTTTCAGGTGTTGGGATACGTATAGAAGATCATTGATGTATACACAAATAACCCGCACATAAAAGAGAGAAGCTTACGACGACGTTTCGGTCCGACTTGGACCATTGACAAAGTCCAAGTTGGACCGAAACGTCGTCGTAAGCTTCTCTCTTTTATGTGCGGGTTATTTGTGTAGTATCCATAAATGGGGTTAAATCCGAGTGGGGATCTGTAACAAGTGGCGTTCCACAGGGATCAGTCTTGGGCCTGTTGTTGTTTATAATATATATCGGTATAAACCTTGGTAATAAATACCGACAAGTTGGTTTAGAAAGACACGTAAGCAAACACTATAACATATTTATTAGAAAACGTGTCGGTCCTGGGACCTTGATCACTAGGCAGGTCCTTACCAAAACAACCTCTACCTATGATGAGGACGGGTAGACGATGAAATCATGTGACTCCTGTGTTGTTGGGTTGGTGCTGCTTAAGTATCATGTATGCCAATGTTTTTGAAATTTTGTAGTTTCCAGTGTTGCGTTCTATAGTGTCGGTGACGGTGATTAGTGAGGCTTCTAGGCACCGTCGGCGTCTGAGGTCTGGTTCGGTGAGAACGAGTTGTGCCTCGTTCCAGTTCATCAAATGCCCCGTGGAGTCTCTGTGGAGGACACAGGCGTACCTTACATCGTCTCTGTTAGAGGCATTTCGATGCTCATTCAGGCGGACTGCAAGATCTCTGCCTGTCTCGCCTACATATTTCTTGGGACAGAACCCACAAGGGATAGTGTAGACGCCTAACTTCTACAGCAGGCGTCTACACTATCCCTTGTGGGTTCTGTCCCAAGAAATATGTAGGCGAGACAGGCAGAGATCTTGCAGTCCGCCTGAATGAGCACATCACCCTATTCTGCACTCTCACTCAGCAACCAATGCTGCTGGCAGACATATAGCAATGCTCCTACACGATATTCCAGAGGTAAAGTTGCTAAACAATGGAGACCCCACACACCTGTTGGGTTGCTGCCTCGACCTTACCTTCGGGTCAAGACAACTCGCAGCAGGAGCCACATGGGAAACTCATCCTCACCTTGTCAGTGACCACTTTGCAGTGATCACCACCTTCAACATCAACAGGCCTCCCACAGTTGTGCTGCCTCCTAGATGGGACGTAAAGAGGGCCAACTGGAAGGTGTTCCAGGATTATCTTCATAACTGGTGGTCCACATACTCTCTATCTGAAGACTGTGATACGGCTGAACAGGAGCTAATCACTGTTTTCATCCAGGCAGCAGAGTGCGCAATTCCAAAGAAGTCCGCAGGACGCACTCACAAAAGAGACTGGTGGTTCTACAACGACGAGGTGCGGGAGCAGAACCACCGCATCAACTCTTTTAGGAAGCTATACAGGCGTAACCCTACGGCAGAGAACAGGAATACTCTGAGAGCCATTGTGCAGCATGCCCGCAGAATCTCTCTCAGAGTAAAAACTGAGAAATGGCTGGAGTGGTGCTCAACATTCGGGCATCACACCACCTTATCTGAGATATGGGGCAAGCTCAACATAGCAACTGGCAAGAGCAAGCCGAGGCCACCAGCACACCCGAACCCATCCCAGGAAGCAGAGAAACTAGTGGAGCTTTTCACTTCCAGGGGAGCCTCCACTCAGCTCCCACAGGACATCCGGAATATACAGACGGATCTTCTGCCACAGCGCCAGCTAACGATACAAGCTGCATGTGAGTCGGAAGATGTGACTGATGTAGACCTCACGGACTTGGAACTCCGACGTGCCATTAAGAACACAGGTGACACTGCCCCGGGCATCGATGGTGTGACGTACTCCATGATTGCACGGGCTGGGCAGAGTGGATGGGAGGCCATACTAGACGTCATTAACAAGTCGTGGAGGGCCAGGACACTCCCAGCAGCTTGGAAGAAAGCTACAATCATACCAATTCCAAAGCCCAAGGACCCAGGCAGTATGAGACCCATATCGCTGACCAGCTGCTTAGCCAAGACTGCTGAGAGGATGATGTTAAACCGCCTCCTATGGAAACTTGGACCCTCTCATCATCACATATTTGGCTTCACCAAAGGAGTGGGAACAGCAGAGTGCATAACCACTCTACTAAGCCAGATTGCTGATAGCAACAAAAAACCTAGTATCGTCGTCTACCTCGACCTTGAGAAGGCATTTGAGCTAGCCAGCCCCACAGCAATTCTGGCAATACTAGCTCGGAAGGGAATCAAAGGACGCCTCCTGGCCTGGATAGAATCCTACCTTAGGGGCAGGCAGGCCTGTGTCAGCTTTCAGGGACACTACTCTTCCTTTAAAACCCTGGAAAACGGTACGCCACAAGGAGGTGTGCTCAGTCCTACCCTGTTTAACATCCTTATGCAGGAACTTGTGAGCCTTCCCTTTCATAGTGGTACACAGCTCCTCAGCTATGCTGATGATCTTGCACTAGTAGTGAATGGGAAAGGCAATTTAGAACGACAGGCTCAGAGAGCTTTGGACCTAATTACGCAGTCTTGCAAGGAACTAGGCCTCAAGATCTCGGCCGAGAAATCTCTTGCAATGATGTTCAAGGGACCAGATCCTATGAATAGATTACGTATTCAGGATATAGAACTTGAGTGGACAGGCTCCTACCTGTACTTGGGAATCTACATTGATAAAAAGCTGACCTTTCAGAAACAGGCCGAGTATGTCAGGTCACGTGCTCTACTCAGACTCAACGCCATGAGAGCCATGACGAGGCACCGTGCAGGGGCAAGCAAAGATGTACTTCGCTTGTACTATATACAAGCTATACGCTCGCTCATTGACTACAGTGCACCGGCTTTAGCTCATCTCTTCCCGCAGAGCAGGCAAAGGGTGGAGGTCGTACAAAACCAGGCGATAAGAACTATGCTTGGTGCCCCCATCTGGACCAACACAGTATGTCTCAGATCTGAGGCCCGGCTTCCTTCCTTGGCTGACAGAGTAAGATACATAAACGCCTGCAAAGTGGCCACGATTCTGCACCGGCAGCAAGGTACCCCACTAAGGAGACGGATATTAACAACCATGTCACAAGATCCCACACTCTTCACGGACTACTCCTGGATTCGTTCGTTTTGTGCTGCTGGGCGGAAGCTGCTGCCTGTACAGCTGCTCTGTGAGAAGAGTTATGACCTTCCTGTTGCTGGGTACCATCCACCACCTCCCTGGCGCCCAGATCCAGCCGATGTTTTCATCATGCAGCTGCCCATCTCTAAGTGTCTCTGCAGTCGAGACACCCTCAGCAATCATGCTGAGACAAGCATGGCACTGGCAGAGGGAGGCACATGTGCAGTGTATTTCACAGATGGTTCTGTCGACCCTGATAGGAAGAGAGCAGCAGCTGGACTGTACCACAATGGTCACACACAAGGCTGGCGACTCCCTGACCACTGCACGATCCTTCAAGCTGAGCTGGTGGCGATTCAGCAGGCATTGTCACATGCCCTACGACATCGACTCCGACCTGTCATACATGTTGATTCCACCTCTGCAATCAATGCCCTCTCCCATCCTCAACCACAGGATAATGTTCACCTCATCACATCGATCCTGAGCATAATGACAGCCTTAGAAGTTCAGGGTAATAGATCGACATTGAACTGGATCCCCAGCCATGCTGGCATCCGGGGAAATGAGGCGGCAGATGATGCAGCCAAGGCAGCAACAGACTATCCACATGTTGGGATTACTGTCCCAATCAGCCTACGACAGACCAAACTGGTGGCTGCCAGAGCCACGAAACTTATGGGGGAGGTCTTAGGTGATACCCCATCTCAACAGTGGTACCGAGCAGCGACTCAGGGAGAACCCCCTCCATATGATAGAAGCTGGTCCAGAGCGCAGTGCACCGCCATCCATCGGCTTCGTTTGGGCTTTCCCACAGCCAAGATGATGGTAGACAAGGCTGAGGAGGAGATGTGCCAGTACTGTCAGCACGTTGTCCAGCGGCCCCTAACACACTATCTTCTAGAGTGCGAAGCTACTGAGACACTCCGCAGGCAACTAGGGGTGATATTCCCTCCCGAAGAGGACCCAGAGATGACTGCGGCCACACTAGTGTATCATGGGGTCAACGAACCAGACAAGCTGTTTCCTGTAATAATGACATATCCTCCTCCTCGCTAGTGTCCATAGTTACATATGGTGTCGATTATGAGATGCACCAGTTGAACTGACCAGAGGGGCGCTTGAGCGGCATGCGTCGCATCATTGTGGAAACCTTTCTCCATCGGGAGCCAGAGACGGGTCGTCGCAAGATTGGGACCCGTGCCAGGACTATGGTCTTGGCGAACATTATACATACATTTAACTTCATATTATTTCAGACAACGGAACAATGCTCTTCTCCAGACTGAGGGACTGACCACCTCAAAACTTTAAGGGTGATGGACTGATTACATCGTCTTCAAGTATCTTCCGCTTCTATCAACTTTTCTGTACTCGACTGAAGAAGCCTACTGTGTAGGCGAAACGTTTCGAAATAAAGATACCTAACTGTTGCATATGTGTCTTACCTAACCATACTACAGCTTTATACATCATTAGTAAGGCCTCACCTAGATTATGCAGCTCAGTTCTGGTTTCCATATTACAGAATGGACATAAATTCGTTAGAAAACATTCAGCGTAGGATGACTAAATTAATACATAGCATTAGAAATCTTCCTTATGAAGAAAGATTGAAGACTCTTAAGTTACATTCACTTGTTAGACGAAGAATGAGGGGAGACCTGATCGAAGTGTATAAGTGGAAGATAGGTATTAATAAAGGGGATATTAATAAGGTCTTGAGGATGTCTCTCCAAGAGAGAACCCGCAGTAATGGATTTAAATTAGATAAGTTTAGATTTAGAAAGGACATAGGAAAGTATTGGTTTGGAAATAGGGTAGTTGATGAGTGGAACAGTCTACCTAGTTGGGTTATTGAGGCTGGGACTTTGGGTAGTTTCAAATTTAGGTTGGATAAGTACATGAGTGGGAGGGGTTGGATTTGAGTGGGACTTTCACATCAGAGCTTATTTCTTGGGTGGCATTGAAAATTGGGTTGGGCAAATGTTTTGTTAGTGGGATGAATTGTAAAGGACCTGCCTAGTATGGGCCAACAGGCCTCCTGCAGTGTTCCTCCTTTCTTATGTTCTTATGTTCTTATACCATAATGGTCAAGTTTGTGGAGTAGGATGCCGTGGTCTACTGTGTCAAAAGCTTTTCTTAGGTCAATAAAAATTCCTAGTGGATATTCCTTATTTTCCAATGCTGTGTAAAGCAGATCTAGCATTTTTATGATTGCATCGTTAGTGCTTTTATTTTTCCTGAATCCAAATTGGCAGGGGTTGAGTATGTTTTGTGCCGTTATAAATGAATATAGTCTCCTGTGCATGAGTTTCTCAAAGATTTTGGATAGCAATGGTAAGTTTGATATTGGCCTATAGTTGTTTACGTCTGTAGGGTCACCACCTTTATGTATTGGTGTAACCCTTGCATGTATTTGTAGAAATGAAGATATTATTATTATTATTATTATTATTATTATTATTATTATTATTACTACTACTACTACTACTACTACTACTACTACTACTACTACTACTACTACTACTACTACTACTACTACTACTACTACTACTACTACTACTACTACTACTACTACTACTACTAACTAATCTCGTTCACCGAGGGATATAATAATTTAGTTTCCCCCTCACACACTAACGTTTTCTGTGAGTCAGAGAGCTGGCGAGATGGGGGACCTGGCCAACCAGCCTTACACAACATTTGTCCGTAAGAACGTACCTTAAGATAAGATTTGTTGGGATTTTTAACCTGGGGTAGGGAGAGTTAGCCACCAAGGACAACCCAAGAAAGCCAGAGCGTCATCGAGTACTGTCTGTCTCCTCTTCATAGTGTTACTTTAATCTTTTATCCCCCAGAATGCGACCCACAATAGTCGACTAGCACCTAGGTACCTACCTACTGCTAGGTGTAATAATAATAATAATAATAATAATAATAATAATAATAATAATAATAATAATAATAATAATAATAATAATAATAATAATAATATTTATTTCTACAAGTAAGTGTACAAGGTATACAGACCATAGCTGACATCAGTGACATACTACTACATAGAAAGCCGTTTGTTATGCAGAGCATAACAAACGGTCGACTAACACCCAGGTACCTATTTTACTGGTGGGTGAACATTGGACAGCACATCGACACCATGCCTAACCCTTCTAGGGTAGGGTAGGTGCCTGAGCCCGAGCCTTTAGCTCATAAGACTGTCATTCCCATTAGCCCCCTTGTGGCGGGGATGGCAGACCAGAGAGGCCTGGGGACAGTTCCTCCCAAAGATGAGGAGGTACTTGTGCCTCCTCCCATGGGAGACTTAGGTCTCAGACACTCCCTAAAGAGGGAGCCAAGGCCGGGCCACCACTTGGACAAGGCCCGGGCCGGGAGAATACCGGCTAATCTTTAATAATAATAAATTGGACAGCAGGTGTCTTAAGGAAACACGTTCTAGTCAGTGGCGTCGTTAGGGGGGCTGTGGGGGGCCGCCCCGGGTGACACCATTTAGAGGGTGATACCATGGAGTCTCTAAAAGATGGTAACACTAATGACCAAAACCATGATGCAGCAACATAAGAGGAAAATCCTTCGTTTCTATATAGCCTATTATAGGATTACAGAGTACAAACAGGCCTATATAGGGAAAATAATTGATTTTGATGATGTGATAGATGATTTTGCAGTATTGAAGGCAAGGAAATGTAAGATCAGATTCACTGAGATGTTACCTGTACTCAAGGTCAAATGTAAGATCAGATTCACTGAGATGTTACCTGTACTCAAGGTCAAATGTAAGATCAGATTCACTGAGATGTTACCTGTACTCAAGGTCAAATGTAAGATCAGATTCACTGAGATGTTACCTGTACTTAAGGTCAAATGTAAGATCAGATTCACTGAGATGTTACCTGTACTCAAGGTCAAATGTAAGATCAGATTCACTGAGATGTTACCTGTACTTAAGGTCAAATGTAAGATCAGATTCACTGAAATGCTACCTGTACTCAAGGTCAAATGTAAGATCAGATTCACTGAGATGTTACCTGTACTCAAGGTCAAATGTAAGATCAGATTCACTGAGATGTTACCTGTACTCAAGGTCAAATGTAAGATCAGATTCACTGAGATGTTACCTGTACTCAAGGTCAAATGTAAGATCAGATTCACTGAGATGTTACCTGTACTCAAGGTCAAATGTAAGATCAGATTCACTGAGATGTTACCTGTACTCAAGGTCAAATGTAAGATCAGATTCACTGAGATGTTACCTGTACTTAAGGTCAAATGTAAGATCAGATTCACTGAGATGTTACCTGTACTCAAGGTCAAATGTAAGATCAGATTCACTGAGATGTTACCTGTACTTAAGGTCAAATGTAAGATCAGATTCACTGAAATGCTACCTGTACTCAAGGTCAAATGTAAGATCAGATTCACTGAGATGTTACCTGTACTCAAGGTCAAATGTAAGATCAGATTCACTGAGATGTTACCTGTACTCAAGGTCAAATGTAAGGTCAGGTTCACTGAGATGTTACCTGTACTTAAGATCAAATGTAAGATCAGATTCACTGAGATGTTACTTGTACTCAAGGTCAAATGTAAGATCAGATTCACTGAGATGTTACCTGTACTCAAGGTCAAATGTAAGGTCAGGTTCACTGAGATGTTACCTGTACTCAAGGTCAAATGTAAGATCAGATTCACTGAGATGTTACCTGTACTCAAGGTCAAATGTAAGATCAGATTCACTGAGATGTTACCTGTACTCAAGGTCAAATGTAAGATCAGATTCACTGAGATGCTACCTGTACTCAAGGTGGAATCGGAGCTAGTGTTTTTCTTTATTTTTCAAGTTTTTTGGCATTGTTGAAGATGAATAAATGTAGGATCTGTTGCTGTACTCAAAGTGGTATTTGAGTTTATGTTTCCTCAATATTACTACGATTATTTATTTTATCATTAATAAAGTTCGGTTTATGGCCTTTAAACGTTCTCATTGCTAAACATTAGTCACTGGTCATGCAGAAGTGATGCTAGTTACATCCCCCCATCTCCCCGCCCTTGGATTTCAAGGGGGTGACACAAAGATGCCACCCTGGGTGACACCAAAGATGCCACCCTGGGTGACACCAACCCTAGCAACGCTTCTGGTTCTGTTTCCACCTGTACCAGAAATCGACTCCCAGAACTCAGTGCATGGGCTGAGTGCGCTGGCAATCGAGCTAGCGTACCGGGGATCGAACCACGGACACTTAGAAGGAGATTCTACTTCTTCAGGAGAAAAATAGGAGGCTGAAGCTTCGCATAGATGAGTTTGGGAGCGAGTGTGAGAAGGATTTAGCTGGTAAGGAGGAAATGGTCACCAGCAGTGATAGTGGTAGCCGCTTTAAGTGGCAAGTGGTTCACAGTTCAAGAAGAAGGAAGATGAGGAGAGTTAATAGAGAAAATGTGAAGGTAAGAAATCGATTCTCTGTTCAGTGGTTTCAAATTCAAAGTTTATTCTCTATATGGATTACAATGCTGAGTTTACAGAATTTGGTTATTGTGTGGTTTACATGTAGTAAAATACTAATTACAGAGTGTACCACTAGAACACCTAGCATGGCTAGGCATTTCGTGGAAACTTAGCTTTATTCTCAATTTTAAAATATTACAAATTATGAGGTAAGTTGGTATTATGGCTAAGTGATTAAATACTAAATACTAAATACTAAATACTAGCATTGTAATCCTTATAGAGAATAAACTTTGAATTTGAATTTGAATTTGTTTTGGCACAGTACATAGTTTCAGTACTGGAATATCACAGGATTCATTATTTTAAGATTGAGATTAATATTTCTGTTTATGGTCAAATGGGTGAGTGAAAGTGTGAACCACCAGGTGGTATTCGTGTAGTTAATTGATGGGGTGTATCAGGGAGATAAGATGTTTTCTAATGGTAGTTTTGAAGGTGATGAATGTGTCTGCAGTTCTAGAGTTCTCAGGTAGAGGTGTTCCAGATTTTAGGGCCTTTGACATACATTGAATTTTTGTAAAGGTTTAGTCGGACACGGGGAATGTCGTAGAGATGTTTGTGTCTGGTGTTATGCCTGTGGGTTCTGTCACAACTATCAAGAAAGCGTTTTAGGTCAAGGTTGATATTGGAGTTTAAGGTCCTGTAGATGTAGATTGCACAGTAGTAAGTGTGGATGTACTGAACAGGGAGTAAGTTTAGATCTATGAAGAGTGGGGGGGGGGTGTTGCCAGGGATGGGATTTAGTGATTATTCTTACTGCAGCTTTTTGTTGGGTTATTATTGGCTTTAGGTGTGTTGCTGCAGTTGATCCCCAAACACAAATAGCATAGGTGAGGTATGGATAAATAAGTGAGTGGTATAGTGTGAGAAGGGCATTTTGTGGCACGTAGTATCGTATCTTGGAGAGGTTAGTGAGGATGAAGGTACCACTGATTCCCCTGCTAATCAAGGTAAGAATATTTTAATAGCAGGCGATTCTCAGGTAAGATATATGGACCGTGCATTTTGTAATAGAGACAGAAAGGTCAGACACAGAGTGAATCTTCCTGGAGCTGGTGTTGGTGACATAGTCAGCAGGTTGGATAATATTATGGCAGGTAATGGGAGCAAGCCCATTATCTGTCTTAGTGCTAGGGGTAATGACATTGGGAAGGGCAGGAGAGAGGAGCTGCTGGATAAGTACAGGTCAGCCATAGAAGTAGTTAGGTCTAAGGGAGGGATCCCAGTCATATGTAGCATTTTGCCTAGGAAGGGAGTGGGCAATGAATGGATGTCTAGGGCAATTGGTATAAATTGCTGGCTAGACAGGTACTGCAAGGAACTTGCAATCCCATTCATTGATAACTGGGACCTATTCTTTGGCAAACATGATATGTATGCAAGGGATGGGGTTCATCTCTCTGGGGATGGAGTGGTTGCATTAGCCAATTCAATTGAGAGGGCAATTGATGACTTGTCTAGGAATTTAAACTGATAGATTATAGAGGTATGGGTGTTTGTGGGAAACAATCAGGCTGCAGCATTAGGGTTAAAAACAACAGTTATTACCGGGATACCTCAGGAATATGTTTAAAAGACAATATTCAAAATAAAGTTGCTAGTAATGGCAAATCAATTGATCAACAAAGAGAGATAGTGGAACAATATGACAGGAAATCTTGAGTCTAGTGACTTTCTTGATACGGTTCAGGATTGCTTTTTAGAACGAGTTGTGACAGAACCAACTAGAGGGAACAATCTGCTTGACTTGGTTCTTGCCAACAAAGATTCACTAATTAATAATCTTGAGGTTAATGATGAGCTTAGGGAAAGTAATCACAAATCACTTAGTTTCAATATATCATGGAATTACCCAGATAACTGCAATCAAATCTCTGTCCCAGATTTTCGTTGGCCGACTTCATGGGACTGAAATTTGTTTTTTTTTTATTTTGTTTAAAACAGTGCGATACAAATGGCAGAAATATATTAAAAAGATACACGACAAAAGAATACTGCACAAGAATCTCACTTAACCCGAAACCTAATATTGATACCATACTGCACAGTGGTAATACACTCTCACACACAACACACCGTATATTACAGTGGTAATACACTCTCACACACAACACACTGTATATTACAGTGGTAATACACTCTCACACACAACACACCGTATATTACAGTGATAATACACTCTCACACACAACACACCGTATATTACAGTGATAATACACTCTCACACACAACACACCGTATATTACAGTGGTAATACACTCTCACACACAACACACTGTATATTACAGTGATAATACACTCTCACACACAACACACCGTATATTACAGTGATAATACACTCTCACACACAACACACCGTATATTACAGTGGTAATACACTCTCACACACAACACACTGTATATTACAGTGATAATACACTCTCACACACAACACACCGTATATTACAGTGGTAATACACTCTCACACACAACACACCGTATATTACAGTGATAATACACTCTCACACACAACACACTGTATATTACAGTGGTAATACACTCTCACACACAACACACCGTATATTACAGTGATAATACACTCTCACACACAACACACCGTATATTACAGTGATAATACACTCTCACACACAACACACCGTATATTACAGTGGTAATACACTCACACACAACACACCGTATATTACAGTGGTAATACACTCTCACACACAACACACCGTATATTACAGTGGTAATACACTCTCACACACAACACACCGTATATTACAGTGGTAATACACTCTCACACACAACACACTGTATATTACAGTGGTAATACACTCTCACACACAACACACCGTATATTACAGTGGTAATACACTCTCACACACAACACACCGTATATTACAGTGGTAATACACTTTCACACAACACACCGTATATTACAGTGGTAATACACTCTCACACACAACACACCGTATATTACAGTGGTAATACACTCTCACACAACACACCGTATATTACAGTGGTAATACACTCTCACACAACACACCGTATATTACAGTGGTAATACACTCTCACACACAACACACCGTATATTACAGTGGTAATACACACTCACACACAACACACCGTATATTACAGTGGTAATACACTCTCACACACAACACACTGTATATTACAGTGGTAATACACTCACACACAACACACCGTACATTACAGTGGTAATACACTCTCACACACAACACACCGTATATTACAGTGGTAATACACACTCACACACAACACACTGTATATTACAGTGGTAATACACTCTCACACACAACACACCGTATATTACAGTGGTAATACACTCACACACAACACACTGTATATTACAGTGGTAATACACTCTCACACACAACACACCGTATATTACAGTGGTAATACACTCACACACAACACACCGTATATTACAGTGGTAATACACACTCACACACAACACACTGTATATTACAGTGGTAATACACTCTCACACACAACACACCGTATATTACAGTGGTAATACACACTCACACACAACACACTGTATATTACAGTGGTAATACACTCTCACACACAACACACCGTATATTACAGTGGTAATACACTCACACACAACACACTGTATATTACAGTGGTAATACACTCTCACACACAACACACTGTATATTACAGTGGTAATACACTCACACACAACACACCGTACATTACAGTGGTAATACACTCTCACACACAACACACCGTATATTACAGTGGTAATACACACTCACACACAACACACTGTATATTACAGTGGTAATACACTCTCACACACAACACACCGTATATTACAGTGGTAATACACTCACACACAACACACTGTATATTACAGTGGTAATACACTCTCACACACAACACACCGTATATTACAGTGATAATACACACTCACACACAACACACTGTATATTACAGTGGTAATACACTCTCACACACAAACACCGTATATTACAGTGGTAATACACTCACACACAACACTATACGATACAGTGATATTGTTTTATTTGTTAAAGAACATCTCTAACAAGGTTACATATTACAAAACATCAAACACTGGAAATTATAAAGAATATACAATAAAACAGAGATAAAAAAAAACAAACACACACAATGACGCACACACACAAGCACACACGTATACACTACATGAGACTACATCAGGCACATACTAGGTGAGGTTTCTGCCTGTCAACACACACGTATGCAAGACTAAGTCTAAGATCTCAGGTGCCCAACAGAGCACCACGATACTCAAACATTAATTTTGGCGATTATCACGAGATCTTAACATAGACATAGGTATTTAGGATACAAAGAAGGAAACGGGATAATACTAACAGTCACAATAAAAACATCCAATATAACAAAACAAAACGACGATGTGAAATTTTACATCTCAACAGAACAAAGAAAAAAATTGATGCAAGTAGTTACATGTAATATAATATTCCTGAAAAGCACACTGTAACACAGCATAAAATATAACATAAAATAAGAACCAGTAGCTTATGCTAGGAAAAACAATTTTTTTTTTTTTTTACCAATTACAATTGAATCAAAATCATTAAAGACACCTATAACATATTTGAGTCTCATTGAAAATTTTCATCACAAAGTTCTTGAAATGATTTATACATGAAAAATGATAATATGCAATCGTAGTGCAACACACTTCCAAATGATAACTGTGTAGTTCCTGAAACCCTCGGGGCAATAACCCTATTGCCCATAGATATCAAAAC
Source organism: Cherax quadricarinatus (assembly GCF_038502225.1). Classification (NCBI taxonomy): domain Eukaryota; kingdom Metazoa; phylum Arthropoda; class Malacostraca; order Decapoda; family Parastacidae; genus Cherax; species Cherax quadricarinatus. Next base: position 48,327,260 of record NC_091295.1, read on the forward strand.
TCAATTATACATCCATATAAACAGCTCTCCATGCTCACACCCCTGTCTAGGAAACTAGCCCGTTGTGTCCCCTTACCCACTTTGCAAATCCCATAAATCCTTTAATGTGAAATTTCGATAACCCTCACTAAAATCTCTCTCCCATCTCCCTCCATACACCCCTTTATTTCTACACTGTGTCCTATAAAAAGTTGCTGCCAACGCATTAATTCTTGCCCACACGTTCGCCTCCCTCATAGCCCACATCATATATATATAATCCGTGATCATATACCCAATCGCATTCTCAACCCTTTTATTCACCCCAGTTATATCTAAACTTAAAACCCTCAAGACCTGCAAACCCCCTCCCCCCACTAACCTTAAAACCTTACCCATCCAAACCCTTATAAGTTCAATACAATCGCAAAAATACACCGTATGATAAATAGTCGCCAATCCTCCACAATCCTTGCATTCCCCATCCTCTCGTATTCTCTTATAGAATAAAACCATTCCTGACGGCAAGATTCCATGTAAAAATCTATACATAACTTCTCTGACTTTAGGTTTTAAACGCAATTTGTTTAAACGCCCCCAAATATTACGCCAATCATACATCGGATAAACTCCTTCTACCGCCGCTACCACAGCCTTACCATCTACCCTATCAAGATTTCTCAATTTAATATGTAAAGGATCCCTCACGTTTATAAATACCCGTAACATTGCCTCACCTATCATGAACTCCCTACCCCCCCCCCCACCACCGTCGCATATCCTGATGTATCCTATGAAGACCGTCTCCTTTCGCCCCTCCCTCCCGCTTATAACTATGTTTTAAATGCATACTTATTATCCTCTTTTCGACATCTACAAGACCCAGCCCTCCACGGCCAACCGGGAGTGTGACAACCGCTCTACTTAACCATTCGCTCCCTGTTCCCCAAATGAATCTAAAAACACTTTTTTGTAGCCTTTTTAACTCACAACGAAGTATCGGAAATATTACTGTAACATGCCATAGTTTACTATATAATAGCACATTCGTTGTAATCACCCTTTGTTGCAAACTTAAATTAGCAGCTCTTAACCCACTGAGGCGCTTCAGAACACTATCAACGATACGCACGGAATTTATTTGTTGTGCTAACTTGATATCATTTACATAAACGATCCCACATATCTTTATTTGGTCCACCCTTTCCCACCTTTCAGCTACCATTCCTTCCTCACGTGACCCTTTTCCAAGATTCATATACTTTGTTTTCCCCATGTTGATCGTCATGCCAGTAGCCTTTTCAAAAACTTTCACTAACTTTTCTACCCGAATCAAATCCATGTTTTCTCTCACCAAAATCGTCGTATCGTCGACATATCCAACAATGCCCGCTCCCCCACCCCTTACATTACCCATCCCCTTTGCTTCCAATAAAACCCTTATCCCTCTATAAAAGGGATCTTGAAAACAAACAAAAAAAATTTGTGAAAGGGGACAACCTTGACGCAAACCCCTTCCCATCTGAATTCGATCTCCCAACCTCCCATTCACCTGCACAGGCAAGGTTGCCTCCTGATACATTAATTTGGCCCATGATATAATTTCCGCCCCAAACCCCTGCCATCTCATGATCTTCCATAACGTATCCCGTTCCACACTATCATATGCCGCCTCCCAATCTATAGCCAATACCCCCTCTCCCTCCCAATCTTACTCTTTCTTCAATAAAACTTCTAATCATACCGTGACCTTCATACATAGACCTGCCCGGCACCCCATATTGTCCCTTGTCAATCACTTTGCCCAGGACTTTTTTTTTATTCTGTTAGCTAAGATCCTTCCAAAAATTTTATAGTCACCACATAATAACGAGACTGCACGATAGTCTTTAACCGTTAGTGGCTCGCCTTTAGGAACTAGGACGACCACAGCCAACCTTTGTTGTTCCCCTAAAACCCCATCCCGCTTCATTATATTGAATAAACTTACCAAAAACCCCTTTAAAACGTTCCAATTTTGAAGATAAAAGTCGCTGGGCAACCCATCAATTCCTGGCGCCTTACCCAATTGCGCCCCAGATAAAGCCTCCCAAGTCTCACTCCGTTATCGGCCCTCCCAACATCAAACGATCATGCTCCATCAGCTCACAACGCACAAACCTACCAATTAACTGCAATGTAATTTCACTTATCCCTACACTTTGCGTTTTCAATTTAACCCAAGCATCTATATACCCACTCATACCCTCCGTCGTCGTCAACTCCTGATTGACTCTATACCCCTGCATACCTACCTGAACATTCAACCCCATTAACTCCATTGCTTTGCGACGCCTGTGTTGATTCCTCAACACACACGCCGACGGCCGATCTCCCCACAAAACCTCTTCGATTCCACTCTTAAGCCTTTCCCCATCAAACCTTTCGTTTTGTAAATTTCGTAATTGCTCCTTAATTCTTTCAATTTCTATAACAGGATAATTAGCATTCGCTTGTACATAGCAGTCGCGCAACTGCCCCTCTAAATATCGTTGGAAACCATACTGTAACTGATTATATCTAACTCCTTGACTAATATAATATTCCTTAATTCGCTTTTTGGCTATCGTTTCCCACCAATTAACCAAAGCCACATCTCCAGGTGCTTCAACCACAAGGCGTTCCCACATATGCCCAAAAGACAAACGACTTTCCTCTCTCTTCAATAACTTTACATTTAATTTCCAAAAAGATGGACCCCTTCTAGGCACACCCCCAATATCTACATCCATTACAACTTCTCTATGATCCGAAAAAACCACATTTATTACATTCACTCTCCGCACTGTAACCGCACTAGACACGTACATTCTATCCAATCTCGCCGCATAATCTCGTCTAATGAAAGTATGCTCCACCATGCCACCCCCCCCCCACACACACATCTATTAAACCCACACTCGTCAATAAATCTCCCAGGAACCCCAAGCAACAACCCGCTCCTCGAGGCTCGAGGCTTGGTTGCCCATGGCTAACCAGCACCATTCTGAAATCCATTGACAAGAAACACCAATATGAAAAGCAATATAGACAAGGCTTAATACACAAAGATATTCTTAAACACTATTCATCAGCTCTCACCAAAGTAATAAAGAAAGCCAAACAACTTTACTACTCCAGTAGATTCACAGACACTAGAGGAGATATAAAAAAGACCTGGAAAACACTCTCTCAGATTCTAGGGACCCACAAACTGAGAAAAACCAAGAATATTGTCCTAACTAAACCTAATGAAACACCACTACATCCCACGGACACAGCTAACAAGATAAACGACTTCTTATCAACCATAGGATCTAATCTCGCCAGTAAAATCCCACATACCAATGCCCATGCCGGGGACTACCTGGATGGGAATTTCCCTAATTCCTTCTATCTTGCACCAACTGAGCCCACGGAAGTCACCGAGATTATAAAGTCACTTAAAAATAACTCGGGGAATCTGTCTCATGTCCCACCATTACTGTACAAGCGAGCGGCCCATGTCCTTTCGCATGCTATTTCATTACTCTTTAACAAGTCACTAGAGACTAGCACCTTCCCGAAACTACTCAAGATGGCAAGGGTTACACCAATACATAAAGGTGGTGACCCTACAGACTTAAACAACTATAGGCCAATATCTAACTTGCCATTGCTATCCAAAATCTTTGAGAAACTCGTGCACAGGAGACTGTATTCATTTATAACGGCTCAAAACATACTCAACCCCTGCCAATTTGGATTCAGGAAAAATAAAAGCACTAATGATGCAATCATAAAAATGCTAGATCTGCTTTACACAGCACTGGAAAATAAGGAATATCCACTGGGAATTTTTATTGACCTAAGAAAAGCTTTTGACACAGTAGACCACGACATCCTACTCCACAAACTTGATCATTACGGTATAAGAGGCCATGCGCTTGCTTATTTCAAATCTTACATTACTAATAGGTATCAGTATGTCACCATTAAAGACACAGCATCAGCAACACGGCCACTTGATATTGGAGTTCCGCAGGGAAGTGTCCTTGGTCCCCTGCTCTTCCTCATATACATCAATGACCTTCCAAACGTATCCCAACACCTGAAACCCATTCTCTTTGCTGACGACACGACTTATGTCATCTCTCACCCTAATCTTGCCACCCTCAACACCACTGTGAATGAGGAGCTGATCAAAATATCGACTTGGATGACAGCCAATAAACTTACGCTTAACACTGACAAAACCTACTACATTATGTTTGGTAGCAGAGCAGGAGATGCGCAAATTAACATTAAGATCGACAACACTCTAATTACCAGAAATAATGGTGGCAAATTCCTAGGCCTATACCTTGACAACAACCTGAATTTCAGCACCCATATCCAGCATATAACCAAAAAAGTATCCAAAACGGTTGGGATCCTCTCCAAGATACGATACTACGTGCCGCAAAATGCCCTTCTCACACTATACCACTCACTTATTTATCCATACCTCACCTATGCTATTTGTGCTTGGGGATCAACTGCAGCAACACACCTAAAGCCAATAATACCCCAACAAAAAGCTGCAGTAAGAATAATCACTAAATCCCATCCCTGGCAACACACTCCCCCACTCTTCATAGACCTAAACTTACTCCCTGTTCAGTACATCCACACTTACTACTGTGCAATCTACATCTACAGGGCCTTAAACTCTAATATCAACCTTGACCTAAAACGCTTTCTTGATAGTTGTGACAGAACCCACAGGCATAACACCAGACACAAACATCTCTACGACATTCCTCGTGTCCGACTAAACCTTTACAAAAATTCAATGTATGTCAAAGGCCCTAAAATCTGGAATACCCCTACCTGAGAACACTAGAACTGCAGACACATTCATCACCTTCAAAACTACCATTAGAAAACATCTTATCTCCCTGATACACCCCATCAACTAACTACACGAATACCACCTGGTGGTTCACACTTACACTCACTCACTCATTTGACCATAAACAGAAATATTAATCTCAATCTTAAAATAACGAATCCTGTGATACTCCGATACTGAAACTATGTACTGTGCCAAAACAAAAGCATTCTCATTGCTAAACTCACAAACTAGTATTTAGTCACTTAGCCATAATACCAACTTACCTCATAATTTGTAATATTTTACAATTAAGAATAAAACTAAGTCTGCCCGAAATGCCTAGCCATGCTAAGCGTTCTAGTGGTACACTCTGTAATCACTATTTTACTACATGTAAACCACACAATAACCAAATTTCTGTAAACTCAGCATTGTAATCCTTATAGAGAATAAACTTTGAATTTGAATTTGAATATTACACAATTCCAGTCGCCCCCTAATATCGCTACATTTAGTAAACTACGTAGATAATATACTAATACATCTTGTACAAAATGAGTTTTAAGTCGTACATCTCCCTCGGCCGGCCCATATACACATACAAAACTTATGTGTGCTCTACCCCATAAACCATCCACCCTAATCACTCTCCCCTCCCCCCTTTCACTATGGCGTACTACAAACGGGCTATTTTCCTTTACCAGGATGGCGACGCCTCCTTTTAACCTCGTCGCATATTCCATATACACATCGTAACCTTCCATTTCTAACTCATATCCAATTCTGTAATTGTGTTCTTGGATAAATACCACATCCACATCTAGACGCACCAAAAACTCATTAAACCACTTTCGCTTCCGCTCAGATCTCAAACCGTTAATATTTATTGTCAAAACCTTAAAGTCAATTAATGGGGTTTTCCTTTCGTTCTAGGTATAGACTTTTCACTTATACATTTTACACCACCTCTATCCCTCCCCCCTTTTTTGGGAACCACCTTGATAAACTCTTGTTTCGTGGATTCACTGTTCCCTGTCCTCTTTACATCCGCCCAAGACTTTTTTTCCTGGCCTTTGGGCAGGAGTAAGCACGTCGTCTGAGTCTGATGGGGTCGCTGTTCGCTTTCGCGTCCTACCCTCCACCTGCATTGGGATTTCTTTAGTACTATCATGATGCACCTCCACTTCTGCTACATTCACCATCATACTATGCGACACACTAGACTCAATGCTTTCATCCATCGCCTCACCATGATGCTCAACCGATCCCAAAATTGCACCTGGATCCTCCACACGGTTGACGATCGACTCGTCTAACAAAACATCCAGTGCCTTCACTAAAGACGCCGCTACATCCTCTTCCCCCATAGTGGGCAGAGTCTCTTCAAATACTTTATTTATGTCCAGTGACGGTGATTCTTCTCGCTGTTTTGCATCTTCCAAAGCATTCTCCTGCACTTTTTCTACCTCTTCACTCCAAGATGACCGTTGTCGAGACGGATGAGCATAAGACTGTTCTCGTCCCTCAACTTCCTCGACCTCTTCCGATTGTTGCTGTTGTGATATTTGGAGATTCCCACGACGCTTACCACACTGGGCCGCTATGTGGTCATACGACCCACACAGCCGACACGTACGACGTTGCCCCGCATATGTTACATATACTTCAGTTCGAAATGCTTGCAACATAATATAGGACGGTACGGGATGGCGTAAGGTCATTTTGACTGAATATGTTCCCTCCAAACTTCCAGCATAAGGTCCAGCGGCCCACCGACCTGCAGATGCCATATGAACTGTACCATAATTACGTACTTCATCTTTAATAACAAAATCAGTCGCCTCAAAAGGCACATTCTTGATTTTTACCCATGTGTAGTGTCGTGATATATCATGAAGACGTACTGATACAGCTGAATCGACGGCTATAATGGTCTCTTGATACTTATCCACCACTGCTTCGTAGACATTTGCTGACGTCATTTTAACGAAGATCCGTGTCGTCCCATTAAGTGCTACACCACATATCTCTTCATTTGCGATACCGTAGGTATCACGGATAATCGCCGGTAGTAACAAATCCATCGTGGCTCCCTTGACAGCCCCACGGGTCAACTCAACGCAAACAGTGTTGATGCGCCTGTTGCTATGCAGTGCCATGTTGGAAAATGAGCAGCGCACGTCCTCACTACTCAATGGTTGTTGACAAACTGAGGTAGCTCGCCTGAAAACAGCAGAGGGGTGCAGAGCACAACTGCACTCTACCGTGGTCAGGCAGCGAATGACTGAAAAATTACCTGGGTGGGCGTTCCTGTCTTACGAATTTACTAACTTTTTTCCCTTCAGGAAAACTCAAACAACTAAAGTAAAGACCTTTAGAGATACTGGAGCATATTGCTCACTTGTAAGAGAAGGAATATTACCCCTTTCAGAGAATACTTCTTTGAATTCCTCTGTTTTATTGGAAGCATTTGGAGGAGCTATATATTCTGTTCCTTTGCATAAAATTTATGTACAGTGCAAATATTACACTGGGTACTTGACTGTAGGTGTCTCAAAAGGATTCCCCATGAAAGATGCCATGTTATTACTGGGTAATAACATTACTACTGTTAGTTTGTGTCCTGAACCTATAATGATTAATTCTTCTCCGGTGTTGGCCATAACTCGGGCAACATCCCAAGGGTTGTCTGGAGGGAATGTTGACCTATCCTTGGACGACTCCAATCTCGGAATAGCCACATTGTTTTACGAGGAAAACTGGCCAGAGCCTCGTAGATCAAGTGAACAGACCCCGATCAAGCCTTCCTATTCCCAGGTTGCAGGATTGCCAGATGTCTGTTTCCATGCCCGAGGGACTGTCCTTCCGGGAGGAACAACGAAATGACCCTTCTTTAAAATTCGCTTTTGAGACAGCCATGGGTAAATCCTCTTTGGGTCATCCGGTCAAGTATGAAGTTAAAAACGATTATTTGATCTGCACTGAGACTGGTAAGGAGATAGAGGGCCGGCAATTGTATGACAGGTTAGTGGTTCCAACAAAGTATAGACCTCAAATATTAAATATAGCTCATAATACGTCATTAGGAGGTCAGTTAGGAATTACAAAAACCTTTTATAGAATCACAAGAATATTATTGGCCAAAATTAAAGAAAGATGTGAAGAATCATATTAGGTGTTGCCGAGAATGTCAGAAAGTTGGGAAACCTGGACATTCCATTAAACCTGCACCTCTCCAACCTATACCTGCTGATGGAGAACCTTTTGCAGATTTAATTATAGATTGTGTAGGTCCACTACCTAGGTCAAAGTCGGGAAATCTATATTTATTTACGATTATGGATAAAGTAACCAGATACCCTGAAGCAATTCCCATGCACAGTATTAATACTAAAGCTATTCTCAAAGCTTTAACAAAATTCATTTCTTGTTTTGGCATTCCTAAAACTATTCAAAGTGATCAAGGTACTAACTTTACTGCCAAAGCATTTAGGGAAGTATTAATTAGGTAGGGATAATCCACAACTTATCCACTGCCTATCATCCTCAGTCCCAAGGCGCCTTGGAAAGATTCCATCAGACATTAAAAACAATGATGAGAACTTTTTGCATGCACTTTCCTACAGACTGGGATGAATCACTACCTTTGTTGCTGTTCTCAGTACGAGAAACGGTGCAAGAGTCTACAGGGTATAGTCCTTTTGAGCTGATCTTTGGGCACAATGTACGAGGTCCTCTTCGGGTGCTCAAAGAAGGATGGATGGGAGAAGACGTTAGCTCAACACTCTACAATCCGTCTTCAAGGTTGCAGGTGGCACGTCAGTTAGCCAAGGCTAACCTAAAGACAGCTCAAAGTAAGATGAAACAGAGGTATGACAGAAGTGCACAATTCCGCTCCTTCCATCCAGGAGACAAGGTGTTGGTGCAGGAACCTATACCTGGCCACACCTTGAAAGCTAGATTTACGGGACCTATGCAGATTGTAAGTAGATTATCTGATGTAAATTATGTGGTAGCTCCCATTGATAAGACCTCAAAAACTAAAACTTACCACATTAATCAATTAAAGTATTTCCATACACCAGATAAAGTCCCAGTAATGACTCTGTCCTCTACCTCTGAGGACAACTCTGACTCTTTGCACTCTATCTCTGAAATTAATATTAAACTTTCAAATTCTGTCCTCAAGGATCCTAGCCCTTTAATGGAGGGATTATCTGAAACGCAAGCAACAAATTTAACGGAGCTTCTACAGTCATATCCTAATATTTTTTCGGATGTGCCGAAAAAATGTAAGTTAGGTTATCATGATGTAGATGTGGGAAACTCTAAACCAATTAAACTCTCCCCCTACAGAGCTAATCCTGAAAAGCAAAGGTTACTTCAGCAGGAAGTGGAATTTTTGTTAAAGCATGGTTTAGTGGAGGAGTAGTCTAGCCCATGGGCTTCACCGTGCATCCTTGTGAAGAAGGCTGATGGAGGGTTTCGTATGTGTAATTGTGAACGAGGTCACAATTACAGATGCTTACCCTCTTCCTCGTCTGGATGACGTAATTGACTTTGTGGGTAAGGCTACTTTTGTGTCCAAGTTAGATCTCCTTAAAGGCTACTATCAGGTACCTTTGACAGATAAGGCAAAGGAAATCTCTGCCTTCGTAATTCCAGGAGGTCATTATCAATACACAGTTACCCCCTTCGGAATGAAAAATTCCCCCTCTTCATTCCAGAAACTTATCCATCAGGCTATTAAAGGACTTGAAGGCACGGCAGCGTACCTAGATGATATTGTTGTGGTGTCTGATACTTGGGATCAACCCCTACTTAGACTTAAGGCTCTTTTTGAGACCTTTAAGAGTTCCCATTTAAGTTAATTTATCTAAATCTTCCTTTGGCCAGGCCACTGTCACTTTTCTACGCCATGAAGTAGGTAGTGGTAAAGTTGCACCTAAACTTGCTAAAGTTCTTTCTATTAAAGATTATCCAGTTCCTCATGATAGGAAATCTCCAACGTTTCCTAGGCATGATAGGATTTTACAGAAGATTCTGTAAGAATTTCTCAGATATTGTAGCCCCTCTTACCTCTCTTACCAGTCACAAAGTTCCCTTTAATTGGACCTCAGACTGTAACACTGCTTTTAATAAAGCAAAAAGATTATTGTGTACTGCATCCATTCTCTTGTCTCCAGACTTCTCCAAACCTTTTTCATTACAGGTTGATGCTTGTGAGTCTGGGGTTGGGGCAGTACTATTACAAATCGGGAACGAGGAGTTGCAGCCTGTAGCATACTTTTCAGCCAAGTTCCAGCCACATCAGAGGGCTTATTCTACCATTGAAAAAGAAGCCCTCGCGCTGGTACTGGCTTTGGAGCATTTCGATGTTTATGTGGGCCAGACATCGCAGGTGGTCACAGTCTACAGTGATCACAATCCTCTAGTATATCTCCAAGCCATGAAGAACCACAACACAAGGCTTATGCGCTGGATGCTAAGGCTGCAGCCCTATAATATTTCCATTAAATATATTGCCGGCAAAGAAAATGTTGGCAGACTCTTTATCTAGAGTCTAATATTTTTATTTATTTAGGTTAGGATGTTATTTGTGGTAACCCCTTTTCACGCTCTTTTTTTTTTATCCCCTGGTTTGGGTTTTTTTTTTAGTGAGGGGATGCGGGCTACCGTCCGCCTGTATCTTGGACCTATGCTAGCCTGTCTGACTGCTGTCTCACTCTAAGTTTAGGGTTTGGCTTTTGGTCACGAGAAAAGCTGAGCTCTATCTAAGAGTTGGATGGTGGAGAGGAAAGGCGGTCCCATTATTTTGTGCCATGGCGGCACGGTTACCACTGGGAGGTGGCAGCCTAATCCTGAGCCTTCTCGGGGTGGGGGTGTGGCATGCAAAGAGTACGTAACCTTTATTCGGCGCATGTACACACCCTCATTTACAGGCTATCTCCCCAACCAGTGAACCAGGTTGCTAAGAGTTGATGATGGGGCTCCGTCGTTCAACTAGTGACCAGGTTCTAGCCAATAAGAAGATGGTTTTGGCAATCGCAGAGGTTGTGTGGGTACCGCTCTCCTGTCTGCCCTTGTCATTCCCATTCTAGAGCTGGTTGAAGCACGGTCTGCTATCTTGTGGCTTCTATTTCTGCTTTGCTTACCGTGGAGTGCACTATACTTATCACTGTACATAGTGTACATATTGCTGTTCTAAATTGGTGAAGGATAATAAGTCTAAACTTTTTCTGCTGTGTTTATTTTGCTCCCATTACACCCGGGATAACAGACCATTTGGAATCCTGGGTTGTAATAGATATAAATGCTCTGGAAAACGAACAGAGGAGGATGACAAAGATGATTCCAGGTATCAGAAATCTTCCCTATGAGGATAGACTGAGGGCCCTGAATCTGCACTATCTCTAAAGGCGTAGAATTAGGGGGGATATGATCGAGTGTATAAATGGAAAACGGGAATAAATAAAGGGGATGTAAATAGCGTGCTGAAAATTTCCAGCCAAGACAGGACTCGCAGCAATGGTTTCAAGTTGGAAAAATTCAGATTCAGGAAGGATATAGGAAAGCACTGGTTTGGTAATAAAGTTGTGGATGAGTGGAACAAACTCGAAAGTACAGTTATTGAGGCTAAAACGTTGTGTAGTTTTAAAAATAGGTTAGATAAATACATGAGTGGGTGTGGGTGGGTGTGAGTTGGACCTGACTAGCTTGTGCTGCTGGGTCTGGTGCAGTGCTCCATTCTTGAGTTTAGGTGACCAGACTGGGTGGGTCATTGGGCTAATCCGGGGGGGGGGTCATTGGTCTTATCCGGGGGGAGGGGACATGGACCTGCTCCGCATGGGTCAGTAGGCCTGTTGCAGTGTTCCTACTTTCTTATGTTCTTGTGTTCTCAGTGCGTGAGGCGAGTGCGTTAACAACCGGACTACTACCCACAGGATGGGTATGGGGTAACTACCACCCACAGGATGGGTATGGGGTGACTACCAGCCACAGGATGGGTATGGGGTGACTAACACCCACAGGATGGGTATAGGGTAACTACCACTCACAGGATGGGTATGGAGTGCATAATAGAGATATTAGTCAAACTTTAGGTGGTCACTTATCGAAAGCTCTTCGCTGTAACATACAACACATCCTGTGTATAACCTTTCCCTGGACAGGAAGAGATAACACTAGACTGTGTTATCAGGTGTTGACAGTGGGAATACATAACGCTATGTAGTGTTATCAGGTGATATTGTAAACAGTCGTGATGAATGGTTTGAAAAACCGACAAGTCGTTGAGGCATGAACTTCGAGTAGCTTTTAAAGGCTGGACGAGTACAGGAAAGGATGCGAGTTAGACCTGCCAAGCATGGGGTTAAGGGCCTGCTACAGTGCTCCTTCGTTCTTTTGTGATAAGTCAAGAGATTACACTAGGCTGTGTTATCAAGTGATAAGATGGGAAAATGGATAACGCTAGGCTGTGTTATCAAGTGGCCAGAGTGGATATAAGTTTACATTTGATTTTGGTGGGTTATGTTATGTTAAATCTGCATAAATTATCACCTCCACGACTATTGAAATCATTATACATGTTTATAATGCTCTGTATATATATATATATATATATATATATATATATATATATATATATATATATATATATATATATATATATATATATATATATATATATATATATATATATATATATATATATATATATATATATATTGTGCCGAATAGGCAGAACTTGCCATCTTGGCTTAAATAGCAACGCTCATCTTGAACATCAAAATGGTATACAATACCGACAGGTTGTTAGGTAAGACACATATGCAACAGTTAGACAACTTTATTCCGAAACGTTTCGCCTACACAGTAGGCTTCTTCAGTCGAATACAGAAAGTAGGCAGGAACAGTAGAGATGTGAAGACGATGTAATCAGTCCATCACCCTTAAAGTCATATAATTTGAGGTTGTCAGTCCCTCGGCCTGGAGAAGTTCAGTTCCATAGTCAGGAACTATCTGAAGATTAAGCGACAGTGCGGAGACTTAAATACTGTCGGAAGGAGAGGTGCAGGGTTGTAGTAGTAGTAGTAGTAGTAGTAGTAGTAGTAGTGAGAGGCAACTGAGAGGTCATGTCCCTCTCAGATCCAACCCTTCTCACTTGAAAAGCTTGTCCAAGGTGTTTTCTGTACCAAGATGCCACGTGTTGCAGTGTCTGACAAGATGAACATCAAAATGGTATACAATACCGACAGGTTGTTAGGTAAGACACATATGCAACAGTTAGACAACTTTATTCCGAAACGTTTCGCCTACACAGTAGGCTTCTTCAGTCGAATACAGAAAGTAGGCAGGAACAGTAGAGATGTGAAGACGATGTAATCAGTCCATCACCCTTAAAGTCATAGAATTTGAGGTTGTCAGTCCCTCGGCCTGGAGAAGTTCAGTTCCATAGTCAGGAACTATCTGAAGATTAAGCGACAGTGCGGAGACTTAAATACTGTCGGAAGGAGAGGAGTAGGGTAGTAGTAGTAGTAGTAGTAGTAGTAGTAGTAGTAGTGAGAGGCAACTGAGAGGTCATGTCCCTCTCAGATCCAACCCTTCTCACTTGAAAAGCTTGTCCAAGGTGTTTTCTGTACCAAGATGCCACGTGTTGCAGTGTCTGACAAGATGAACATCAAAATGGTATACAATACCGACAGGTTGTTAGGTAAGACACATATGCAACAGTTAGACAACTTTATTCCGAAACGTTTCGCCTACACAGTAGGCTTCTTCAGTCGAATACAGAAAGTAGGCAGGAACAGTAGAGATGTGAAGACGATGTAATCAGTCCATCACCCTTAAAGTCATAGAATTTGAGGTTGTCAGTCCCTCGGCCTGGAGAAGTTCAGTTCCATAGTCAAAAACTATCTGAAGATTAAGCGACAGTGCGGAGACTTAAATACTGTCGGAAGGAGAGGTGCAGGGTAGTAGTAGTAGTAGTAGTAGTAGTAGTAGTAGTAGTGAGAGGCAACTGAGAGGTCATGTCCCTCTCAGATCCAACCCTTCTCACTTGAAAAGCTTGTCCAAGGTGTTTTCTGTACCAAGATGCCACGTGTTGCAGTGCCTCTCCTTCCGACAGTATTTAAGTCTCCGCACTGTCGCTTAATCTTCAGATAGTTCCTGACTATGGAACTGAACTTCTCCAGGCCGAGGGACTGACAACCTCAAATTCTATGACTTTAAGGGTGATGGACTGATTACATCGTCTTCACATCTCTACTGTTCCTGCCTACTTTCTGTATTCGACTGAAGAAGCCTACTGTGTAGGCGAAACGTTTCGGAATAAAGTTGTCTAACTGTTGCATATGTGTCTTACCTAACAACCTGTCGGTATTGTATACCATTTTGATGTTCATCTTGTCAGACACTGCAACACGTGGCATCTTGGTACAGAAAACACCTTGGACAAGCTTTTCAAGTGAGAAGGGTTGGATCTGAGAGGGACATGACCTCTCAGTTGCCTCTCACTACTACTACTACTACTACTACTACTACTACTACTACCCTACTCCTCTCCTTCCGACAGTATTTAAGTCTCCGCACTGTCGCTTAATCTTCAGATAGTTCCTGACTATGGAACTGAACTTCTCCAGGCCGAGGGACTGACAACCTCAAATTCTATGACTTTAAGGGTGATGGACTGATTACATCGTCTTCACATCTCTACTGTTCCTGCCTACTTTCTGTATTCGACTGAAGAAGCCTACTGTGTAGGCGAAACGTTTCGGAATAAAGTTGTCTAACTGTTGCATATGTGTCTTACCTAACAACCTGTCGGTATTGTATACCATTTTGATGTTCATCTTGTCAGACACTGCAACACGTGGCATCTTGGTACAGAAAACACCTTGGACAAACTTTTCAAGTGAGAAGGGTTGGATCTGAGAGGGACATGACCTCTCAGTTGCCTCTCACTACTACTACTACTACTACTACTACTACTACTACTACTACCCTGCACCTCTCCTTCCGACAGTATTTAAGTCTCCGCACTGTCGCTTAATCTTCAGATAGTTCCTGACTATGGAACTGAACTTCTCCAGGCCGAGGGACTGATAACCTCAAATACTTTAAGGGTGATGGACTGATTACATCGTCTTCACATCTCTACTGTTCCTGCCTACTTTCTGTATTCGACTGAAGAAGCCTACTGTGTAGGCGAAACGTTTCGGAATAAAGTTGTCTAACTGTTGCATATGTGTCTTACCTAACAACCTGTCGGTATTGTATACCATTTTGATGTTCATCTTGTCAGACACTGCAACACGTGGCATCTTGGTACAGAAAACACCTTGGACAAGCTTTTCAAGTGAGAAGGGTTGGATCTGAGAGGGACATGACCTCTCAGTTGCCTCTCACTACTACTACTACTACTACTACTACTACTACTACTACTACCCTACTCCTCTCCTTCCGACAGTATTTAAGTCTCCGCACTGTCGCTTAATCTTCAGATAGTTCCTGAATATGGAACTGAACTTCTCCAGGCCGAGGGACTGACAACCTCAAATTCTATGACTTTAAGGGTGATGGACTGATTACATCGTCTTCACATCTCTACTGTTCCTGCCTACTTTCTGTATTCGACTGAAGAAGCCTACTGTGTAGGCGAAACGTTTCGGAATAAAGTTGTCTAACTGTTGCATATGTGTCTTACCTAACAACCTGTCGGTATTGTATACCATTTTGATGTTCATCTTGTCAGACACTGCAACACGTGGCATCTTGGTACAGAAAACACCTTGGACAAGCTTTTCAAGTGAGAAGGGTTGGATCTGAGAGGGACATGACCTCTCAGTTGCCTCTCACTACTACTACTACTACTACTACTACTACTACTACTACTACTACTACTACTACTACCCTGCACCTCTCCTTCCGACAGTATTTAAGTCTCCGCACTGTCGCTTAATCTTCAGATAGTTCCTGACTATGGAACTGAACTTCTCCAGGCCGAGGGACTGACAACCTCAAATTCTATGACTTTAAGGGTGATGGACTGATTACATCGTCTTCACATCTCTACTGTTCCTGCCTACTTTCTGTATTCGACTGAAGAAGCCTACTGTGTAGGCGAAACGTTTCGGAATAAAGTTGTCTAACTGTTGCATATGTGTCTTACCTAACAACGCTCATCTTGCCATATAGGACAAGTGAAAATTTGTGTATGCAATAATTTCGCCAAAATCATTCTGAACCTAACGAAAAAAATATATTTCACTGTGTTTGTTTAGTATTAAATTATTGTAAACAAATCTAAAATATGTATAGTTGGGTTAGGCTAAAATAAATTGTTCTTGTTATGTAAGGTTAGGTAAGTTTTCTAAGTTCCTTTTGGTGCAAAATTATAAATTTTTACATTAACATTAATGAAAAAAATATATCTTTAAACGTATAAGAGAAAATTTTAGAAAGAACTTAATTTTAAATGAGTTCTTGTTAATTGACCAGTTTTACATATTCGGCACGACACACACACACACACACACACACACACACACACACACACATATATATATATATATATATATATATATATATATATATATATATATATATATATATATATATATATATATATTTTAAAGGAGTGAGTGTATTGTAAGCCAGTGGAAGGCCTCGGTCAGATGGCCAAAAGTTCCATGATCGGGTCATCATATGACTATGATCTCCCGTCAGGAAAGATTTGTCCTGTTTCTTGATAAATCTTACCTTAAGCTACCCTAGCTAGCAGCCGTATACTGAACAAATGTTATAAGTAGAACAAACTAGCATCTGGGTGATGCTAATTTGTTCTAATGGTGTGAGCATCGTCGCTGCTTAACCTCCAACCGGTCATCATTTGACGCGTCAGAGATTGTTTATTTATTTCTCAGGTGAATATCCCCGAGACGGATCTCAGGCGCTCAGTGGTACAGTGGTACTGTTATTGTTCAGGAAACTATATCCTTGACTCAAGGTCACGAGCTTAGTGTATGTGGTACAGCCTTTGGTTCTTCGTTAATGGCATGTAAGGCCCGCATAGAGCCAATAAAGGATTTAAATTACTGGGAACGCCTTATAGTCTTAAATATGTACTCACTGGAGCGGAGGAAAGAGATAGCATGATAATATATACCTGGAAGGCACTCAAGAGCCTTGTCCCAAATCTTCACATTGCCATAACAACACACTGGAGCGATAGATGTGGGAGTGCAAGATGAGAAAAACGTGGTTGCAGTGAGCACAATAAGAGAACACTGCATCAACATTCATGGACCCAGATTATTCAACAAATTACCAGAAGATATCAGAAACACTGCTTAAACAAGTGTAAAAGTCTTCAAGAGGAAACTGCACAAGTATTTTCACCAGGTGCCAGATCAACCAGACTATAATGGATATGTGATCAGCGGGCCACCAGAAGCAACAGCCTGGTTGGCCAGGCAAGCACCAGTCGAGCCTGACCCTTGGCCTGGCTCCGGAAGTAGAAATACTCTCGAAACTCATCAAAGGCATGATAAGATAAGATAAGATTTCGTTCGAATTTTTAACCCGGGAGGGTTAGCCACCAAGGATAACCCAAGAACGTCAGTGCGTCATCGAGGACTGTCTAACTTATTTCCATTGGGGTCCTCAAATCTTGTCCCCCCAGGATGCGACCCACACCAGTCGACTAACACTCAGGTATCTATTTGCTGCTAGGTGAACAGGTGTAAGGAAACGTGTCGAAATGCCGGGAATCGACCCCGGTCCCTCCGTGTGTGAAGTGGGAACTTTAACCACCAGGCCACCGAGCCACCTGATCCAGTTTTTGGCTCTTCAACACACTGAATGATGGTACCATGATGGATATGTAGGCCAGAGATCTATCACCAGCCATAGCCTGGTTAACCAGGCAAGCATCAGACAAGCCTGGCACCTGGTCAAGCCGTGGGAGTACGAATACTTTTGAAACCTGTCATAAATATACGACGTTATCCCGTCCTTCCTTGGTGGAGGAACACTTGTGTTAAAAACTTTATAATTATACAGTAATTGTCATTAAACACACGCACGCACTATGACTCGACTCCTACACACACACACACACACACACACACACACACACACACACACACACACAAACACACACACACAAACACACACACAAACACACACACACACACACACACACACACACACACACACACACACACACACACACACACACACACACACACACACAAATAGCCTAGCAAGTGATGTAGTGGAGGCAGGAACCATACATAGCTTTAAGACGAGGCATGACAAAGCTCAGGGAGCAGAGAGAGAGAGGACCTAGTAGCGACCAGTGAAGAGGCGGGGCCAGGAGCTGAGTCTCGACCCCTGCAACCACAATTAGGTGAGTACAGTTAGGTGAGTACACACAGTACTATTTTTTGTATATGTGAACGACATGACGGAAGGGATAGATTCAGAAGTCTCATTGTTTGCAGATGATATGAAGTTAATGAGGAGAATTAAATCGGATGAGGATCAGGCAGGACTACAAAGAGTCTTGGACAGGCTGGACGCGTGGTCCAGCAACTGGCTTCTCTAATTTAACCCTGCCAAATGCAAAGTAATGAAGATAAGGGAAGGGAAAAGAAGACCGCAGACAGAGTATGGACTAGGTGGCCAAAGACTGCAAACCTCACTCAAGGAAAAGGATCTTGGGGGTGAGTATAATACTGACCACATCTCCTGAGGCCAACATCAACCAGATAACTGCTGCAGCAAATGGGCGCCTGAGAATAGCGTTCCGATACCTCACTAAGGAATCGTTCAAGATTCTGTACACCGTGTACTTCAGGCTTATGTTGGAGTATGCAGCAATAGTTAGGAACCCACACCTGGTCAAGCATGTCAAGAAATTATAGAAAGTGCAAAGGTTTGCAACAAGGTTAGTTCCAGAGCTAAGGGGAATGTCCGACGAAGAAATGTTAAGGGAAATCGGCCTGACGACACTTGAGGACAGGAGGGTCAAGGGAGACATGAAAACCACATACAAAATACTGCAAGGAATTGACAAGGTGGACAGAAACAGGATGTTCCAGGGATGGGACACAGAGACAAGAGGTCACAATTGGAAGTTGAAGACTCAGATGAGTCGAAGGGATGTTAGGAAGTATTTATTTAATCATAGAGTTGTCAGGAAGTGGAATAGTCTGGCAAGTGGCATAGTGGAGGCATGAACCATATATAGTTTTAAGACTAGGTATGATAAAGTTCATGGAGCAGGGAGAGAGAGGACCTAGTAGCGATCAGTGAAGAGGCGGGGCCAGGAGCTATGAATCGACCCCTGTAACCACAAATAGGTGAGTACACACACAGTGGAGGCAGATACCATACATAGCTTTAAGAAGAGGTATGATAAAGCTCATGAAGCAGGGAGAGGCGGGGCTAGGAGCTATGACTCGACTACTGGAACCACAATTAGATGAGTAGAATTAGGTGCCTACACACACACACACACACACACACACACACACACACACACACACACACACACACACACACACACACACACACACACACACACACACACACACACTCACACACACACACACACATAGGAAGTATTTCTTCAGCCACAGAGTAGTCAGTAAGTGGAATAGTTTGGGAAGCGATGTAGTGGAGGCAGGATCCATACATAGCTTTAAGCAGAGGTATGATAAAGCTCACGGCTCAGGGAGAGTGACCTAATAGCGATCAGTGAAGAGGCGCGGCCAGGAGCTCGGACTCGACCCCCGCAACCTCAACTAGGTGAGTACAACTAGGTGAGTACACACACACACACACACACACACACACACACACACACAAGTCGTGTCTATCGGCAAGTGCCTTTAACAACGGGTAGGGTAATAAGTTCACCAAATCAACTTTGCTTTCTTAAATAAAATAAATACATTCCATTATATATACTAACACTACTAACTTGTAAATACTAGTGTTTTACAATATATAATGAAACATCACAACACTTCTAATAGTTGTTTGAACAAACGTACATAAATAAGAACAAGTTACGCAGGTTATGTCATAAAAAAAAGAATTAATTTAATGTCTATTCGTGTCATTAAACTCAAACTATGTGAAGTTATGGCGCTGACTGGCACCTCTCCAGCCTGTGACGTCACGAGGTTCCTAACTTTTAACATTCAGTTATTTTATATGTGGCGTTGTTTGTGTGTTGTGTAACTAGCCTGAAGTTATGTAATAACTCTGGGTGTGAGTACTGATTCTCAGGAACCTGGTTTTGAGTTACATGTATATATATTAATTTATATAAATGAGATTATGATTCACTGAGGCAAGAACATCAATGGAAATAAGCCATTTTGACTTTTTTTTTTTTTTGGGGGGGGGGAGGTATCCCAGGTAACCTACACATAAGCTGTTATATATAATATATGTAACTGTATTCATGTGTACTTATACCTGAATAAACTTACTAATGGAAACTGTTAATACTGCTCTTAATATGGCAACATGTGCGGATGCATGCAATGTCGTCAGATATTGAATATCTTTCGTTAATTATTTTGTCCACATTTACTCTGGTATTTAAGCATGTGGGCACCAACGCTTAGTAATGATTCTCTACCCAAGCTTGGCTGACCACTGACTGTCATACATGAAGGGAAATAAATACAAGGCGGTACGACTCTCAAATTAAAAAAAAAAAAATAGGCAACGAAAACTTCGAAGCTCATCCTCAGTCAGGTGTTGTCATGTGTTGGAGGAGGTGGTGTTACCTGGCGTCTCCCTCCAGGATTATCTAACTAGAACCATCATAAAACCGCAAGAAAGGACACCAGGTATGTGTACTCCGTCTTGTAGCCAAGTTTGACGTGTGGGCGAATGTGATCATTAACGTGTGGGTGGAAATGGAGAGTTGAAGGAAGATGTGTTAGTTGATCTGCAGGTGAAGTGGGGGAACATGTTGGCCTCGATTGCAATGCAGTTTCAAGGACAGTAATGTTATCTTCACGTTCACTGAAGTGGCGTCGAGACGCAGCCAACACTCAGTGTCATGTAGGCGTTTTTGTATATTGTATTAAGGCTATTATAGCTTAACAAGAACTGTGTTGGTGGAGAGAACCAGTTCCACTGTGAAGGAAAGTCTCACAAGAACTGTGTTGGTGGAGAGAACCAGTTCCACTGTGAAGGACAGTCTCACAAGAACTGTTGGAGAGAACCAGTTCCACTGTGAAGGAAAGTTGTACAAGTACTGTGTTGGTGGAGAGAACCAGTTCCACTGTGAAGGAAAGTCTCACAAGAACTGTATTGGAGAGAACCAGTTCCACTGTGAAGGAAATTCTTACAAGAACTATATTGGAGAGAACCAGTTCCACTGTGAAGGAAAGTCTCACAAGAACTGTATTGGAGAGAACCAGTTCCACTGTGAAGGAAAGTCTTACAAGAACTGTGTTGGTGGGAAGAACCAGTTCCACTGTGAAGGGAAGTCTCGCACACGTTCAAGAACAAACTTTTTATGGGACGAGGTAACGTTGTTCCAGGAAAAGCTTGTTCAATGAAGAGAAGACAGTGCTGTCAGTGAAGAGAAGACAGTGCTGTCAGTGAAGAGAAGACAGTGCTGTCAGTGAAGAGAAGACAGTGCTGTCAGTGTAGAGAAGACAGTGCTGTCAGTGTAGAGAAGACAGTGCTGTCAGTGCAGAGAAGACAGTGTGTCAGTGTAGAGAAGACAGTGCTGTCAGTGAAGAGGAGACAGTGCTGTCAGTGAAGAGAAGACAGTGCTGTCGGTGTAGAGAAGACAGTGCTGTCGGTGTAGAGAAGACAGTGCTGTCGGTGTAGAGAAGACAGTGCTGTCAGTGCAGAGAAGACTGCTGTCAATGAGGTTACCGGTTACACGACCAACATTTTAAGTAAGTGAATAACAAGGCAAACTGCGAAACTGACAGACGGGTTTCAGTTTTTGGGAGGAACATCACTGATAATAACTTAAATGTAAAGTACTGTACTGTCTCAGGTCACTGCCCGGACGTTCACCTCCTTAGTGATGTCCCCGTAAGTTACTGACCGAACCGCTAACCTTAGTTATGTTCCCTTAAGTCACTGCACCTTCACCTTAGTTATGTCCCCTTAAGTCACTGACTGCACCTTCACCTCTTTAGTTATTCCCCCACATTATTAAAACAAGAGTAACATCAAGGAAAGTAAAATAAATTGATTTTCCTTGCCACTTAACATACCTTGAATATCTCATAATTATAAATGCATTTCGGGCAGATTTAAGATTAAACAAAAAGTTCACAGAATAGGTAGAATAATTAACTGATTAATTTAATTAAGTTATATGGAGATAAGGAAATTAAGTACATCTATTATTGTACGTATTTTTTTCACAAAATCGTAAAATAGGGAATCAAACATTCTGTAAAATTCGCTAATTTGTTCTTTGTTATGAAGCCGACGAGAAACTTCTTGTTGGACTTGCATTAACTAAGTTCCTGGGTGATAGTCGATTATTGTGGGTGGCATTCTGCTAGTATCTGAACTGAGGTCGGATAACGAATAGAAAGATAAGATTTCGTTCTGATTTTTAACCCTGGAGGGTTAGCCACCCAGGATAACCCAATAAAGTCAGTGCGTCATCGAGGACTGTCTAACTTATTTCCATTGTGGTCCTCCATCTTGTCCCCCAGGATGCCACCCACACCAGTCGACTGACACCCAGGTACCTATTTTCACCCCTCCGGGAATCGAACCCGGGCCCTCCGCGTGTGGAGCGAAAAAAGTTTTCGGTCACAGGACCTTGGTCACTCCCAGGACCCAAAGTTTTTCAGTAAAATGACCTAGTATATGCATATTTTTCTTTATTTTTTCCAGATAATTGTCTGTGTCACATACCATTTTTTACCAGGATAACAGCTGTGGGAGGATATTCAATTGTGTAAACAACTGGTTAAACACATGCTTAGTGGAACATGGCCAGCAAGGACAGTTACTCTCCCACACAGTCTCTCACCCACACGGAATCTCACCCACTCCCCTATATAACGAGCTTCATCCGATCTTAACACAGAGATCCTCACCCAGCATCCCTGACACCCAGCACATTCCCCCCCCCCTCTCTCTCTCTCTCTCTCTCTCTCTCTCTCTCTCTCTCTCTCTCTCTCTCTCTCTCTCTCTCTCTCTCTCTCTCTCTCCCACACTTTGTTACATCCGGCACTGACCTTATTAATGCAACGGCAGAGAAATCATGCAATCAGTCCCCTGAAGGGAAGTTCGATGCATCCATATACATATATATGTTGTGCCGAATAGGTAAACACTTGCGATTTTTTAATTAAATAGCAACGCATTTCTTGCCGAATAAGACAAGCGAAAATTTGTGTCTGCAATAATTTCGCAAACATCATTCTGAATGTAACGAAAAAAAATTATTGTTTGTTTATTATTAAATTATTGTAAACTTATATAAAACATATTTAGTTGGATTAGGCTAAATTGCGCTTGTTATAATAAGGTTAGGTAAGTTTTCTAAGGTTCTTTTGGTACAAAATCATTAATTTTATATTACATGAAAAAAATATATATTTAAACGTATAAGAGAAAATTTTAGAAAGGACTTAATTTTAAATGAGTTATTGCTAGTCGACCAGTTTTACTTATTCAGCACGACATGTATAACACAGCAGACACCTGGGTTATTCTCTCCCAGCCTTGGTTATCTTTATCTGAAAATGTTATTATCGTGGCAGTGATAAACACAACGTAACATAAACAGTAGCCTGTTCATGTTTTTTCTAATAGCTGACTTTATGGAAAATTTTGGATTTTAAAAGTCCGTGGAATGGGCATTTATCTGGATAATAAACCAAGAACCTTCATCGGCATCAAAGCTGGTTATCCTATGTCCACAACTTTTTTTTATAAGGGAGAGAATAATCGAAGGAGGAGAAGGAGAATTAATGGGATTAAAAGCCTATCAACTATATTAGTCATTAAGGCTACGCTTAACCTTTTTCACCGCCAAACAAGAATATTTGAATCTCTAAAACACGGAGTAAACTCGCAGCATATATAAGCAGAGAGAAATACTCCTCTCAGTGTATATATCCTCAGGAGGAGCATTAGGAGGTCATTACGTCACCACTCTCTAAGCGGCCTTGTAATAGGAAAGGCGCTGACAAGTGGCCGGCAAGGCTGTGGTTGTGCACTGAACGACCCTTCAAGGGAGGTTCCTTGATGCTAAGGAATTGGGTCTATGCTCCCGTTCCCTGAATTAAGCCTGAATACCTTCCATCCCCCCCGCAGGCGCTGTATATTGCTACGGGCTTAGCGCTTCCCCATTATAATAATGTGCACTGAACGAACGACCATATTGAGAAGACCTTGTTGAGGGTGTGCGCTGACCTGGGGAGAAGTGAAGACACAGGTCTTTGATCAGAAGTGTTTGGGGGGGGACCAGGTCTTAACCCAGGACAGGTCTTTGATCAGAAGTGTCTGGCGGGGGAGGGGGACCAGGTCTTAACCCAGGACAGGTCTTTGATCAGAAGTGTCTGGCGGGGGAGGGGGACCAGGTCTTAACCCAGGACAGGTCTTTGATCAGAAGTGTCTGGCGAGGGAAGGGGTACCGGGTCATAACCCAGGACGGGTCTTTGATCAGAAGTGTCTGGGGGGACCAGGTCTTAACCCAGAACGGGTCTTTGATCAGAAGTGTCTGGGGGCGGCCAGGACGGGTCTTTTGGTTTGTTCTGTTGTCCATGGAAAGTAACGGTATCCACGTGTCACAAACACCGTTCTGTTGTGCAGTATCTTGAACTTCTGTACACGATTCTTGGTGTTTGTGATGCAAGCGCAGCCTCATCTGTATGTTGCAAGGGCAGGTTCATCTGTATTTTGATTGTGATTCTTCAGATATGTGTGTGTTGTGGTTTCATTGCAAATTCATTTATGGATTTCGTGTTTGGTCATTAGTGCGTCTGTTGCACATAGTTTAGTAGAACGATGTATCTATGGGAGGAGCTGTGGAGTATTCATCCATTTCTAGTTACAATATTATTGAATTGTTTATGTAGAAATAGTTGGGCTGTGTTGTACTGTGGGCGTAGCTTGTTTTCTTGAGGGGTCCCTGGACGTCATAACCCATGGTATTTTAGTAGATGGAGAATTTAAGTGAAACATTGCGTTCACTGTTTGTAAAGTAACTAGGTTGTGTCACTAATTGGTTATAATCATAACCAATTTTTTTTTTCCTCAAGGGAGGTTCCTTGATGCTGGTGAGGGGCTCTTAATCTAGGGAATTGGATCTGTGCTCCAGTTCCCTGAATTGAGCCTGAATACCTTCCATCCCTCCCCCCCACATGCGTTGTATAATCCTAAGGGTTTAGCGCTCCCACATGATTATAATAATAATAATAATAACCAAAATTTTTAAAGGGGAGGTGGACCGGTAAGCTAGGGGAAGGCCTTGGTCAGGTGGCCAAAAACTCCAGCTGTGGGTCATCATATGACTAAAACCAGCCTCAGGAAACGCTTGTCCTGTTTCCTGACAAATCTTACCTAAGCTAAGCAGATTGTGCTACACAGAAGAGGCAGGCGTGGATAATGATGGATATCTTGATTTGGTGTGGCACTTTGGATAATGTTAGCAAGGTCGGGTGGTGTTAAGTTTTCTGTTTTCTTGAAGTCTGGTTATTGCTTTGTCACTGGTGTTTCTAGCAATGTCTAGTTGTTTCTTGGTTTCTTTTGTTTTTTATTGACTTGTTGATTAGTTCCTTTCTTATGGAGCACTAGGATGTTATGGTTTAGTGATCACCTCTGCAGTTAAGACTTGTTGGTGTAGCTTCAATCTTCAGTTTCTGATGTTGTGTTCAACCCTTGTCATATTCTGTGCAGAATTTCTTGTATTTTAAGGGGGAAGTTGGTAGAGTAATGGTTGTAGCTTTGACATTCTAACATGGTGTAAAATGGTGGAATTGCTCCAGTTTAGTGTTCCTTGGGTGGATATGGTTGAGAAATCCTGATACATCTTGTTCCATCGATATTTCTTCGTCTAAATTCAGGTTTCAGTCTTGGCTCTTAGATACTTAGCTGTTCATTTGGCGAAATCTGTGTCCAGTTTTTTTTTTTTTTTTTTTTTTTTTTTTTTTTTTTTTTTTTTTTTATGAATATTGACTTTGAAGCTATGTCTTTTTCTTGCAGCACCTTTACTGAGGGAGTTGCTATATCCTTGTTGGCCTCTTGCTGAAGTAGTAGACAATGAAGGAGCCATTTGTTGTTAAATCTGAGAATGTGATGCTCAGTCCAGAGGGTAAGTGGCCAATGTTTACTTCGTTCTGTCAGTAAGTCTGCCTCTGAGAGCCATCATTCTTACTGGAAGAGCTTGCAAGGTGGTACAGTAGTAGTTGTACATGAATAGTATTCAGTATCGACAAGTTGAAAAATTAGACACATATGCAACATGTCTACTACTACCCGGTAGTAATAGTTGTCGTAGTGGTAGTAGTAGTATCCTTGCTCCTTGCCCGCACGGGGCTCGTGGGGAGAAGCAGAGCTGATATTACTGCTTGGTTGCCGAGATGGCAAGTTGTGCAGTGTGAGGAACAGTCGTGATCACTCGTCCACTGCTGGTATTACCACACCCAGAGTTCACACAGGAGAGCGTGAGTACCCTCTCACTACTGGCATTACCACTCCACGGTTTCACAAGGTTCTGTCGTTCACATTCCCTGGTTAAACCGCAACCTGGAGAAATAAGATTTCGTTCAGTTATTTCCATTGGGATCCTCAGTCTTGTCCCCCAGGATGCGACCCGCACCAGTCGACTAACACCCAGGTACCTACTTGCTAGGTGAACAGGACAACAGGTGAAATTAAGACACATGTGCAACATCTGGGTATCTTTATTGTAGACGTTTCGCCATCCAGTGGCTTTATCAATACAAATTCTAGGACATAACTTGAAGACAGTAGAACTATGTACAGAAGACGAGGTAATCAGTCCCTCAACCTAGGAGTAGGTGCGACGAGCACCATAGTCGTGGAGATTCTGAAGCAGAAGAAAGGAGCCTGGCGCTTATATAGTAACGTCGGGTGTAGCAGATGAGGTCATAGTCACTGGTAGGCGGGATTCCCCAGTGGAAGTAGGTCCTTCCCAAAGAGATGGGTTAGTTGTAGTTGTCGTAGCCGTGAAGATTATGTACATGTCCTCATTCTTACACAACTTGTCAGACACTGCAACATCATGGAATCTTGATTCTGAGGACATGTACATAATCTTCACGGCTACGACAACTACAACTAACCCATCTCTTTGGGAAGGACCTACTTCCACTGGGGAATCCCGCCTACCAGTGACTATGACCTCATCTGCTACACCTGACGTTACTATATAAGCGCCAGGCTCCTTTCTTCTGCTTCAGAATCTCCACGACTATGGTGCTCGTCGCACCTACTCCTAGGTTGAGGGACTGATTACCTCGTCTTCTGTACATAGTTCTACTGTCTTCAAGTTATGTCCTAGAATTTGTATTGATAAAGCCACTGGATGGCGAAACGTCTACAATAAAGATACCCAGATGTTGCACATGTGTCTTAATTTCATCTTGTCGGTATTATATACCATTCTTACACAACAGGACAACAGGTGTAAGGAAACGGGTCGAAATGTTTCCACCCCTCTGGGAATCGAACCCGGGCCCTCCGCGTGTAAAGCGAGAGCTTTGCCAGCCAGGCCACGGGGCCAACCCACCCAGGTGAAGGTTTCACATAGGTAAGTAAGTTTATTCAGGTACAGGTACACATAAATAGTTACATAAATTATCATACATAGCAGCATGTGTGTAGATTACCTAGGATAACCAAAAAAAAAAAATCAAAATGACTTATATCTATTGGGGTCGCTGCTGCCAGCACCACACATTGGGGTCTCTGCTGCCAGCACCACACATTGGGGTCGCTGCTGCCAGCACCACACATTGGGGTCTCTGCTGCCAGCACCACACATTGGGGTCGCTGCTGCCAGCACCACACATTGAGGTCGCTGCTGCCAGCACCACACCAGTGTATTTTATAGACATAAATTTTACTTTCAGATGCAAATGTGTTGAGTTTGAAGAAGGATAACAGACACACCCAAGGTCCTCCGTGTCTATATGTAATCACCCAGCTGTTCATCTCAACCGTCTCCATTACAGCTGACTTATTCAACAGCTGTCTGAAGCCTAACAGGACCCAGTTGTAAATCGTGCCAAGAAACGAATGCAGATCTCGATTCCTGGCCAGTAGGGAGAAGAAACCAGCAGCGTGGAGTCTCAAGGAAGAACTAGTGCAAGAGTCGTCATCTTGCCTGGCCTGAATCCCAAGACGATGCCGCCATGAAGACATACGGACGCGTCCTCGAGTTAAATTGTCTCTTCCTGCTAGCAGTGGCACTCCTAGTGGCACTACAGCTGTTCCTGCAGGTAATGTTGCCCTTGTTGTAATATCATCACTAGAATTTTCAGTTTGATAGCAGTTAGACGTATATTCAGTACCCGAAGCGCACAGCATGCTAGTGGCTTTCTTGTCTCCTTAAACAATATTAACATGTAAACTAGATTTTGTATACTGCGGAAAGAAATTGTTTTGCTCGGGTATCTCACGACGTTTCGCCAACCAGTGGCTTTTTTTCCAGATCAGTATTGACGTGATCTCTGCATTGAATCGATAAAACCGCTAGTTGGCGAAATGTCTTCAAATGAAGATACCCATGTAATGCATGTGTCTAATACCAGGATACTCAGGTGTTTCACATGTATTTAATACTAAGCTACCCAGGTGTTTCACATGTGTCTAATATCACAAGTCGTCAGTATTTATACTAATATTGTAATTATAAATGGTTGCTGTGCACCCCTATACCCATCCTGTGGGCAGTAACTACCCCCATACCCATCCTGTGGGCAGTAACTACCCCCATACCCATCCTGTGGGCAGTAACTACCCCCGTACCCATCCTGTGGGCAGTAACTACCCCCGTACCCATCCTGTGGGCAGTAACTACCCCTATACCCATCCTGTGGGCAGTAACTACCCCCGTACCCATCCTGTTGGCAGTAACTACCCCCGTACCCATCCTGTGGGCAGTAACTACCCCTATACCCATCCTGTGGGCAGTAACTACCCCCATACCCATCCTGTGGGCAGTAACTACCCCCATACCCATCCTGTGGGCAGTAACTACCCCCATACCCATCCTGTGGGCAGTAACTACCCCCGTACCCATTCTGTGGGCAGTAACTACCCCCGTACCCATCCTGTGGGCAGTAACTACCCCTATACCCATCCTGTGGGCAGTAACTACCCCCGTACCCATCCTGTTGGCAGTAACTACCCCCGTACCCATCCTGTGGGCAGTAACTACCCCTATACCCATCCTGTGGGCAGTTACTACCCCCATACCCATCCTGTGGGCAGTAACTACCCCCATACCCATCCTGTGGGCAGTAACTACCCCCGTACCCATCCTGTGGGCAGTAACTACCCCTATACCTATCCTGTGGGCAGTAACTACCCCCGTACCCATCCTGTGGGCAGTAACTACCCCCGTACCCATCCTGTGGGCAGTAACTACCCCTATACCCATCCTGTGGGCAGTAACTACCCCTATACCCATCCTGTGGGCAGTAACTACCCCTATACCCATCCTGTGGGCAGTAACTACCCCCATACCCATCCTGTGGGCAGTAACTACCCCTATACCCATCCTGTGGGCAGTAACTACCCCTATACCCATCCTGTGGGCAGTAACTACCCCTATACCCATCCTGTGGGCAGTAACTACCCCTATATCCATCCTGTGGGCAGTAACTACCCTTATACCCATCCTGTGGGCAGTAACTACCCCAATACCCATCCTGTGGGCAGTAACTACCCCTATACCCATCCTATGGGCAGTAACTACCCCTATACCCATCCTGTGGCCCGGTGGCCTGGTGGCTAAAGCTCCCGCTTCACACACGGAGGGCCCGGGTTCGATTCCCGGCGGGTGGAAACATTCGACACGTTTCCTTACACCTGTTGTCCTGTTCACCTAGCAGCAAATAGGTACCTGGGTGTTAGTCGACTGCTGTGGGTCGCATCCTGGGGGACAAGATTAAGGACCCCAATGGAAATAAGTTAGACAGTCCTCGATGACGCACTGACTTTCTTGGGTTATCCTGGGTGGCTAACCCTCCGGGGTTAAAAATCCGAACGAAATCTTATCTTATCTTATCTGTGGGCAGTAACTACCCCTATACCCATCCTGTGGGCAGTAACTACCCCTATACCCATCCTGTGGGCAGTAACTACCCCCATACCATCCTGTGGGCAGTAACTACCCCTATACCCATCCTGTGGGCAGTAACTACCCCTATACCCATCCTGTGGGCAGTAACTACCCCTATACCCATCCTGTGGGCAGTAACTACCCCTATACCCATCCTGTGGGCAGTAACCACCCCCGTACCCACTCTGTGGACAGTGGTGTTTTGTACCCCCTCATTGATGACCTGATGCTCCTGGACCTGATGATCTGAAGCTCTCAGTGGTGACCTGAAGGCCTAGTGGTGACCTGACTCTCTTAGTGACCTGGAGCTCCTAGTAGTGATCTGAAGCTCCCATTGGTAATCTGATGCCTCTCTAGTGACCCGAAACTACCATTGATGGCTGGGTACCCCCCCCCAATAACCCTAGATGACCAGACACCTCTCTCTTGCCACCTAAATTCAATAAGTCGATGCCGTCCCCAGTGACGTGATTGCCTCTCTGGTGACCTGAAGCTCCCTCTAGTGACCTGATACCACTCTCTGTCAACCTACCACTGCTAATATCTCGACTGAGCAGCGTAAAACCATGATCACACAAGACAGAGACACACACTGAAACGTAATGGAGAATTTGACTTGGTAATGAGGATGGGTAGGAAATCGGGGCGAGGAGGAGGCTTGTGTGTGGACGACAGCCGCCTTGGGGGGTAGAATAGTAACTAAAGTGAGAGAGTGGTGTGTAGTCACCTAATTGTGGTTGCAGGGGTCGATTTATAGCTCCTGGCCCCGCCTCTTCACTGGTCACCACTAGATCCACTCTCCTTACTTCATGAGCTTTATCGTATCTCTTTTTAAAGCTGTGTATGGATCCTGTCTCCACTACATCACTCTCCAGATTGTTTCACTTCCTAACAACTCTGTGACTGAAGAAATACTTCCTAACATCCCTGTGTCTCGTCTGAGAACATCCTGTCTCTGTCCACCTTGTCGATTCCTCTCAGTATTCTATGTTATCATATCATCCCTATCTCTCCTGTCCTCAGTGTCGTCAGGTCAGTTATCCCTAACCTCTCCTCGTAGGATATACCCGTCACCTCTGGGACTAGTCTTATTGCAAACTTTTGCACTTTCTCTAATTTCTTGATGTGCTTGACCAGGTGAAGGTTCCAAACTGGTGCTGCATACTCCAGTATGGCCCTGATGTAGGTGTCCCGTTGCTCGATCGCTAGCGCACTCGGCTCACACACTGAGGTCCGGGGTTCGAATCTCCGGTGCGGCTTGGAAACATTAGGGACGTGTTTCCATAAGACACCTGCTGTCCCTGTCCCTGTTCACCCATCAGTTCAAAATGGGTACCTGTGTGTTAGTCGGCTGGTGTGGGTCGCATCCTGGGACAAAACTGACCAAATTTGCCTGAAATGCTCAGCGTAACAAGCGGCTTTCTATATAGTAGTATGTCATTGATGTCAGCTATGGTCTGTACATGTACTTGTAGTAAATAAAGATATTATATTATTATGTACGCAGTGCGTGTGGTATGGACACAGGGGATGGACAGAGGGAGAGTGTGTTGGGGTGGTGGACAGCAGCTGGTATATGAGGGTGGGGGGGGGGGTTAGGTTATCATAACACTGTAGGGAGTGTTGGTGCGAGTGACAGTATATATGTGATCTTGTTAATGTTCTGGTGTGGGGATTGATGGGAGTACGTTTATTTAGGTACAGGTACACATAAGTACATATACACAATTATCATACATAGTAACATATGCAATAAGATCACCATAAACAGGTTAGGTAAGGTTTGTCAAGAAACAGGACAAGTGTTTCCTGACGCGGGTCTTGGTCATGTGATGACCCGCCGCTGCAGCTTTTGGTCATCTGACCGAGGTCTTCCGCTAGCTTACCGGTCCACCACTTTTGTTATAATTATAACCAATTATCTTTAACAGATGATATCACAAAATGCAAAACACCCATTGTGAAAAAAAATAGTGAACTTCCAAGCGTTGTCGTGATTTCTCACATAATCAAGGTACAGGTCCTTGATAATGTGGGAAATCACGAAAGCGTTTGGATGTTCACTATTTTTTCACAGTGGTTGTTTTGTATAGTAACGTGTGTAAATTACTTAGGGTAACCCAAAAAAGTGAAGTGTAGGTGTTAGGAAGTGTGAGTTGTGTGGGCGTGGGGCAGTGTGTGAGTTGTGTGGGCGTGAGGCAGAGTGTGAGTTGTGTGGGCGTGAGGCAGAGTGGGTGAAGGTTGTGAAGTGTGGGCGTGATGCAGGGTAGGTGGAGGTTGTGAAGTGTGGGCGTGATGCAGGGTGGGTGGAAGTTGTGAAGTGTGGGCGTGATGCACGGTGGGTGGAAGTTGTGAAGTGTGGGCGTGACGCAGGGTGGGTGGAAGTTGTGAAGTGTGGGCATGATGCAGGGTGGGTGGAAGTTGTGAAGTGTGGGCGTGACGCAGGGTGGGTGGAGGTTGTCCATGGATCCTGAGAGAGGGACCAGAGGCGCTGTGTGTACCCCTAACAATATTCAACACATCTGTCGAAACGGGAGATTACCTGAGGTATAGAAGACGGCAGATGCAGTCCCAAGAAGAGACAAGAAACACTCAACTATAGATCAGTGTCACTGACATGTATAGTATGCAAAATCATGGAGAAGATTATCAGGAGAAGAGTGGTGGAACACCTAGAAAGAAATGAGTTTATCAACAACAGCCAACACGGTTTCAGGGATGGGAAATTCTGTGTCACAAACCTACTGGAGTTCTGTGACAGGGTGACAGCATTAAGACAAGAAAGAGAGAGGTAGGTAGATTGCATTTTCTTGGACTGTAAGAAGGCGTTTGACACAGTTCCACACAAGAGATTAGTGCAAAAACTGGAGAACCAGGCAGGGATAACAGGGAAGGCACTACAATGGATCAGGGAATACCTGTCAGGAAGACAGCAGTATATCATGTTATGCGGCGAGGTGTCAGAGTGGGCACCTGTGACGAGTGGGGTTCCACAGGGGTCAGTCCTAGGACCGGTGCTGTTTCTGGTATTTGTGTCCCTGTTTATAGATGATGTGAAGCTGATGAGAAGAATTCAGTCGGACAAGGACCAGGAAGAACTACAAAGGGATCTGGAGAGGCTGCAGACCTGGTCCAGCAATTGGCTCCTGGAATTCGAACCCACGAGGTGCAAAATCATGAAGATTGGGGAAGGGCAAAGAAGACCACAGACAGAGTACAGTCTAGGGGGCCAGGCACATCTCATGAAGCACACATCAACCAAATAACTACTGCAGCATATGGATGTTAAGAACAGCATTCTGCCATCTTAATAAGGAATCGTTCAGGACCCTGTACACCGTGTACGATAGGCCCATATTGGAGTATGCGGCACCAGTTTGGAACCCACATCTATCTAAGCACGTAAAGAAACTAGAGAAAGTGCAAAGGTTTGCAACAAGACTAGTCCCAGAGCTAAGGGGTATGTCCTATAAGGAGAGGTTAAGGGAAATCGACCTGATGACACTGGAGGACAAGAGAGATAGGGGGGACATGTTAACGACATATAAAATACTGAGAGGAATTGACAAGGTGGACAAAGACAGGATGTTCCAGAGATGGGACACAGCAACAACGGGACACAGTTGGAAATTGAAGAAACACATGAATCACAGGGATGTTAGGAAATGTTTCTTCAGTCGCAGAGTAGTCAGGAAGTGGAACAGTTTGGGAACCAATGTAGTGGAGGCAGGATCCATTCATAGCTATAAGCAGAGGTATGATAAAGCTCATGGTGCAGGGAGACTGACCCAGTAGTGGCCAGTGAAGAGGTGGGACCATGAGCTATGAATCGACCCCTGCAACCACAACTAGGTGAGTACACACATATACATGGAGCTAAGGGGTATATCCTACGAGGAGAGGTTAAGGGAAATCAACCTGACGACACTGGAAGACAGGAGAGATAATGGGGATATGTTAACGACATAAAATACTGAGAGGAAGAGACAAGGTGGACAGAGACAGGATGTTCCAGAGATGGGACACAGCAACAAGGGGTCACAGTTGGAAGTTGAAGATTCAGATGAACCACAGGGATGTCAGGAAGTATTTCTTCAGTCACAGAGTTGTCAGGAAGTAAAATAATCTGGGAAGTGATGTAGTGGAGGCAGGATCTATACATAGCTTTAAAGAGAGGTATGATAAAGCTCACAGAGCTGGTAGTGACTGAGTAGCAGCCAGTGAAGAGGCAGGGCCAGGAGCTGAGAATCGACCCCTGCAACCACATTTAGGTGAGTACAACTAGATGAGTATATACACACACACACACACACATCAGGAGAAGAATGGTGAAACACCTAGAAAGAAATGATCTCATCAACAGCAGCCAACATGGTTTCAGGGACGGGAAATCCTGTGTCACAAACCTACTGGAGTTCTATGACATGGTGACAGCAGTAAGACAAGAGAGAGAGAGGGTGGGTGGATTGCATTTTCTTGGACTGCGAGAAGGCGTTTGACACAGTTCCACACAAGAGATTAGTGCAAAAACTGGAGGATAACAGGGATAACTGGAGGATAACAGGGATAACAGGGAAGGCACTACAATGGATCAGGGAATACTTGTCAGGAAGACAGCAGCGAGTCATGGTATGTGGCGAGGTGCCAGAGTGGGCGCCTGTGACCAGTGGGGTCCCACAGGGGTCAGTCCTAGGACCAGTGCTGTTTCTGGTATTTGTGAATGACATGGCGGAAGGAATAGACTCCGAAGTGTCCCTGTTTGCAGATGATGTGAAGTTGATGATAAGAATTCATTTGATCGAAGACCAGGCAGAACTACAAAAGGATCTGGACAGGCTGCAGACCTGGTCCAACAGTTGGCTCCTGGAGTTCAACCCCACCAAGTACAAAGTCATGAACATTGGGGAAGGGCAAAGAAGACCGCAGGTGGAGTACAGTCTAGGGGGGCCAGAGACTACAAACCTAACTCAAGGAAAAAGATCTTGGGGTGAGTATAACACCAGGCACATCTCCTGAAGTGCACATCAACCAAATAACTGCTGCAGCATATGGGCGCCTAGCAAACCTCAGAACAGCATTCCGACATCTTAATAAGGAATCATTCATGACCCTGTACACCGTGTACGTTAGGCCCATATTGGAGTATGCGGCACCAGTTTGGAACCCACACCTAGCCAAGCACATAAAGAAACTAGAGAAAGTGCTAAGGTTTCCAACAAGACTAGTCCCAGAGCTAAGAGGTATGTCCTACGAGGAGAGGTTAAGGGAAATCGACCTGACGAAACTGGAGGACAGGAGAGATAGGGGGGACATGATAATGACATACGAAATACCTAGTGGAATTGACAAGGTGGACAAAGACAATGTTCCAGAGATGGGACACAGCAACAAGGGGGCACAGTTGGAAGTTGAAGACACAGATGAATCACAGGGATGTTAGGAAGTATTTCTTCAGCCACAGAGTAGTCAGGAAGTGGAATAGTTTGGGAAGTGATGTAGTGGAGGCAGGATCCATACATAGCTTTAAGCAGAGGTATGATAAAGCTCACGGTTCAGAAAGAGTGACCTAGTAGCGACCAGTGAAGAGGTGGGGCCAGGAGCTATGACTCGACCCCTGCAACCTCAACTAGGTGAGTACACACACACACACACACAGGAGCTGTGTCTCATCCCCTGCAACCACAATTAGGTGAGCACACACACACACACACACACACACACACACACACACACACACACGTCATTGACGTGTATAGTATGCAAAATTATGGAGAAGATTATCAGGAGGAGAGTGGTGGAGCACCTGGAACGGAACAGGAGTATAAATGCCAACCAGCACGGATTCACGGAAGGCAAATCCTGTGTCACAAACCTTCTGGAGTTTTATGATAAAATAACAGAAGTAAGACAAGAGAGAGAGGGGTGGGTTGATTGCATCTTCTTGGACTGCAAGAAGGCCTTTGACACAGTTCCTCACAAGAGATTAGTGCAGAAGCTAGAGCATCAGGCGCATATAACAGGAAGGGCACTGCAATGGATCAGAGAATACCTGACAGGGAGGCAACAACGAGTCATGGTACGTAATGATGTATCACAGTGGGCACCTGTGACGAGCGGGGTCCCACAGGGGTCGGTCCTAGGACCAGTGCTATTTTTGGTATATGTGAACGACATGATGGAAGGGTTAGACTCAGAAGTGTCCCTGTTTGCAGATGATGTGAAGTTAATGAGGAGAATTAAATCTGATGAGGACCAGGCAGGACTTCAAAGAGACCTGGACAGACTGGACACCTGGTCCAGCAAATGGCTTCTCGAATTTAATCCTGCCAAATGCAAAGTCATGAAGATGGGGGAGGGGCACAGAAGACCACAGACAGAGTATAGGCTAGGTGGCCAAAGACTGCAAACCTCACTCAAGGAGAAAGATCTTGGGGTGAGTATAACACCGAGCATGTCTCCGGAAGCACACATCAATCAGATAACTGCTGCAGCATATGGGCGCCTGGCAAACCTGAGAACAGCATTCCGATACCTTAGTAAGGAATCATTCAAGACACTGTACACCGTGTATGTCAGGCCCATACTGGAGTATGCAGCACCTGTTTGGAACCCGCACTTGATAAAGCACGTCAAGAAACTAGAGAAAGTACAAAGGTTTGCGACAAGGTTAGTTCCAGAGCTAAGGGGAATGTCCTATGAGGAAAGATTAAGGGAAATCGGCCTGACCACACTGGAGGACAGGAGGGTCAGGGGAGACATGATAACGACATATAAAATACTGCGTGGAATAGACAAGGTGGACAAAGACAGGATGTTCCAGGGAGGGGACACAGAAACAAGAGGCCACAATTGGAAGTTGAAGACACAAATGAGTCAGAGAGATAGTAGGAAGTATTTCTTAAGTCATAGAGTTGTAAGGCAGTGGAATAGCCTAGAAAATGACGTAGTGGAGGCAGGAACCATACACAGTTTTAAGACGAGGTTTGATAAAGCTCATGGAGCGGGGAGAGAGAGGGCCTAGTAGCAACCGGTGAAGAGGCGGGGCCAGGAGCTAGGACTCGACCCCTGCAACCACAAATAGGTGAGTACAAATAGGTGAGTACACACACACACACACACACACACACACACACACACACACACACACACACACACGCGCGCGCGCGCGAGGCATTAAACTACAGACCTGTGTCACTAACGTGTATAGTAGGCAAAGTCATGGAGAAGATTATCAGGAGGAGTGTGGTGGAGCACCTGGAAAGAAACAAGCATATAATCAACAACCAGCATGGTTTCAGGGATGGAAAATCCTGTGTCACAAACCTACTGGACTTTTATGACAAAGTGACAGAAGTAAGACAAGAGAGAGAGGAGTGAATAGACTGCATTTTCTTGGATTGCAAGAAGGCCTTCGACACAGTTCCTCACAAGAGGCTAATGCAAAAGCTAGAGGATCAGGCACACATAACAGGAAAGGCACTGCAATGGATCAAAGAATACCTGACAAGGAAGCAAAACGAGTCATGGTATGTGACGAGGTGTCAGACAATCAGGGTTCCACAGGGGTCAGTCTTAGGACCTGTGATGTTTTTGGTATATGTGAATGACATAACGGAAGGGATAGACTCAGAAGTGTCCTTGTTTGCAGATGATGTGAAGTTAATGAGAATTAAATCGGTTGAGGATCAGGCAGGACTACAAAGAGACCTGGACAGGCTACAAGCCTGGTCCAGCAACTGGCTCCTTGAATTTAACCCTGCCAAATGCAAAGTCATGAAGATCAGGGAAGGGCAAAGAAGATCGCAGACAGAGTATAATCTAAGTGACCAAAGACTGCAAACTTCACTCAAGGAAAAAGATCTTGGGGTGAGTATAATACTGAGCACATCTCCCGAGGCACATATCAATCAGATAACTGCTGCAACATACGGGCGTCTGGCAAACCTAAGGATAGCATTCTGACTCCATACACCATATACGTCAGGCCCATACTGGAGTATGCAGCACCAGTTTGGAATCCACACCTGGTCAAGCACGTCAAGAAATTAGAGAAAGTGCAAAGGTTTGCAACAAGACTAGTCCCAGAGCTCAGGAGATTGTCCTAAGAACAAAGGTTAAGGGAAATTGGCCTGACGGCACTGGAGGACAGGATGGTCAGGGAAGACATACAATACAATACGTACAGTTTTTATTTCCTTGCAAGTTTACATGATAACGACATATAAAATACTGCGCAGAATAGACAAGGTGGGCAAAGACAGGATGTTCCCGAGGTGGGACACAGAAACAAGGGGTTACAGTTGGAAGTTGAAGACTCAGATGAGTCAAAGGGATGTTAGGAAGTACGTATGTCTTCAGTCATAGAGTTGTCAGGCAGTGGAATAGCCTAGAAAGTGATGTATTGGAGGTGGGAACCATACATAATTTTAAGGCGAGGTTTGATAAAACTTGTGGAGTAGGGAGAGAGAGGACCTAGTAGCAATCACTGAAGAGATGGGGCCAAGAGCTATGACTTGACCCCTGCAACCACAAATAGGTGAGTGTACACACACACACACACACACACTCACACACTTTCTCTCTTATCTACCTGGTCAAACATATCAAGAAATTGGAGAAAGTAAAAATATTTGCAACAAGAATAATGTCAGTACCAAGGGTATATCCTGTGTTGAGAAATGGGATTACCAACTAAGATATAATTTATAAATTTAAATATAGGGAACACTTAGCTGATAAAAGACAGCAAATCGTCTACACAGCCGCCCCTGCAGATGAGGTCTTGAATTGTTGTCATGATCACCTCTCAACGGGCTGGAATAGATCATATTATGTAAAAAATAATTTACCCCTAGGGGGTGTTATGTCAGCATATTTCATTCACTGATGGCTGACAAACTTACTTGTGTGGACTCAAAAGTCCGCACCTAACTGCCGACTATAGGTTGATTACAAACTCCTTGCGACTCAAGAACTGCGCAGTCCCCCGTACTACAAGAAATTCGTAACCTACCTTGCTCTTGTAGCGTGAGCTATGGTGTTCTTCACACCTTCGACAGGTATCGGTGACTTGATAGAAGCTGAAGTGTCCTTGGATGTCCACGTCTTCCATAGTCTAGGAATACGCACACTGGTACACTATGTTCCACAAGATTTGTCTTTATTGTTCACAATCTTATCACTAAAGAAGCTGATCACACTTCTCTTAAGTGTTTATTGTGTTTTATGAGACACTTTGTTCACACTAACGCACAGATCAGTGTTCTTTGTTGGTTATCCTGGCGTCAGTGTCACTCTCAGTAGAGTCGAAAGTAATCTGAAGACGCCACAATGCCCCATGCCGTCACTGCCCCCAGCACAAAGGAAAAGCTGACCTAGTACTTTTGCTTCCTTGCCACTTCCTCCATGAAGCAAAACAGAATGTTTGATTCTTGCTATCTTAAGCATAGACAACAATATACACTATCTCTACCATGGTAATAAAGTGGGAGCAGGATTTTCCTTAATTGTCCTGCTAAGGTAAGAGATGGACTGTCTCTTATTAAAATACACCTTACAACACTGGAGTCTGCAAGGAGCGTTGGTCGAAGCGACCCCAATGGAAATAAGTCACTCTGTCTGACTTTTTTGGGTTATCCTAGGTTCTCTACACAGATGCTGCTATGTATGATAATTCTATGTAACTGTATTTGTGTATACCTGAATAAACTTACTTACTTACTTACACGTCCCATACTCGTACTGCATCTGCTATCAATTACTCGCTGTAGCAGTAAACAAGATGCTTGCCCCTTCTGAGAGGGCTGGGCCCCTCAGGGCTGAAAGGGGCTGAAGGAGGCTGATACCCCCTCCTGGAGAAAATTTCTCCACATCCTGTGAGGAGAAGTCAAGGAAACTCAACCTAATGACTCTTGAGGACAGGAGGACTAGGGGGTATATGATAACACTGTACAAAATATTAAGAGGAATTGATGAGGTGAATAGTGACAGAATGCTTCAGAGATGGGAAATAGGAACACGAGGACACAGCTGGAAGTTGAAAGCTCAGATGAGTCATGGGGATGTTAGGAAGTATTTCTTCAGCCTTAGAGTTGTCAGGAAGTAGAGCAGTCTAGAGAGTGAAGTGGTAGAGGCAAGATCCATACATAGCTTTAAGAAGAAGTACAACAAGGCTATTGAAGCCAGGGGAGAGTGGACCTAGTAGCGACCAGCTAAGAGGCAGGATCAGGATCTGTGACTTGATCTCTGTAACCACATGTAAGTACACAAAGCCAGGCTTATGAAGTTATTCTAACTCAACTAAACATAAAAGCTGTATAGTGTATAAAGTACGCATATCGCATATAAAACAGAAGCAACAAGTGTGACGATAGGTTGCTTAACGTAATTCCAACAATTTTCTTCCATCTAACTCAAGAAATCACCTTTGCAGTGTGGACTTACAGCAACAGAGCCAAGCTGAACAAATTTAGATTTAGAAAATATATAGGGCAGTACTGCTATAGTAATAGAGTTGTGGATGAGTAGAACAAACTCGCAGGAAATGTCATTGAGGCAAGAACTTTGAGTAGATTTAAATGTACAATAGATTAGATAGGTGGGTGGGTATGAGTTGGGCCTGCCAAGCATGGGCTAATAGGCCTAGTGCAGTGTTCATTCATTCTTGTGTTCTTGACCCACATAGGACCAGTGTTATTTTCCCAATATAATAATAATATTAAAAATAATAATAATAATAATTGTTATTGGCACAGCAAGCCCAGCAGCGTCTTCAGCTAAGCAAGGAGGAGGAGGGGGCAGAGGAGGGACTGGTTGGGGCACCTGAGGCACTACCTCTTGAAGATGCCAGAGTTGACGACCTCCAGGATGACCAGGGTGAGCGCACCTCCTTTTGTGTTGTTGGTGGGGACTCGAAACCTAAAAGAATTGGAGCTAATTTCCCTTTCTGTGGCTCAAACCTAATTAATTCCCACTCCCCAGGCACTTCATGACCCCTCCAGATTTAGCACTTGCCATTAATTTAAAATAATTATAATAATCACAACACATGGAAATTGAAGAATAATGTATTCAAGCTTGTGGTATAACCTTTGTGGGTTTAGCATTAAGTTTTGATTGTAATAATAAAAATAATGTACAGTATTTAAGCCAAGCAGTGTGTATGAGATTAAATACACAATAGTATATTCAGTACAGAAGGGCCCCGCTTATACAGTAAGTCAGGTTCCGGACAATTGTTGTGAAACAAAAATAGCTGTAAAGTGAAACATAATTATTTTTTCACTTTCAGGTGCATATAAAAGCCTGATGACATGCTTACACTAGATTTAAGTAGTCATTATGTACTAGGATTAGTCTGCCCGAAATGCCCCAGCATGAGAGTGGTTTTTCTTGTACTTATTAAACCAAAATTGTAATTACACTTAGTAACCTTTACAAGGAAATAAAATTATTATCTTTTTATTAAGTGAGCAATAGAGCTAGGCCTAAATTATGCCTTTACAGTACACACATTACTTACCTTAAAATATTTTCATCCATAATTTATAGTGAGTGGTAAATATATTGTAATGATTCTGAATAGATGAAGAATGGGTACAGTTGAAAACTGCTACATTATCAAAATGCCATACAGCGAAGCACTGTAAAGTGAGGCCCACCCACACATGCAGTTAAAGTTTTTGTTAATCTCTATCTGAGGGATTTATATATTTTTGATTGGTGGTGTACAGGTGAAATGCAGCTTTGTTGGCCCACGTACAACCGATAGACTTCAAACCCAGACAACCAGCCATCCACTTGAACTTTTTTAAAAGCTTGTTATCATGTGCCCTCAGGTCCTGGGCAGGAGGATCCTGCAGGACTCTCTGAGGACTCCCTGGCAGCTGCACCCTTCGTCCCAAATATCCGCAAGTCCTTCACGAAGAGGAAGGCTCCCTACCTCAGGAAAGGCAAGAAGAACAAGAACAAGAAGAAGAAGTCCCTGAAGAACAAGAACAGGCAGCAGACACATGGTTCTCAAGGAGGGCCCAAAAAAGGCGAAGGCAAAGTGGGTAACCCTAAGAACTTAGGGTTGAAGGGCCAGGGTAAATTTGGGACACAAAAGAACGGAGAGAAACTTTCCCAAAATAAACGCATAAGAAAAAAAGAAAGTGGTAATGAAAAGAGTAAATTATGATCTAGTCGATACAATAAAGTAACATTAGTGGATAACTAAAGCAAATTAAAAACTAGTCACTAGCTGAAATAAATTGAAAATTTGTGGATAGCTAAATTAAATTGCAAACTTGATGGATAAGTGAAGATATCTCTGGTTGTCGAGGAACTTTGTCAGGTTCAGCTAAAACCCCACCAAGGATTTTTAAATTATATTTTAATATTTAAAAATATGAGAATATGATGAAAATCGTTGTAAAATAAAATAATAATAAGTGATTTGATAATCGTGGAGGACAAAAATGTCACTTTGGAGAGTGAGAGTTACTTGGGAATAATAATAATAATAATTATATTTTTTATTTTATATCAACAAATTTATAATCATACTTCCAGACTGATTATGTGATTTGGTTAATTATATTTATTCCATATTTATATAGCAAGTGCTACTGCCGAGAGCTTGAGTAGACGGTGCTCACCTAGTTGAGTTTGCAGGGCGTCAATTCATAGCTCCTGGCCCTGTCTAGTGCAAAGTGCCTTATGTAATACAAAATGTATATGTTGCATTGTGTCTGGAGAGACAATGTTTTAAAGAATCAAGACATTTTAATTAATTTGAGAATTTTTTTTATTAACCTTGTAAATAATGGCATGCAAGTCATATGATTTTAGTGCTTTATTATTAGTAATAATAATTGCCGTAACATAATAAATCTAATACAGTAGAATCCTCATATCCACTAATTTGGTATCCATGATTTCAGTTATCCATTGTTTACTGTGGCCCAAAAATACCTCTTAATTTTGCATAATAATGGTCCCAGAGTGCAAAAGTAAAGACGCTGGCAGTTCTTCAAAGCCTAAGAGAAGCTGTGAAGTGCTTCCCATTAGTGAAAAAGTGATAATTCTCTACT
Source organism: Cherax quadricarinatus (assembly GCF_038502225.1). Classification (NCBI taxonomy): domain Eukaryota; kingdom Metazoa; phylum Arthropoda; class Malacostraca; order Decapoda; family Parastacidae; genus Cherax; species Cherax quadricarinatus. The sequence continues at coordinate 48,370,518 of NC_091295.1, forward strand.
TATTGTGCATAATTTATCAGTTAAACTTTATAATAGATATGTATAAGACTGATATATAGGGTTAGGTACTATCCACGGTTTCGGTATCTACGGCAGGTCCTTGGAACATGTTCCCTGCAGATATGGGGGTCCTACTATAAGTTAAAAATAATAATAGCAATGAGTATTGAACTGCTGCAATGGATACTTAAGTGATGGTAATATTTATGATCAGTATAAGTGTCAGGGGGTCCAAGACTGTTCAACTGCCTCCCAACATACATAACAGGGATTACCAATAGACCCCTGGCTGTCTTCAAGAAGGTGCTGGACAGGCCCCTAAAGTCAGTTCCTGACCAGCCAGGCTGTGGTTCTTATGTTGGTTTACATGCAGCCAGCAGTAACAGCCTGGTTGATCAGGCCCTGATCCCCTGCAAGGCCTGGTCACAGACTGGACCATGGGGAAATTGACTTTCAAAACCACCTTCAGGTATACTTCAAGAAGGTGACTTGAGGAATGTGAAATGCCCTGAATCCGGAGAATTGAAGCTATCCTCCCCTTCTTCAATTAAATGTTAATGCTTCTTGTTCCTTTGGTGCTGCATGACTCCCCATGTGTTAAGCACTTCCCCAAGGGCAAATGTGTGAAATGTGGGGCTCCCACACCATGAACTAGCAGTCTTGATGCAGCGCTGTATAGCCCTTGTGGCTTAGCGCTTCTTTTTTATTATAATAATAATAGCAGTCTTGACAAAAGCACAGAATATATACACTGAGAGGTGTATCTGTGTGTGTTAAGAGTCTCCCTTAATCCCTATTTTAGGGATTGAAACATACTTTGGTGGTGAATGGGTTATGTGCAGCCTTAAAAACTAGTATAGTCGACAGGGTTTGAACCAAATTAATCAACTCGTAAGACTGTTAGACTGTCTTGAGTCAATGTGTTTTAACTTTTTTGCACTGGGGTGTTGTGCAATCTTCTCAATCATGCTGAATAGCACTGTGGAGTCTCGTAGAAAGATACATTCACTAAGGAACTTCACAAATGATATAATATAGTTAAGAGTAATGAACGTTCAGGCAAGAGGCCTATAGTAATTGGAAATTGAGTAGAGAAAGGAACGCAAAGCACTAGTTGCTCCATTAGTGCTCTATCTCAGGGCTACAGTGGTGTTCAGGATAATACCTAGCAAGGAAGGGCTCAACAGCACTTAGTAATATAGGAAAGGGTATGGAAGCGTTGGATTGATGCATCATTCACCTGGATACATTGTGTGTGGGTTATAATGCAAGACCTTCATTACAATTCCCCACGAGTATATTATATACACGTACTTTGCAATGTGCGCACATACACACACACACCTTATATACATGTGTTTATGTTTTATGACAGTCTGGTGCAGAATAAAACACTGATGGCTATAATAACTTTATTTCCCTGGATAACTGTAGCTCATTCACACATCTCTCAATTTCACCTTACATATTTAGATTGGACACACTACTGTTGCAACTGTTGCAACAGCAAGCCAATATTACAAAGGGATACTTTGCACGTGCAGTATTTGGAAACCCAAGCAACTCATAAATGCTAAAGTTAATATACTTTTGCCCTATTTGTAAAAATAATGTTCTAAATAACATGATTCTCCTGAATTTAAATTTTCAAGAAATGACTCAGAAACCTGAATGATTCAACTTAGCCACAAATATTTAGCTGTATGACCCTTGTAGGTTTAGCACCTCTTTTCTTATTATAATAATAAATATTTAGCTAAGTGTTTCACTGCCTTCACAGTACAGTGGACCCCGCATAACGATCACCTCCGAATGCGACCAATTATGTAAGTGTATTTATGTAAGTGCGTTTGTACGTGTATGTTTGGGGGTCTGAAATGGACTAATCTACTTCACAATATTCCTTATGGGAACAAATTCGGTCAGTACTGGCACCTGAACATACTTCTGGAGTGAAAAAATATCGTTAACCGGGGGTCCACTGTATATGCAAATATCAAGGGTCAACTTGATTTTGAAAAATATACAGCTCATGTCTTCATCCACACACACACATACATTTGCACAAGTAAATATATGTACACATAATCACATATTGTACCAAGCATATTGCTTGGTACAATATGTTAACTCTGTACACAAAACTCAAGGGTTCCATATTTGACATGATCTTAGGCCATGCACTTCAGCCATCCCATTTGGAAAAACTGAAAAATAACATCTTAAACAACTTTTAGCTTTGTAACTCTCATCAGTATTTCAGGTTTTAGGTATTACTTGCTAAATATACATTATAAAGATCTATTCCGACCTGAGACTTGTAATCATTCTAACATAATTTACCAGATATCATACACTTCATGCATTATCTTTTTTCTTTTATTCAAAATATTACTCATGTGATTCAGTATATACATAATTCTAATATATACGTAATTACATAACCTTTTGAAATTCAGGAGGTCCAAATAATTCAGTCTTCCTAAATATATGTACAAAAACAGAAGCTATGATGTATATGTATGTAATTTTCTATTTCAGCAAAAAATGAAACAAAGACATATATATGTACAAGTATAAAAATTTGACACTCCCTCTATTATACATGTATACAATTTTGGCCAAATAGGTCCAGCAATGGCTGCATACCACTCATATTATGCAGCTAAACACTATAGTTCATGTGTAATGAATATAATCAGTCAACACAGATGATATTGATTAATATAAAAATCATCTGAAAAACTCCTTTCCTCAATCCATTTTTAATTTGTGTAAATACATTTATTAAGAATTTTTCATATTTTGTGGCTATCAATATTGCAATTATTTCATTTTTGAAATTAGGAATCATGACTTAATTTCTCGCATCAAACATTTTCACTTGTTTGCTGAGGTGTAGCTCAGATTAGAGAGGAATATAAGACTATTTTCTACTTGTACACTTTTTCTTTCTTTTTGTAGCAGTTCTGAGGTGTCTTGTGGGGTGGGTCTTGTCTCTGACTGCCAGCAACCCTGCAACACAAGTTGACTGGTGACTGCAAAACAAACAACTCAGTAAATATGCACATGATGGCTACCCTCGGTGCCGAGCCTATTAGAATTTTCCTAGTTAAGATTCATACGGTAACCTTGTTGACGTCAATAGCGACGTGCTCAGTGGGATGATGGTTGGCTGGTTGGGTTTCCAGCCTTATCACCTGTACACACAAATCAAGAATGCAGATGCTCCTTGATTTACAATGGGGTTATATTCTGTCAAACTTATCGTGAGTCAAATATAAATATGGTATAATAAATAACTACTGTCTCTGAATAAATAAACAAATAATTATTGTAACTAGCTAAATACTACTAGTACAGGTCGACCATCACTAATCCGGCAACCAGTTATCCGGTTCCATCAGTAATCCGGCACTAATTTTGTCTAGCATAATTTCAAATTTCATCATTATACTGACTCAAATTTCATCATTATACTGACTTGGAAATTGTGCAGATGGTTGTAAATCCACAGCAGCAAGCCAGTAGAGGAGAAAGCAGTGATGAAAATGAGAAAGATGTAGCAGAAAAAGTCTCTATCGATAGGTTAATTAAGTGTATTCTAACCTAACCACACTATAATCCGGCAAACTCACTAATCCGGCACACTACAGGTCCCAATGATGCCGGATTAGTGATGACCGACCTGTATTGAAAATTAAATGACTTGCCACCTTCATTTATAATTACCTTCAGTTTCATCTCCAAAATAATTGCTTTTGCACCATCTAAAGTTGAACCATTGTAAGTCAAGGAGCACCTATACTTTAATCCCTAAAATAGGAATTAAAGTAGTTCACTGAGAGATATATACATTACCTCTTAGTGTATATACCCTGATGTCACTGGGAAAATTGCCTTTAACCCTTTGACTGTTTCGGTCGTATATATACGTCTTATGAGGTACCTTGTTTGACGTATATATACTCATAAATTCTAGCGGCTTCAAATCAAGTAGGAAAAAGCTGGTAGGCCCACATGTGAGAGAATGGGTCTGTGTGGTCAGTGTGCACCATATAAAAAAAAATCCTGCAGCACGCAGTGCATAATGAGAAAAAAAAACTCCAACCATTTTTTTAAATTAAAATGCCAAATTTGTGGTCTATTTTCGTATAGTATTTATGGTTGTATTCTCGTTTTCTTGGTCTCAATTGATAGAATGGAAAACATATTATAGAAATAGAGGTGATTTTGATTGGTTTTACTGTAAAAAGAACCTTGAAATGGAGCTCAAAGTAGGGGAAATGTTTGATTTTTGTTGATGTTCAAAAGTAAACAAATGATGTCATTGTCCAATAAATGTCCAACTAGCCATTCTAATATGCAGTCATGAATGGGTTGACATTATTTATACAATTATTACAATATTGCAGTAGTCTGCATAACAGTAAATCTTCTATTTTTTGTTTGAATAAAAATTCAAAATAGAAAGCAAGAGTAATATCAGAGGGGCCTGGAGACATGACTGATGAACAAAGAAAATGTTATTTTAGAGCCAGGAATGTCTGCATTGTTCATTCTGGACCTTATTTTGAAATTGTCATTTTCTTAATTTTCGTGAAATTGGCCAAATTGCAAATTTCTGACCATGTCATTAGGTAGTTGAAATCGGTAAATGGGCAGTTTCTTGTACTCAATCGATAGAAAAAACAGAGTTCTAAAGAAATAGCTATGAGTTTGGTCGACTGGAACAATGGAAAACTGATGGAATTACTCTCTCGTGAAGTTAGCAACCTCGGCGATATTTACAAATCGGCGATTTCACCCAGTTTGAGCCCTATTTTCAACCAAACTCATAACTATTTCTTTAGAACTCCATTTGTTCTATCGATTGAGTACAAGAAACTACCCATTTACTGATTTCAACTTCTCAATAAAGTGGTCAGAAATTGACAATTTGGCCAATTTCATGCAAATTAAAAAATATGCCAATTTCAAAATAAGGTCCAGAATGAACAATGCAGACATTCCTGGCTTTAAAATAGCATTTTCTTTGTTCATCATTCATGTCTCCAGGCCCCTCTGATATTGCTCTTGCTTTCTATTTTGAATTTTTATTCAAACAAAAAATAGAAGATTTACTGTGATGAAGACTACTGCAATATTGTAATAATTGTATAAATAATATCAACCCATTCATGACTGCATATTAGAATGGCTAGATGGACATTTATTGGACAATGACACCATTTGTTTACTCTTGAACATCGGCAAAAATCAAACATTTCCCCTAATTTGAGCTCCATTTCAAGATCCTTTTCTTAGTAAAACTAATCAAAATCACCTCTATTTCTATAATATGTTTTCCACTCTTAAATGTGACTACGAAAACGAGAATATAACCATAAAAACTATATGAAAATACATCTCAAAGTCGGCGTTTTAATCCAAAAACATCGTCGGAGTTTTTTTTCTCATTATGCACTGCATGCTGCAGGATTTTTTTTATATGGTGCACACTGACCACACAGACCCATTCCCTCATATGTGGGCCTACCAGCTTTCTCCTGCTTGATTTGAAGCCACTAGAATTTTTGAGTATATATACGTCACAACACATTGGCTCGTAAGATGTACATGTATATATACAACCAAAACAGTCAGAGGGTTAAGAGAGATATGCTCTGGACTGCTTACTAAGGTCAAAGGAAAATTATTAAACAAACAGTATCTATACAGCAGATATCCGTGTATATACAAAAACCTTAGAATTATGACATGGCTAGATGGCCACATGTAAAAGTATTTCAAGGCACTCTCTTACTGTAAACAAGCATAGCTGTACAAAGGTTTGCAACAAAATTAGTCCTGGGGCTATGGGGCACGCTCTACAAAGAGAGGTAAAGATAAAGAGATATTAACCCGACAACACTGGAGGACAGGAGGGATAGGGCGGACATGATAACAACATATAAAATACGGAGAGGAATTGACAAGGTGGATAGGGACAGGATGTTTCAGAGATGGAACACAGCAACAAGGGGCCACAATTGGGAGTTGAAGACTCAGATAAGTCACAGGGATGCTAGAAGTATTTCTGCTGTCACAGAGTTGTCAGGAAGCGGAATACTAGTCTGGAGAGTGATGTAGTGGAGGCAGGATCTATACATAGCTTGCTCGATCGCTAGCACACTCAGCTCACACATTGAGGTCCAGGGATCTAATCCCTGGTACGGCTGGAAAACTGGACATGTTTCCACAAGACACCTGCTGTCCCTGTTCACCCATCAGTAAAATGGATACCTGGATGTTAGTTGACTGGTGTAGGTCGCATCCTGGGACAAAATTGACTTAATTTGCCCGAAATGCAGTATGTCATTGATGTCAACTAGGCCTGTATACCTTGTACATGTACTTAAAGAAATAAAGATATTATTATTATTATAAGAGGTATGATAAAGCTCATGGGGCAGGGAGAGAGTGGACCTAGTAGTGACTAGTGAAGAGGGAGGGCCAGGAGCTATGACTCTACCCCTGTAACCACAATTAGATGAGAAAATATCTTGAGTACTCTTCAAACAATACCTGAGTAACTGAAAACTGTGGGAAATATTAGAGCTTGACTTAGGTTGTTCGGTATAAATTGCAGTAAAGTCAGTCATGATACAATCTCTGTAGACACTAAAATAAAGGACACTGTTATCCCCGACGTAGAAATTAAAGTAAACTCAGTGAAATATACACTGAGAGATATATACACTTCTTGGTGTTTGTGTCTACATTTCAACCATGCACCAAAATGAAGAATACTTTATCCCCTAAAATAAGGACTGAAGTAAACTCAGTATATAAAATGTAGACTAAAACTACATGCTTCTCAGTATATACAGACTAAAACTACACACTTCTCAGTATATATAAGCTAAATCTACACACTTCTCAGTACATATAAGCTAAAACTAGACACCTCTCAGAGTCTTACTTTAACACATTAACTATCTCTCACTGAGGTAAGGTGACCCACTAGAAAATACACATCTTTCAGTATACATATAGTACAGCCTCTCCTCACTTAATGATGGAGTTCAGTTCCTAAGACTACGTCGGTAAATGAATTTGTCGCTAAGCAAGGAGCATACTATAATGGTAGTGAGTTTGTGTCAGCCATCTTTGATATTGTTTTAATGTCACCTTCTTTTCACTCTTTACAACATTTTTAGTATATTTTTAAATATTTATACTGTATATTGTAATAAACAGAATAGAGGAAATCAGCTATAATATACATTATTTAGGTATGCATACTGGTCGTAAGTCCGAGTCATTGGTAAACGAGTATGTCACTAAGTGAGGAGAAGCTATATATACTGCATTTGAATTGTAACTTTGCGCAGAATAAACATAAATATCTGGGATAAAAATAGTTTTGTTAAATACAAGAGTACTTTATGAAATACATACAGTAATATAGGCCAGGTTCTTTTAGAATATGTTTCAGACAACAGCTTTTACAATAAAAGTATAAAAAAATATAATTAAACAAACTCTGATTGGAAAAGTTGTTATAAGCTAAAATAACATGCTATAGATAACCTAACAAGCCTTGACAACCATTTTTATGACCATTGTGGTTTAGTGCTTAGTTTTGACAACCTTTTATATACCACAGCAAATTACCTTTTTCATGGAGAACTAAACAAATTTAACAGTGTCTCTTGCTTGGCTCCAAAGAATGATTTTGTAAGGCATTTTGAATAGCATCTAAAACAGGAAGAGGATAGCATAGCTGACACTGAAAACTCAACAACAAATAAATACTTAAGAGAAGCAAAGCAGCACAGCAAATGAGGATGTATGTTTTCTAAGCTAAAGCACTGAATAGAGGTACCGAATCCAGGTAATTTCACTTTGACATAGTGTGACAGTACAACTGTCCTCTTAACTCATGACAGTGAAACAATATATTATGCGAAAGGTGTATGGAAAATCAGGTAAAATTGGAGTCTTTACCATTCTTCTACAGCAGTCTGTTTGCTTAGATTCTTATAACAAATTTACTCTCAATTTGATCTGGGATTGCAAATGAATATGAACATTTAGAAAGAAAGATTTAGCTACTGCAGCAAACACAGTTGTAATTTATTAGTACATGTGAAACTACAATACTATATATATATGAAAAAATTATTTAAAAATACATTTGTTGTAATCAAAGGTCCAAAACTGAAATATTTATCAAGTAAATGTGAGATTTGGCACCTCTGAAAAATTGTCTGGAAACACTGACAAAAAACAATGCTTCTTCTGCTATGGAATGCATTAAAGAACAGCCAACCAAGTTACAAAAGACTTAATTATAGACACATGCATGACAGAAATGTAAGTGGTAAACAGACACATTTTGGCTAACATAATAATTTGAAATGGGTAGTTCTTATAGATTTAAAATCCCTTAAATATATTTCACATCTGGAAGAATAACTTGGTGTATTGACTGTCATTTCTTAACAAACTGAACACTGATTTGTACAAATTAGACGTCGGCCACTGAGGGGTCATCTTCCCAGAGGTCATACCAGGGTCCACATAAGTTTCCAGTGGTGAAGGAGACTTGATCCAGGCGTGAGACACCCTCAGGGCATTTCAAGCGACGATTCATAAAGTCACTGTAGTTTAGGATGTTGAGATCCCCAACATACTTCCAGGAACTAGAGCACTGGTACCGTGGTTGAGGCTGGTCTTGACAAGGAAGATCATCTGGAAGTGGATACTGAGGGCGTGATGACCTTTTCTTGGGAGGAAGTGGAGGTGAAGGTGTTACAGTGGTATCCGATTGGTGAGTGGAATAACTGGATTGTGAAGATTTATATTTATGACTACTCTGTTGAGAAGACTGTTCTGATTGGCTTCTAGACCAATTGCTTTTTTCTGAAAATGTGCTCTTTGAAGATTTAGTGACAACAGATGGTGGGAGTTTAGGAGGGGAGGAAATGGAACGATGAGCTGGAGATGCCCATGTAAGAGAGCGGGACACCTGTTTTCTAGACCGAGCTCGAGTGATGGTTTTTCGTAATTCTTGACGATGATCACTTATTACCATATAAATTTCTCCTTCATTTTCCTCGTCACTGCCTGTCAGTGTACTGTTTCCAGATGATGAGTTCTGTGGAGATGTGTCACTTGTGATAGTGTGAGTAGATGATCTAGGTGACTGTTGCTCATCTTGTGGGATAGGCATAGGAGGTCGAACTGAATAATCAGATGATTGATTGGGAGCAGGAATTGGTGGTGAAGGAGCCTCGAAAGGTGGAGGATCTGGTATATTTATATGTAGGTCTATGAGTGATGAGTGTCTCCAATCTTTGGACCAAACATCCTCATAGTCAGCACTCTGGAGATCATCTAGGATTCCTGTGCATCTGTCCATCCCAAGGCAGAGTAAAGATGAACTTCGGTGTAAAGTTCTCTTTCTTTTACCTTGCTCTTTTCCACGTTCTCGTTGAGCAGCAATCTTCTGGGCACAGGGAGAATTGGGAGTTGCCTTGTTGGATTTTCTACGAGCCATAGTGACAAAATGGTCAATGGACAAAGAGGGGAGAGAAAAATCTCGATGATGTTTGCATTTCAAGGTCTTATGTCTGCGGCTGGGTGTTGGGAGCGTCACTGTTGATTCCTGGAGAGGTGGAATGTGTTGAAGGGATAGTGGCTCGCAGGAACTGAATGACTCAGAGTTCTGAAGACATGGAAGAGATACAGGCTCTGAGATGTAGGGCACAGTTGAAGCAGAGCTCAACCACCGCGAGCTGAGACTATTCATGGAATGTGAGGCAACTCTGGTGGAGCAAAGGAATGACAGTGAAAGCAAAGGAAAACAGAAGAAGTAGACAAATAATGCAAACAAAAGCATAAGCAGGACAAGTACATTTGCAACAAATTTACAACAAAACATTTATATGATGAATGTGGCAAGCAAACTAACAATGAATAGCCTTTAAGACCTTACCCATTAAGATCATCATCAGAATAGTCAGCATCGGGGTTGACTGGAGGTCGCAAACTGCCACTTTCATTGCTAAATCCGCTATCATCACTCGAGTGGAATGAAGAAGAATTTCCACTTCCTCTCTTCTGGAATCGTGTAGAGAGGTGGGAAGATACGGCAGCAGTTGTGAAGGAACGACTCAAGGTCATGGAGGAGCCAGGAGTGAGTGTGTTACTAGTGAAGGAATTTGAGCCTGGCCTAGAATGGGACTGGGGCTGGCTAGGGGACTTCTTGAGAGATGGGGCTGCAACTCTAGGTGGGAGAGGTTCCATAAATGCATGGTTGTAAAGAACTGTGTTGACACTGGAGGAGATTGTAGTGGAGGTTCTCAATGTCTCATGAGATGATGCTACATGTGATGATTTGGAAGAGGCGGAAGAAGTAATGGAGGGTTGTGACACTGAAAGGGCCGCGGAAGAAGTGGAGGTACTGGCATTGGAGGCGGCGGTGGGACTAGGGGCTCGGAACTGAAAAAAAAATTATTATATTAGATTGCAGGTTCTGTTTAACATAACATTAATACTTTTAAAGCAAGAACAATAAAAGAACATAAATATGCAGATTTAAGCTGAAATTTGCATGTGATAATACAGTAATTAAGTGCATTCAAATATAGTACAAGGCTTTGAGACTCCTTGTAGGGCATGGTTAGGTTTCTGAGAATACTTAGACAGTTGCTGACAGTGGGTTTGGTGTACGGGAACAGGTACTGGGTACAATTTTTGTGGTGGTAGTTTTATTTTCTCTCCTGGTACACCCTGACTGTGGCTTCAGATCGTATAATTGTAATGAAGGATAGACAATGTGAGATTCTTCTCGAGAGTAAAAAGATTTCTCAAAGATCTCACAGTCAAGACTGTCCTACAGTTCAAGTTTGGCCTGAAAAAACACATCAGGTAAAAAAAAAAGGGGGGAGACCAGTACTAGGCACATGGTCAATAGATGGAAGCTAAGAAGTAAATGCCATAATTCTTTCATTTCTGTTAACTTTACACTAATCTTATGCATGATGAAGCTACGGTGGTCACATATCTTGTGTGTATTTACAGTATGCCAAAATACTGTCCATTTGTAAGCTTATTATGCTGCAGGGCCTGGTCGTGGACCAGGCCACAGGGGTGTCGATCCTCAAAACACCCTCCAGGTAATAATAAAACTCACTCCATTTGTACCTATCTTGAGGGACATTTGTTATTAAGATTGAACTGAAATACCATGAACTGCATCCACAAAAAAAAAAAAAGGAAAAAAGTATAAGAGAGCATAAACTAGAGTTGTCGTCATGTAGCCACATTATGATTTCCACTCTACTCAATTTTTATCCCAGAACCTCTTATTACTGAAAAGAAGAGCTTTCCACTGGAAAAGTAACCATTGTCTTGGTGCTCAGACATTATCGTCAAATCCAGTTGATCAGTCAAGTAATGTTGAAGTGTTGCAAGATCAATTCCATTTTGCCCTGTCAATACCTAATTCCCATAAACAATAATCTGTATTTTTGAAACCAATGTGATGGTTTAACATAATCTGCCTGCTAAGCTGCAAATGTAGGTGCACTGAAAAAAGGGCTATTGATCCAAAGAGTTGGTGATATCTTCACCTTTGGATTGAACCTGATTACCTCTCATTCCTCACATGCTGTGTGATCCATACAGGCTTAGTGCTTTCCCAGAAATATAAAAAATCATCTAGATTTTAAAATTATAAACTGCCACATTGTCTTCCTGTAACAGATGATAATAATGAAATAATATTGTTAATTTAATTATCTGTAAAAATATCATTTGATATTTGATTGTAAGTATTCTACTATAATATAACACTGCACTGTTAATTCCTTTCCATGAAAACCTAACCATAAGCTTCATATAACACTGTCACCATTCCAAGTGCATGCATATAATAATAATAATAATAATAATACAATTCTTTATTTCTTATAAATGTACATAGGAGTTATATTAAAGTCTACAGTTCATATGGTTAGAGTTTTGATACAATTATAATGCAAATATAGTTTTATATTATTATTATAATCAAAAAGAAGCACTAAGCCACAAGGGCTATACAGCTATAGTTTTATAGAATTGCACATTCAAAAGAAAGCAAATATGTAATATCCAATAAAGCGTATAGCATCAAAATTTGAAAAGCCTGTGCACGCGTGATTATTACACTTGACTTGCTCTAGATGTTGTGCAGGACTATAAGCCTTTTTATAAACTGTATAAAAAATATAAAGATTATCATCATCTGTATTATTATCAGTAGCCTGGGGAGGACGTAACTCACCTGCACCGCATGAGCACTGGCAGACCTGTGTTTGGATGGATAACGATGGGTGTGAGCAATAGGGAGCTGGGTGCCGTCACCCGCACCGAGTCCGTCAATGCCACCTGCAGTTGGGTTGATGCTCTGGGGGTCATCTATGCTATTTCTACTCTTTGGATGCTGTGTGCTCATTGAACTAAAGCATCCAGGGCAGGGAGGTAAGGGTACAGGGTCAATAAATTATGAAATGCTCCAGTAGGGACAAAATGGGGAACTTAACAAGATTTCTTAATGTGGCTTTACAGGTCTGACATGGGTTTAGGCCACAGAATGAAGTTAGAAATTTAGAAAGAGATTTTTAAGGCATACTGGGCTGTACTAAATGCCAGAAATATACTTTCCTCCAAGCACACACATACACACATGCACACACACACACACACACACACGCACGCATGCACGCACACACACACACACACACACACACACACACACACACACACACACACACACACACACACACACACACACACACACACACACACACACACACACACACACACACACAGGTAAACAACAGCAAGTCATGATAGGTGGCAAGGCATCAGATTGGGCACCTGTGATGAGCCAGGTTCCACAGGGGTCAGTCCTAGGCATTAGTTAGTTTAATATCTTTATTATGCACCCTATACCCTTCCTGTGGGCGGCAGTCAAAAGATTACAGAGGTACATAATGGGTCCAGGGACTGGACCCCAAAGTTACGATAGTTCAGTCAGGACTGGTGCTGTTTCTGGTATATGTGAACAACATGACAGAAAGAATAAACTCAGAAGTGTCCCTGTTTGCAGATGATGTGAAGTTGATGAGAAGAATTCAATAAGATGAGGACTAGGCAGAACTACAAAGGGATCTGGACAGGCTGCAGTCCTCATCCAGAAACTGGCTCCTGGAGTTCAACCCCACAAAGTGCAAAGTCATGAAGATTGGGGAAGGGCAAAGAAGACTGCAGACAGAGTACAGTCTAGGGAGCCAGAGACTACAAACCTCACTCAAGGAAAAGGATCTTGGGGTGAGTATAACACCGGGCACATCTCCTGAGGCATACATCAACCAAATAACTACTGCAGCATACAGACGCCTAGCAAACCTAGAGTAGCCTTCCAACATCTCAATAAGGAATCATTCAGGACCCTGTACACCATGTACATTAAGCCTATACTGGAGTGTGCAGCACCAGTTTGGAACCCACACCTAGCCAAGCATGTAAGGAAATTAGAGAAAGTGCAAAGGTTTGCAACAAGACTAGTCTCAGAGCTAAGGGGTATGCCCTATGAGGAAAGGTTAAGGGAAATCGACCTGATGACACTGGAGGACAGGAGAGATAGGGGGAATATGGTAATGACATGTAGTAGGTTGGTAGACAGCAACCACCCAGGGAGGTACTACCGTCCTGTCAAGTGAGTGTAAAACGAAAGCCTGTAATTGTTTTACATGATGGTAGGATTGCTGGTGTCTTTTGTCTGTCTCATAAATATGCAAGATTACAGGCATGTCTTGCTACTTCTACTTACACTTAGGTCACACTACACATACATGTACACTTTTATTTATACACACTCATCTGAGTTTTCTTTGATTTTATCTTAATAGTTCTTGGTATTATTACTTTTCCTTTTATATCCATGGGGAAGTGGAATAAGAATCTTTCCTCCGTTAGCCATGCGTGTTGTAAAAGTCAACTAAAATGCCGGGAACAATGGGCTAGTAACCCCTTTTCCTGTAAAGATTACTAAAAAGAATAAGAAGAAAATTGTCAAAGTGGGAAGTCTGAATGTGTGTGGATGTTGTGCAAATGATAAGAAAGAGATGATTGTGGATGTTATGAATGAGAAGAAACTGGATGTCCTGGCTTTAAGTGAAACAAAGCTGAAGGGGGTGGGAGAGTTTCAATGGAGAGGAATAAATGGGATTAGGTCAGGGGTTTCAAATAGAGTTAGAGCTAAAGAAGGAGTAGCAATGATGTTGAAGGATAAGCTATGGCAGGAAAAGAGGGACTACAAATGTATAAATTCAAAGATTATGTGGAGTAAAATAAAGATTGGATGTGAAAAGTGGGTTATAGTAAGCATGTATGCACCTGGAGAAGAGAGAAGTGTAGAGGAGAGAGAGAGATTCTGGGAAATGTTGAGTGAATGCGTGGGGAGTTTTGAATCAAGTGTGAGAGTAATGGTGGTTGGGGATTTCAATGCTAAAGTGGGTAAAAATGTTATGGAGGGAGTAGTAGGTAAATTTGGGGTGCCAGGGGTAAATGTAAATGGGGAGCCTTTAATTGAGCTATGTGTAGAAAGAAATTTGGTAATAAGTAATACATATTTTATGAAAAAGAGGATAAATAAATATACAAGGTATGATGTAGCACGTAATGAAAGTAGTTTGTTACATTATGTATTGGTGGATAAAAGGTTGATGGTAGGCTCCAGGATGTACATGTTTATAGAGGGGCAACTGATATATCGGATCATTATTTAGTTGTAGCTACAGTTAGAGTAAGAGGTAGATGGGAAAAGAGGAAGGTGGCAACAACAAGTAAGAGGGAGGTGAAAGTGTGTAAACTAAGGGAGGAGGAAGTTCGGGCGAGATATAAGCGACTATTGGCAGAAAGGTGGGCTAGTGCAAAAATGAGTAGTGGGGGGGATGAAGAGGGTTGGAATAGTTTTAAAAATGCAGTATTAGAATGTGGGGCAGAAGTTTGTGGTTATAGGAGGGTGGGGGCAGGAGGAAAGAGGAGTGATTGGTGGAATGATGAAGTAAAGGGTGTGATAAAAGAGAAAAAGGTAGCTTACGAGAGGTTTTTACAAAGCAGATGTGTTATAAGAAGAGCAGAGTATATGGAGAGTAAAAGAAAGGTGAAGAGAGTAGTGAGAGAGTGCAAAAGGAGAGCTGATGAAAGAGTGGGAGAGGCACTGTCAAGAAATTTTAATGAAAATAAGACAAAATTTTGGAGTGAGTTAAACAAGTTAAGAAAGCCTAGAGGTAGAGGTAGATGGGAAAAGAGGAAGGTGGCAACAACAAGTAAGAGGGAGGTGAAAGTGTATAAACTAAGGGAGGAGGAAGTTCGGGCGAGATATAAGCGACTATTGGCAGAAAGGTGGGCTAGTGCAAAGATGAGTAGTGGGGGGGTTGAAGAGGGTTGGAATAGTTTTAAAAATGCAGTATTAGAATGTGGGGCAGAAGTTTGTGGTTATAGGAGGGTGGGGGCAGGAGGAAAGAGGAGTGATTGGTGGAATGATGAAGTAAAGGGTGTGATAAAAGAGAAAAAGGTAGCTTACGAGAGGTTTTTACAAAGCAGAAGTGTTATAAGAAGAGCAGAGTATATGGAGAGTAAAAGAAAGGTGAAGAGAGTGGTGAGAGAGTGCAAAAGGAGAGCTGATGAAAGAGTGGGAGAGGCACTGTCAAGAAATTTTAATGAAAATAAGAAAAAATTTTGGAGTGAGTTAAACAAGTTAAGTAAGCCTAGGGAAAGTATGGATTTGTCAGTTAAAAACAGACTAGGGGAGTTAGTAGATGGGGAGAGGGAGGTATTAGGTAGATGGCGAGAATATTTTGAGGAACTTTTAAATGTTGAGGAAGAAAGGGAGGTGGTAATTTCATGCACTGGCCAGGGAGGTATACCATCTTTTAGGAGTGAAGAAGAGCAGAATGTAAGTGTGGTGGAGGTACGTGAGGCATTACGTAGAATGAAAGGGGGTAAAGCAGCTGGAACTGATGGGATCATGACAGAAATATTAAAAGCAGGGGGGGATATAGTGTTGGAGTGGTTGGTACTTTTGTTTAATAAATGTATGAAAGAGGGGAAGGTACCTAGGGATTGGCGGAGAGCATGTATAGTCCCTTTATATAAAGGGAAAGGGGACAAAAGAGATTGTAAAAATTATAGAGGAATAAGTTTACTGAGTATACCAGGAAAAGTATACGGTAGGGTTATAATTGAAAGAATTAGAGGTAAGACAGAATGTAGGATTGTGGATGAGCAAGGAGGCTTCAGAGTGGGTAAGGGATGTGTAGATCAAGTGTTTACATTGAAGCATATATGTGAACAGTATTTAGATAAAGGTAGGGAAGTTTTTATTGCATTTATGGATTTAGAAAAGGCATATGATAGAGTGGATAGAGGAGCAATGTGGCAGATGTTGCAAGTATATGGAATAGGTGGTAAGTTACTAAATGCTGTAAAGAGCTTTTATGAGGATAGTGAGGCTCAGGTTAGGGTATGTAGAAGAGAGGGAGAATACTTCCCGGTAAAAGTAGGTCTTAGACAGGGATGTGTAATGTCACCATGGTTGTTTAATATATTTATAGATGGGGTTGTAAAAGAAGTAAATGCTAGGGTGTTCGGGAGAGGGGTGGGATTAAATTATGGGGAATCAAATTCAAAATGGGAACTGACACAGTTACTTTTTGCTGATGATGCTTTGCTTATGGGAGATTCTAAAGAAAAATTGCAAAGGTTAGTGGATGAGTTTGAGAATGTGTGTAAAGGTAGAAAGTTGAAAGTGAACATAAAAAGGAGTAAGGTGATGAGGGTATCAAATGATTTAGATAAAGAAAAATTGGATATCAAATTGGGGAGGAGGAGTATGGAAGAAGTGAATGTTTTCAGATACTTGGGAGTTGATGTGTTGGCGGATGGATTTATGAAGGATGAGGTTAATCATAGAATTGATGAGGGAAAAATGGTGAGTGGTGCGTTGAGGTATATGTGTAGTCAAAAAACGTTATCTATGGAGGCAAAGAAGGGAATGTACGAAAGTATAGTAGTACCAACACTCTTATATGGATGTGAAGCTTGGGTGGTAAATGCAGCAGCGAGGAGACGGTTGGAGGCAGTGGAGATGTCCTGTCTAAGGGCAATGTGTGGTGTAAATATTATGCAGAAAATTCGGAGTGTGGAAATTAGGAGAAGGCGTGGAGTTAATAAAAGCATTAGTCAGAGGGCAGAAGAGGGGTTGTTGAGGTGGTTTGGTCATTTAGAGAGAATGGATCAAAGTAGAATGACATGGAAAGCATATAAATCTATAGGGGAAGGAAGGAGGGGTAGGGGTCGTCCTCAAAAGGATTGGAAAGAGGGGGTAAAGGAGGTTTTGTGGGCAAGGGGCTTGGACTTCCAGCAAGTGTGCATGAGCGTGTTAGATAGGAGTGAATGGAGACGAATGATACTTGGGACCTGACGATCTGTTGGAGTGTGAGCAGGGTAATATTTAGTGAAGGGATTCAGGGAAACCGGTTATTTTCATATAGTCGGACTTGAGTCCTGGAAATGGGAAGTACAATGCCTGCACTTTAAAGGAGGGGTTTGGGATATTGGCAGTTTGGAGGGATATGTTGTGTATCTTTATACATATATGCTTCTAAGCTGTTGTATTCTGAGCACCTCTGCAAAAGCAGTGATAATGTGTGAGTGTGGTGAAAATGTTGAATGATGATGAAAGTATTTTCTTTTTGGGGATTTTCTTTCTTTTTTGGGTCACCCTGCCTCGGTGGGAGACGGCCGACTTGTTGAAAAAAAAAATGTAAAAATACTGAGAGGAATCAACAAGGTGGACATAGACAGGATGTTCCAGAGATGTGACACAGTAACAAGGGGTCACAATTGGAAACTGAAGACTCAGATGAATGACAGGGAAGTTAGCACTGAGTTGTCAGTAAGTGGAATAGTCTGGGAAGTGATGTAGTGGAGGCAGAATCCATACATAGTTTTAAGAAGAGGTATGATAAAGCTCATGGAGCAGGAAGAGCGACCTAGTAGCAGCCAGTGAAGAGGCAGGGCCAGGAGCTGTAACTCGACCCCTGCAACCACAACTAGGTGAGTACAAACACACACGCACATATATACGTACATACATATACTGCTTATTTTACCTACCAAATGGAATGCTTAATATTCATCATTATTGTTACATATTCATGAGGAAGGATAAACACACAAGTTATACAATGCCTGGGGAATGAAAAGTACATCAAGTTTGGTACAAAGAAAGAAGGAGGGAAATAGATGCAATTCTTTGGGTCAAGATCCCTTCATTTGCATCAAAGCACTGCAACAGAAGGGTTAACTTTTATCTATGCACTGCTCTAGTGAGCCAAGGAAAGTATTCTTAAATACTTACACTGAGAGGTCAATGTCTCTTGATGTATATACACTGAGGTGTATGTCTCTTGGTGTATATACACAGAGGTGTATGTCTCTTGGTGTATATACACTGCGAAGTTACTGTAATCCCTTTACAAGGGATTAATGTATTCTTGACTGGCAGTAAGTAGGTTACATGCAGCAGTAATCTTAGCCTTAGACACTTCTGTTATAGCCTGCCTCACAGGCTGTGGTTCGTACATTAGATTGTGTGCAGCCAGCAGTAACGGCCTGGTTGATCAGGTCCTGATCCACTGCAAGGCCTGGTCATGGACCAGGCCATGGGGGTGTTGACCCCTGGAACACCCTCCAGGTAAGTTCCAGCTCATCTCTCACCTCAAATCTTGCTCTTCCTCTGATACTCATGAAGGGCTCTTGATTCAAGAAAGTGGAGCTACTCTTCCCTACCTTACTCCATTCAGCTACTTTATACTTCA
This sequence comes from Cherax quadricarinatus, assembly GCF_038502225.1. Lineage (NCBI taxonomy): Eukaryota > Metazoa > Arthropoda > Malacostraca > Decapoda > Parastacidae > Cherax > Cherax quadricarinatus. The sequence goes on from NC_091295.1 coordinate 48,389,441, forward strand.
TACTAAAATATAGTTATGCCATGAATCTTATTTTAGTACCAAGGTATTGACTTTAATGTGATGATTGTGATGTGAATTATTGTGTCCTACTTGCAGAATTTTTTGATCATTTAGGCAGTTCATAAGTCCATAAGCATTTCACTAAGGCATACTGAATTCAGTACATTAAATATTCTAGAAATTTCAGTAAATACTGAATATATTAAATTTTATAGTATTTTTCAGTAACTTACAGTGAGTGTATCAAATATTGATATATGTAAAGAGAGTAGTAAGAGATGTAAAGAGAGTAGTAAGGGAGAAAAAGTTAGCATATGAGAAGTTTTTACAAAGTAGAAGTGATGCAAGGAGGGAAGAGTATATGGAGAAAAAGAGAGAGGTTAAGAGAGTGGTGAAGCAATGTAAAAAGAGAGCAAATGAGAGAGTGGGTGAGATGTTATCAACAAATTTTGTTGAAAATAAGAATAAGTTTTGGAGTGAGATTAACAAGTTAAGAAAGCCTAGAGAACAAATGGATTTGTCAGTTAATAATAGGAGAGGAGAGTTATTAAATGGAGAGTTAGAGGTATTGGGAAGATGGAGGGAATATTTCGAGGAATTGTTAAACGTTGATGAAGATAGGGAAGCTGTGATTTCGTGTATAGGGCAAGGAGGAATAACATTTGTAGGAGTGAGGAAGAGCCAGTTGTGAGTGTGGGGGAAGTTCGTGAGGCAGTAGGTAAAATGAAAGGGGGTAAGGCAGCCGGGATTGATGGGATAAAGATAGAAATGTTAAAAGCAGGTGGGGATATAGTTTTGGAGTGGTTGGTGCAATTATTTAATAAATGTATGGAAGAAGGTAAGGTACCTAGGGATTGGCAGAGAGCATGCATAGTTCCTTTGTATAAAGGCAAAGGGGACAAAAGAGAGTGAAAAAATTATAGGGGGATAAGTCTGTTGAGTATACCTGGTAAAGTGTATGGTAGAGTTATTATTGAATTAAGTTATTATTGAATTAAGAGTAAGACAGAGAATAGGATAGCAGATGAACAAGGAGGCTTTAGGAAAGGTAGGGGGTGTGTGGACCAGGTGTTTACAGTGAAACACATAAGTGAACAGTATTTAGATAAGGCTAAAGAGGTCTTTGTGGCTTTTATGGATTTGGAAAAGGCGTATGACAGGGTGGATAGGGGGCAATGTGGCAGATGTTGCAGGTGTATGGTGTAGGAGGTAGGTTACTGAAAGCAGTGAAGAGTTTTTACGAGGATAGTGAGGCTCAAGTTAGAGTATGTAGGAAAGAGGGAAATTATTTCCCAGTAAAAGTAGGCCTTAGACAAGGATGTGTGATGTCACCGTGGTTGTTTAATATATTTATAGATGGGGTTGTAAGAGAAGTAAATGCGAGGGTCTTGGCAAGAGGCATGGAGTTAAAAGATAAAGAATCACACATAAAGTGGGAGTTGTCACAGTTGCTCTTTGCTGATGACACTGTGCTCTTGGGAGATTCTGAAGAGAAGTTGCAGAGATTGGTGGATGAATTTGGTAGGGTGTGCAAAAGAAGAAAATTAGAAGTGAATACAGGAAAGAGTAAGGTTATGAGGATAACCAAAATATTAGGTGATGAAAGACTGGATATCAGATTGGAGGGAGAGAGTATGGAAGAGGTGAATGTATTCAGATATTTGGGACTGGTCGTGTCAGCAGATGGGTCTATGAAAGATGAGGTGAATCATAGAATTGATGAGGGGAAAAGGGTGAGTGGTGCACTTAGGAGTCTGTGGAGACAAAGAACTTTGTCCTTGGAGGCAAAGAGGGGAATGTATGAGAGTATAGTTTTACCAACGCTCTTATATGGGTGTGAAGCATGGGTGATGAATGTTGCAGCAAGGAGAAGGCTGGAGGCAGTGGAGATGTTATGTCTGAGGGCAATGTGTGGTGTGAATATAATGCAGAGAATTCGTAGTTTGGAAGTTAGGAGGAGGTGCGGGATTACCAAAACTGTTGTCCAGAGGGCTGAGGAAGGGTTGTTGAGGTGGTTCGGACATGTAGAGAGAATGGAGCGAAACAGAATGACTTTAAGAGTGTATCAGTCTATAGTGGGAGGAAGGCGGGGTAGGGGTCGGCCTAGGAAAGGTTGGAGGGAGGGGGTAAAGGAGGTTTTGTGTGCGAGGGGCTTGGACTTCCAGCAGGCATGCATGAGTGTGTTTGATAGGAGTGAATGGAGACAAATGGTTTTTAATACTTGACGTGCTGTTGGAGTGTGAGCAAAGTAACATTTATGAAGGGGTTCAGGGAAACCGGCAGGCTGAACTTGAGTCCTGGAGATGGGAAGTACAGTGCCTGCACTCTGAAGGAGGGGTGTTAATGTTGCAGTTTAAAAACTGTAGTGTAAAGCACCCTTCTGGCAAGACAGTGATGGAGTGAATGATGATGAAAGTTTTTTCTTTTTCGGGCCACCCTGCCTTGGTGGGAATCAGCCAGTGTGTTAATAATAAAAATCAAATATTGTAGATTTAATAATAAAGATGGGACATTCTGAGCAGAGCTTTGCTCCTGTACTGCAAATTAGAGGATGGAAATGTTTATGTCCTTCTCTGATGTGTTTACAAAGACAGTCCCAGAAGCCATCCTTGTGGCACCCCACTAAATTCATTACTCCAGGTGGATTTTTTAATAATTTTCAGTAAAACTTTTTCCTCTTTCAGCAACTGCTTTGTCCTGTTCATCCTTTAAGAGGGGTTCCTTGATGTTAATGAAGGAATCTTGATTTAAGAAATTTGAGCTGCCTTCTATCAAAACAATTACATCTATTCTCCAGGTGCTCTATGACCCCTCCAGCTTCAGTGTTTCCCCATGCAGTGAGTATATTAATAATCTTGTTCAAAATTTTAAAGAGTGACTGTATTAACTTGGATTTTCTTGTCAGTTCTTCATGAGGCACTTTGTTGAATGTTTTTAAAAACTTGATATACAGCACAACTTTTAGTGGAATAAATATTCAACATAAGACACTGAAAATGAAAAACAGCAAATCTTTCAGATAAGTTAGAATGTAGACTATGAAGTAAATGGTTTAGAAAAACACTAGTGCAACATTTGGAAATCTTTATTATGGGAAAATTTCTGTAATAAATATTCCCAAATGTTTCAGAAGTGTCTCATTCTTCAAGAATAAAAAGGCACAATAATGTGACAAGAACAATACACAAATAACCCACATATGGGAGAGAGGAGCTCACAACGATGTTTTGGTCCAACTTGGACCATTTACAAAGTCACACAGTGTGACTTTGTAAATTGTCTAAGTCAGACTGAATCGTCATCATAAGCTCCTCTCTCCTGTGTGCAGGTTATTTGTGTATTTCATCATTCTTCAGAATGTAGGCTAGCTTATGAACAAGAATACTGTGTTTGTGAAAGACTTTCTATAAAACATATGTGTGAATATGATAATACTGTACCACTAATAAAAAATACAACACACGAAAGGGATTTTCTAGCTTGATACAAGGCCTGGTGCATTTAAAGATCAATTAACAAAACTTACAAAGGGATTAGTGACATAAATTTGACAAAAACAGTTAAGAAATGAGAGCATTAGACATACCCAAGAGCAGAGTCATCTTCTTCATGGATAATTTCTGTGTATGCCACAGGGAACCATCCACAGCGCTGGGTTCTTAAATTTTCTCCATACTGCCATCCTTTATTCTTCTCACCTATTGATAATACCAGAAGAGATACTGTAATTATCATGAATTCTAAAATAATTGAGTTACATCATCTAATAATACTGACTGATCCAAGGAATTGTACCTGACCTTTCCTTTAGATGTAGATTTTTTTTAGTGCATCAGGTGTTTCCCACCAGTGTAGGGTGACTTGTAAAAGAAGAAACACTTTCATCATCATTCACTTCATCACTGTCTTGCCAGAAGCATCCCAATACTGCAGTTCAAAAACTGCAATACATTTTCACCCTTCCTTCAGTAAAACTGTTTTACCGATAACCGTCATTTCCAGAAGAACACACTGATTATGATGCAGCAGTCTCGATCCAAGTACCTGGAGACTCCTTCCCCTTTCTTGGATTAAAGCTCATTGCCTCATATTCTCCAGGCACTGTATGATTCCTACAGGTTTAGCACATCCCCATGAATTAATAATATTACCAATGGTTTAGGAAAACACATAAGCTAACACTAGGACTATATTTATTAGAAAACGTTTCGGTCCTGGGACCTTGATCACTTCTAAACCAACTTGTCAGTATTTATTATCAAGGTTTATACCAATATTACCAATACAATATCACACACAAATAACCTACATATAGGAGAAAGAAACGTGATGTTTCAGTTCGACTAGCACCATTAACTAGTCATACAGAAGCGGGAAGGGAGCCAATGTATATACGAAAGGGGACAGGAACAGTGGAATGAAGGAGGAAGTAGAATAAAGGTAGAAGTAGTGGTAGAGGTAGTAATAGTAGTAGTAGTAGGAAACAGTACAATAGTGGCAGAGGTGGAAATAAGAAGGGAATAGTGATAGTGACTCTAGAGTCAGAGAGTACAGTGTAAGCAAGGCAGTAGTAACAAGTGCTCCTCTTCTTATGATGAGGTTATGTTCGAATATGAATATATGCTAAATAAATAATAAATAAATAACTTCTATCACTGAATAAGTAAATAAACAAATAATTACTGTAACTAAATATCGGTATTGAAAAGTAAATAAATGAATACAAGTTATGGACTTACTGCCTTTATGCTGGGTAATTATCTTAACCCTTTCAGGGTCGGCAGGCCCTCTCCTGAACTTGTTCTCAGCGTCAGAAATTTTTCAAAAAAAAAAAATAATTATTTTTATGGAGTGATAGAGAATCTTTTTCCGATCATAATGACACCAAAAGTATGAAATTTGATGGAAAACGTACGGAATTATGCTCTCACGAAGTTAGCGATCTTGACGATGTTTATGCATTGGCGATTTCGCCCACTTTGAGCCCTATTTTCGGCCAATTCCAATGTACCAATCGACAAAAATCATAAATATTTCGTTAGAACTCCATTTTTTCTATCGAATGAGTACAAGAAACCACCCATTTACCAATTTCAACTATCCAATAAAGTGGTCAGAAATTAGCAATTTTGCCAATTTCACACAAATTTCAAAAGATGCCAATTTCCAAATAGGATCCAGAATAAACAAGACAGACATTCCTGGCACTAAAATAACATTTCCTCTGTTCATTAGTCATGTCCCCAGGCCTCTGTTACATTTCTTTTGCTTTCCACTTTGAATTTTTATTCTCACAAAAAATAGAAGATTTACTGTTATGCAGACTACTGCATTAGTGTATAAATGGTATAAATAATATCAGCGCACTTGTGAAAGAATATTAGACTCACCAGTTGACATGTATTGAATGCATGGCATGTTTTGTTAACTTTTGAACTTTGGAAAAAATCGAACATTTCTGCTACTTTGAGCTCAATTTCAAGGTACTCTTCATTGTGAAACCAATCAAACTCATCTCAATTTCCATAATATGTCTTCCATTCTATAAAATGAGACCAGGAAAGCTGGAATACAACCATAAATAGCATACAAAAATACACTGCAAAGTCGCTGCTTTAAACCAAAAACATGGTCGGAGTTTTTTTTTTTTTCTCATTATGCACTGTGTGCTGCAGGATTTTTTTTATACTGCGCACACTGACCACATAGACCCATTCTTTCATATGTAGGCTTACCAGTTTTCTCTCGCTAGATTTGAAGGCGCTAGAATTTATGCGTACTAGTACAGCACCAACCCTGGCGTGCAAGCCGTACTAGTATAACACCAACCCTGAAAGGGTTAAATTTCATCTCCAGAGTAACTGCTTTTCCACCATCACAAAGTCGAAATACAAGTCGAACCATCATAAGTCTAGGAGCACCTGTAGTTACAAAACGTTGAACAAAGTACGATAACTGAACTCGCTAAACATACCAATAAGAGCAATAAGGTCCATATCACTGAATGAGAGTTGGTTGTCACCACTAGGGCTATAGGAGTATAGCGCTCTGGCCATAGCCCTTCGTCCCATGTCCTCCGGTATTGCCATAGACCTTCGCATCACGATGTGTTCCGCTGTAAGAAAAAAACATTATCAGATACAGTGGACCCCCGCATAACGATCAGCTCCCAACTCGACCAATTATGTAAGTGTATTTTTGTAAGTGCTTTTGTAGGTGTATTTTTGGGGGTCTGAAATGGACTAATCTAATTCACAATATCTCTTATGGGAACAAATTCGGTCTATAACGGCACCCAAACAGACTTCTGGATTGAAATAATATCGTTATCCGGGGGTCCAGTGTATATATATTCTTTTAGTTTGTTCAAAATGTTTTGCACAACAGGTGGCAAGCTTATAATTTGAACATACAGTTGTATTTGTATCATAACTGTATCAAAACTTTAACCATTACTAGAAACCGTTCCTGTCTTACTACTACTACTACTCTGTGATTCTATAGAAATAAATATTATCATTTCCATCAGTTTGATCTCTGAATTATTATTATTAATTATTATATGTAATTATTTTATTATTAATTATTATTATTATAAATTGTAATTATTATTATTAGTTATATTTATTATTATTAATTATAATTATTTATTGTTATTATTATTATATTTAAGAACAACCACTAAACTCTAATGAGTCATACTGCATCTCAGACTCATGAAAATGTTCTGCTATGAACCTTAATGTATAGTATGTATAGTAATTTTTTAATAAAAAAAATGGGATTAAGCTCTATTCTAAGCCTCGAATAGGGAAGGGATGCCTTGATGCTCCAAGGAATTGGAAGTACCCTGATTTGCCTCCCACTTCCTCTTTCCAGGGCACTGTATGGTCCCTATGGGTTTAGTGCTTCCCCATGAAAACATGGAAATAACAAAATAAGCTTGGGTTTTATTTAATGGTGGTTTGTGCATGTGTGGGATTTTGTTGACATTTTATAACTAATCTCAGCTGAGTAATCTAATAAGCAGTAACATTAATACCAACCAAAACTAATTATTAGAAAAAATCTGATACTCACGAGTAAATCTATGGTCCAGATTGAACTCTGACCTCGCACGAGTTAGAGGTCGTGAGGGGATTTCATCTGCAACATTACTGAGGTCGAGGCAAGAAGCATCAACAGACCGTGCTTTCCTCATCTGTGATGTCACAGACATGGCATCATCCTCTAGACACATTGGAGTTGAGTAGATCCCTTCTTCCTGTAGGAAAAGAAAAGTACAGTGGACCCCCGGTTAACGATATTTTTTCACTCCAGAAGTATGTTCAGGTGCCAGTACTGACCGAATTTGTTCCCATAAGGAATATTGTGAAGTAGATTAGTCCATTTCAGATCCCCAAACATACACGTACAAACGCACTTACATAAATACACTTACATAATTGGTCGCATTCGGAGGTGATCGTTATGCGGGGGTCCACCGTATCAATATAAACTAATACAGGAGGGCCCTGTTTATACAGCAGGTTAGGTTCTGGGTTATTGCTGTAAAGTGAAACATAGCCTTTTTTCAAATGCATATAAAAGCCTGATAACCTGTTTACACTATCATATGTTAAGTGAGCAATAGAGCTAGGACTAAAAAATGCATATACATTTTTGTCCTTAGCTATTAGTTAGCAGTGAATATATTGTAGGAAGTCTGAGTAAATGAAGAATGGGTATAATTGAAAATCACTGCACTAGCTAAATGCCATAGAGTGAAATGCTGTAGAGCTGAGCCCACTTGTACACTAACTGCATAACATATTGTATTTGCTAGCAGGTATGAGGATAAAACAGTAAGGTGGGACAACAATTCACTCTGTAAGTCACTGGTAAATACTATATGAACAAATATGTGTATAAACACAGTGTACAGTTTATGGCATTTGCTGAGAAGACGTTTCATCCCTGATGGAAGAAAAGTGTTCTTAGTAGCCATAAATAGCATACAGTACTGTGTCTTATTCACTAATTTTTCACTCTGTACCTGTACATGCGATACATATATGTATATCTGTGACCAATTTCAATGGATTTTTTTACTCTACTAGCCTGATTTTTAGCTAAGTTTTTAAGTTGGGTGCCTTTTCAAATAGGCTGTTGCTGTTAGCGATCTCCTGGTCCACATACCCATCACAGCCTGGTTAATCTGGCTCTTTATGGACATGATAAAGTTTGTTCTTTAAGACTGTATATGTTTGTTCCAGCAGTATTGCTGATATGTGTTGGTAGCAGGTTGAAGAGTCTTATTGTGCCTATAGTGCCCCTACTTTTACTGGATTTATTTCATGTTTCTTCAAATATCTTAAAGTCTGGTAAGGTATTATGGTAGAGTGTAGATTTCAGACCTGGCACTCCAATATCTTGCAGGTATCTCTTCTTCACACAAGAGAGTGCAAGCCATGTACTTGGAGACATACCCTGTGGATATACCTCTTCCCATGAAAATAATATTAGTATCTTATTTTGTTAAAAATAAGCACAAAACTCAAATGGGTCCTGGAGCTATAATAATAAGGATACCTTGGGTCTAGCCGAGGGCAGCATGGTGAGGATACGCTCTGGGAGAACCTCACGGGTCTTGGCAACATCGTTCCAGTTGTCCAGTGTGTGTTGGAGGAGGTTTGAACCCTTGGAGTGATAAGCCAGGTAGTGCTTGGCCAGCGAACACTGACGCTCGAGGATGAACCCATACCTGCGCCTCTCCTGGGTCACAGCCTGTGGGAATATGTAGGTGATATCATTCCTATCATGCTAATGATAATAATAAGAAAAGACGATGAAGAAGACGAAGTAAGAAGAAGAAGATGAAGAAGAAGAAGTAAGAAGAAAACAATGACAACACACTGACTTTACTGGGTTATCCTGGGTGACTAACTCTCTGGCTTAAAAATCCAGACAAAATCTTATCCTATGAGGATTTTGTTTGGATTATTAAACCAGTGTGTTAGTAAACCAGGATAACCCAAAAAAGTCAAGTCATCAGACTGTCTGGCATATAATTCATTGGTGTTTACCTGGAGTTTACCTGGAGAGAGTTCCGGGGGTCAACGCCCCCGCAGCCCGGTCTGTGACCAGGCCTCCTGGTGGATCAGAGCCTGATCAACCAGGCTGTTGCTGCTGGCTGCACGCAAACCAACGTACGAGCCACAGCCCGGTTGGTCAGGAACCGACTTTAGGTGCTTGTCCAGTGCCAGCTTGAAGTCTGCCAGGGGTCTGTTGGTAATCCCCCTTTTGTATGCTGGGAGGCAGTTGAACAGTCTCGGGCCCCTGACACTTATTGTATGGTCTCTTAACGTGCTAGTGACACCTCTGCTTTTCATTGGGGGGATGTTGCATCGTCTGCCAAGTGTTTTGCTTTCGTAGTGAGTGATTTTCGTGTGCAAGTTCGGTACTAGTCCCTCTAGGATTTTCCAGGTGTATATAATCATGTATCTCTCCCGCCTGCGTTCCAGGGAATACAGTTTTAGGAACCTCAAGCGCTCCCAGTAATTGAGGTGTTTTATCTCCATTATGCGTGCCGTGAAGGTTCTCTGTACATTTTCTAGGTCAGCAATTTCACCTGCCTTGAAAGGTGCTGTTAGTGTGCAGCAATATTCCAGCCTAGATAGAACAAGTGACCTGAAGAGTGTCATCATGGGCTTGGCCTCCCTAGTTTTGAAGGTTCTCATTATCCATCCTGTCATTTTTCTAGCAGATGTGATTGATACAATGTTATGGTCCTTGAAGGTGAGATCCTCCGACATGATCACTCCCAGGTCTTTGACGTTGGTGTTTCGCTCTATTTTGTGGCCAGAATTTGTTTTGTACTCTGATGAAGATTTAATTTCCTTGTGTTTACCATATCTGAGTAATTGAAATTTCTCATCGTTGAACTTCATATTGTTTTCTGCAGCCCACTGAAAGATTTGGTTGATGTCTGCCTGGAGCCTTGCAGTGTCTGCAATGGAAGACACTGTCATGCAGATTCGGGTGTCATCTGCAAAGGAAGACACGGTGCTGTGGCTGACATCCTTGTCTATGTCGGATATGAGGATGAGGAACAAGATGGGAGCGAGTACTGTGCCTTGTGGAACAGAGCTTTTCACCGTAGCTGCCTCGGACTTTACTCTGTTGACGACTACTCTCTGTGTTCTGTTAGTGAGGAAATTATAGATCCATCGACCGACTTTTCCTGTTATTCCTTTAGCACGCATTTTGTGCGCTATTACGCCATGGTCACACTTGTCGAAGGCTTTTGCAAAGTCTGTATATATTACATCTGCATTCTTTTTGTCTTCTAGTGCATTTAGGACCTTGTCGTAGTGATCCAATAGTTGAGACAGACAGGAGCGACCTGTTCTAAACCCATGTTGCCCTGGGTTGTGTAACTGATGGGTTTCTAGATGGGTGGTGATCTTGCTTCTTAGGACCCTTTCAAAGATTTTTATGATATGGGATGTTAGTGCTATCGGTCTGTAGTTCTTTGCTGTTGCTTTATTGCCCCCTTTGTGGAGTGGGGCTATCTCTGTTGTTTTTAGTAACTGTGGGACGACCCCCGTGTTCTGTAATCCTCTTCCTCAGGATGCAAACCACAACAGTCAGCTAATACCCAGGTACCAACTTACTGCTAGGTGAACAGATCAGTAAGTATAAATAAAAACTATTTCTGTAGTCAAGACTGTACAGTATACAATTAAGGTCACTGACATGTATAAACTACTTTATAGAAAGCCCTTTGTTATGCAAGGCATTTCAGACATACCCAACATTTTCACTTTTCCAGGAATCAAACCTGGGTCAGGAATATACCTGGGTTTCTTCAAATTATTTGTATTGGCTGATTTAGTACTGGTGGTGAGACCACTTTAGCTCCCACTCATTATGATGTATGGACTCTTAGTTCACTACTTTTCCATTTTGTTATATGCTAGCTGGTATAAATACAGTGGACCCCCACTTAACGATCACCTCCAAATGCGACCAATTATGTAAGTGTATTTATGTAAGTGCGTTTGTACGTGTATGTTTGGGGGTCTGAAATGGACTAATCTACTTCACAATATTCCTTATGGGAAAAAATTCGGTCAGTACTGGCACCTGAACATACTACTGGAATGAAAAAAGTTCGTTAACGGGGGTCCACTGTACTTTTATTTCATTCAGGCTGAGTGATACCTGGAGTTTACCTGGAGAGAGTTTCGGGGGTCAACGCCCCCGCGGCCCGGTCTGTGACCAGGCCTCCTGGTGGATCAGCGCCTGATCAACCAGGCTGTTGCTGCTGGCTGCACGCAAACCAACGTACGAGCCACAGCCCGGCTGATCAGGAACTGCCTTTAGGTGCTTGTCCAGTGCCAGCTTGAAGACTGCCAGGGGTCTGTTGGTAATCCCCCTTATGTGTGCTGGGAGGCAGTTGAACAGTCTCGGTCCCCTGACACTTATTGTATGGTCTCTTAACGTGCTAGTGACACCCCTGCTTTTCATTGGGGGGATGGTGCATCGTCTGCCAAGTCTTTTGCTTTCGTAGTGAGTGATTTTCGTGTGCAAGTTCGGTACTAGTCCCTCTAGGATTTTCCAGGTGTATATAATCATGTATCTCTCCCTCCTGCGTTCCAGGGAATACAGGTTTAGAAACCTCAAGCGCTCCCAGTAATTGAGGTGTTTTATCTCCGTTATGCGCGCCGTGAAAGTTCTCTGTACATTTTCTAGGTCGGCAATTTCACCTGCCTTGAAAGGTGCTGTTAGAGTGCAGCAATATTCCAGCCTAGATAGAACAAGTGACCTGAAGAGTGTCATCATGGGCTTGGCCTCCCTAGTTTTGAAGGTTCTCATTATCCATCCTGTCATTTTTCTAGCAGATGCGATTGATACAATGTTATGGTCCTTGAAGGTGAGATCCTCCGACATAATCACTCCCAGGTCTTTGACGTTGGTGTTTCGCTCTATTTTGTGGCCAGAATTTGTTTTGTACTCTGATGAAGATTTAATTTCCTCATGTTTACCATATCTGAGTAATTGAAATTTCTCATCGTTGAACTTCATATTGTTTTCTGCAGCCCACTGAAAGATTTGGTTGATGTCCGCCTGGAGCCTTGCAGTGTCTGCAATGGAAGACACTGTCATGCAGATTCGGGTGTCATCTGCAAAGGAAGACACGGTGCTGTGGCTGACATCCTTGTCTATGTCGGATATGAGGATGAGGAACAAGATGGGAGCTAGTACTGTGCCTTGTGGAACAGAGCTTTTCACCGTAGCTGCCTCGGACTTTACTCTGTTGACGACTACTCTCTGTGTTCTGTTAGTGAGGAAATTATAGATCCATCGACCAACTTTTCCTGTTATTCCTTTAGCGCGCATTTTGTGCGCTATTACGCCATGGTCACACTTGTCGAAGGCTTTTGCAAAGTCTGTATATATTACATCTGCATTCTTTTTGTCTTCTAGTGCATTTAGGACCTTGTCGTAGTGATCCAGTAGTTGAGACAGACAGGAGCGACCTGTTCTAAACCCATGTTGCCCTGGGTTGTGTAACTGATGGGTTTCTAGATGGGTGGTGATCTTGCTTCTTAGGACCCTTTCAAAGATTTTTATGATATGGGATGTTAGTGCTATTGGTCTGTAGTTCTTTGCTGTTGCTTTACTGCCCCCTTTGTGGAGTGGGGCTATGTCTGTTGTTTTTAGTAACTGAGGGACGACCCCCGTGTCCATGCTCCCTCTCCATAGGATGGAAAAGGCTCGTGATAGGGGCTTCTTGCAGTTCTTGATGAACACAGAGTTCCATGAGTCTGGCCCTGGGGCAGAGTGCATGGGCATGTCATTTATCGCCTGTTCGAAGTCATTTGGCGTCAGGATAACATCGGATAGGCTTGTGTTAATCAAATTTTGTGGCTCTCTCATAAAAAATTCATTTTGATCTTCGACTCTCAGTCTGGTTAGCGGCTTGCTAAAAACTGAGTCATATTGGGACTTGAGTAGCTCACTCATTTCCTTGCTGTCATCTGTGTAGGACCCATCTTGTTTAAGTAGGGGCCCAATACTGGACGTTGTTCTCGATTTTGATTTGGCATAGGAGAAGAAATACTTTGGGTTTCTTTCGATTTCATTTATGGCTTTTAGTTCTTCCCGCGATTCCTGACTCCTAAAGGATTCTTTTAGCTTAAGTTCGATGCTTGCTATTTCTCTGACCAGTGTCTCCCTGCGCATTTCTGATATATTGACCTCTTTTAGCCGCTCTGTTATTCTTTTCCGTCGCCTGTAAAGGGAGCGCCTGTCTCTTTCTATTTTACATCTACTCCTCCTTTTTCTTAGAGGAATAAGCCTTGTGCATACATCGAGTGCCACCGAGTTAATCTGTTCTAGGCATAAGTTTGGGTCTGTGTTGCTTAGTATATCTTCCCAGCTTATATCGGTTAGGACTTGGTTTACTTGGTCCCACTTTATGTTTTTGTTATTGAAGTTGAATTTGGTGAATGCTCCCTCGTGACTAGTCTCATTTTGTCGGTCTGAGGCTCCACGCATACATGTCTGAACCTCAATTATGTTGTGATCTGAGTATATTGTTTTTGATATGGTGACATTTCTTATCAGATCATCATTGTTAGTGAAGATGAGGTCTAGTGTATTCTCCAGTCTAGTAGGCTCTATTATTTGCTGGTTTAAATTGAATTTTGTGCAGAGATTTAAAAGCTCGTGTGAGTGTGAGTTTTCATCAGAGCTGCCTCCTGGTGTTATTACTGCAACAATATTATTTGCTATATTCCTCCATTTTAGGTGCCTTAAGTTGAAATCCCCCAGGAGCAAGATGTTGGGTGCAGGAGCTGGAAGATTTTCCAGACAGTGGTCAATTTTTAACAGCTGTTCCTGGAATTGCTGGGATGTTGCATCCGGAGGCTTGTAGACTACCACAATGACTAGGTTTTGGTTCTCGACCTTTACTGCTAAAACTTCCACTACGTCATTTGAGGCATTAAGCAGTTCTGTGCAAACAAGTGACTCTGCAATGTACAGGCCAACCCCCCCCTTTTGCCTGTTCACTCTGTCACATCTGTATAGGTTGTAACCTGGGATCCATATTTCGTTGTCCAAGTGATCCTTTATGTGGGTCTCAGTGAAAGCCGCGAACATTGCCTTTGCCTCTGCAAGCAGTCCACGGATGAAAGGTATTTTGTTGTTTATTGCTGGCTTTAGACCCTGTATATTTGCAAAGAAGAATGTTATCGGACTGGTGGTATTGTTGGTACTGGGGGGGGATTTTTTTTCCGGCATTAGTATCTGTATCTGTTGGTTTGGAGTGGAGGCCATCGACTGTGGTTCCACTCCAGGAATGACTGGATTTGGTGTACGATTTCTGCCATTGTAATTGTTTTTCCACCGTATATTCCTTCTGTCCCACCCATATTTTCATGTCTGTTCCAAGGCCATGGCTATGTACTCATTACTGTCAGAGTAAAAAGTGAGTGTGAAATTTTTGTTATAAAGGCTTTTATTTCATTAGAATACAATGAGGTTACAATTGTGATTTTATAATCTTTTTGGTTGCAGGTTAGTTACAATTTCATGAAAACTGTATTGCATATTCTAAGGAAAGCCCATTGTTATTCAAGTGTTTTTGGGCAGACTAATTTTAGACATAATTATTAATGTCGACATGGCTGTCAACTCCATGGTCAGTGGTTTGAAAAAGACTGTAGGGTTGGCACTAATTAACCCTAAAGAGGGCTCTTTAAGAGGCAGGCAGCACTGGAGTATACCTGGAGGGTGCTCCGGGGGTCAAGACCCACAAGGCCTGGTCCATGACCAGGCCTTGTGGATCAGGACCTGATCAACCAGGCTGTTAATGCTAGCCACATGCATACCAATGTATGAACCACAGTCCAGCTGGTCAAGAGTTGACTTTAGGTGCCTGTCCAGCTTCCTCTCAAAGACAGCCAGGGGTCTGTTAGTAATCCCCCTTGTGTATACTGGGAGGCAATATAACAGTCTAGGGCCCTTGATACTGTAGTTCTGTACAATACCCTAACAATACCATGTACAACCAACCAACATAGTACTCACATTCTGCAGGCTGCTCTCTACAAAGGTGTCCAGCTTGAGTTTCTCCTCTTCCAGTGCCTGGTATTGCTGGTAATACAATTGTTAGCATTAGTTAAGGTATGCTAGCAACACAAAATATTTAAAAACAATATTAACAAATAGGAATATTAATTATAGGCCCCCTGGTATTTATACAGTGATGACTTATGCAAAATGGATGAAGCTGTGGGTGAAAATTTGAGGTAGGATTTGTTGGGATTTTTAACCCAGAAGGTTAGTCACTCTGGGTAACCCAATAAAATCAGTACATCAACAAACACTGTCTGTCTAATGACAATGACAAGTTTATTTTAGCATGATACATGTTGTACAAAGGAGTGTAACAATTTGGTGAACATGCCAAAAGCCTCTTTATATGCAGAGCATTTCAGGCAAACTTAAGACCAACTTATTTCCATTGGGGTGCCTCATAGTCAGCAGTAAGCCACACCCATGGTTTGGGTGGTAGTCAAAAGATTACACAGGCACACAATGTGCAGGGCCTGTGCCCAAAGTTTTAATAGCTAAGCAGGTTACAGTGGTAATGAACTATTGACAGGCAGGCCCTGCTTTACAGATCTTCCCTAATGCAGCGGTTTTCAATTATAGATAAGATAAGATAAGATTTCGTTCGGATTTTTAACCCCCGTAGGGTTAGCCACCCAGGATAACCCAAGAAAGTCAGTGCGTCATCGAGGACTGTCTAACTTATTTCCATTGGGGTCCTTAATCTTGTCCCCCAGGATGCGACCCACACCAGTCGACTAACACCCAGGTACCTATTTGCTGCTAGGTGAACAGGATAACAGGTGTAAGGAAACGTGTTGAAATGTTTCCACCCGCCGGGAATCGAACCCGGGCCCTCCGTGTGTGAAGCGGGAGCTTTAGCCACTGGGCCACCGGGCCACCGGTCTTGATTTATTCAGACTTGCTACAATAAATATACTCACCACTCTCTATAAGCTAAGGACAAAAACATTTTAAAGTAAGTAATGTATGTACTGTATATGCATTTTTTTAGGCCTAGTTTTATTGCTCACTTAATATATGATAGTATAAATATGTTATCAGGCTTATTTATGCATTTAAAAAGTGAAAAAAGGCTATGTTTCACTTTACAGTGATTATTGCTTTACAGCAGTAGCCTGGAACCTAACCTGCTGTATAAGTGGGGCCCTACAGTAGCCTGGAACCTAACCTGCTGTATAAGTGGGGCCCTACAGTAGCCTGGAACCTAACCTGCTGTATAAGTGGGGCCCTACAGTAGCCTGGAACCTAACCTGCTGTATAAGTGGGGCCCTACAGTAGCCTGGAACCTAACCTGCTGTATAAGTGGGGCCCTACAGTAGCCTGGAACCTAACCTGCTGTATAAGTGGGGCCCTACAGTAGCCTGGAACCTAACCTGCTGTATAAGTGGGGCCCTACAGTAGCCTGGAACCTAACCTGCTGTATAAGTGGGGCCCTACAGTAGCCTGGAACCTAACCTGCTGTATAAGTGGGGCCCTACAGTAGCCTGGAACCTAACCTGCTGTATAAGTGGGGCCCTACAGTAGCCTGGAACCTAACCTGTTGTATAAGTGGGGCCCTACAGTAGCCTGGAACCTAACCTGCTGTATAAGTGGGGCCCTACAGTAGCCTGGAACCTAACCTGTTGTATAAGTGGGGCCCTACAGTAGCCTGGAACCTAACCTGTTGTATAAGTGGGGCCCTACAGTAGCCTGGAACCTAACCTGCTGTATAAGTGGGGCCCTACAGTAGCCTGGAACCTAACCTGCTGTATAAGTGGGGCCCTACAGTAGCCTGGAACCTAACCTGTTGTATAAGTGGGGCCCTACAGTAGCCTGGAACCTAACCTGTTGTATAAGTGGGGCCCTACAGTAGCCTGGAACCTAACCTGCTGTATAAGTGGGGCCCTACAGTAGCCTGGAACCTAACCTGCTGTATAAGTGGGGCCCTACAGTAGCCTGGAACCTAACCTGCTGTATAAGTGGGGCCCTACAGTAGCCTGGAACCTAACCTGCTGTATAAGTGGGGCCCTACAGTAGCCTGGAACCTAACCTGCTGTATAAGTGGGGCCCTACAGTAGCCTGGAACCTAACCTGCTGTATAAGCAGGGCCCTACAGTAGCCTGGAACCTAACCTGCTGTATAAGTGGGGCCCTACAGTAGCCTGGAACCTAACCTGCTGTATAAGTGGGGCCCTACAGTAGCCTGGAACCTAACCTGCTGTATAAGTGGGGCCCTACAGTAGCCTGGAACCTAACCTGCTGTATAAGTGGGGCCCTACAGTAGCCTGGAACCTAACCTGCTGTATAAGTGGGGCCCTACAGTAGCCTGGAACCTAACCTGCTGTATAAGTGGGGCCCTACAGTAGCCTGGAACCTAACCTGCTGTATAAGTGGGGCCCTACAGTAGCCTGGAACCTAACCTGCTGTATAAGTGGGGCCCTACAGTAGCCTGGAACCTAACCTGCTGTATAAGTGGGGCCCTACAGTAGCCTGGAACCTAACCTGCTGTATAAGTGGGGCCCTACAGTAGCCTGGAACCTAACCTGCTGTATAAGTGGGGCCCTACAGTAGCCTGGAACCTAACCTGCTGTATAAGTGGGGCCCTACAGTAGCCTGGAACCTAACCTGCTGTATAAGTGGGGCCCTACAGTAGCCTGGAACCTAACCTGCTGTATAAGTGGGGCCCTACAGTAGCCTGGAACCTAACCTGTTGTATAAGTGGGGCCCTACAGTAGCCTGGAACCTAACCTGCTGTATAAGTGGGGCCCTACAGTAGCCTGGAACCTAACCTGCTGTATAAGTGGGGCCCTACAGTAGCCTGGAACCTAACCTGCTGTATAAGTGGGGCCCTACAGTAGCCTGGAACCTAACCTGCTGTATAAGTGGGGCCCTACAGTAGCCTGGAACCTAACCTGCTGTATAAGTGGGGCCCTACAGTAGCCTGGAACCTAACCTGCTGTATAAGTGGGGCCCTACAGTAGCCTGGAACCTAACCTGCTGTATAAGTGGGGCCCTACAGTAGCCTGGAACCTAACCTGCTGTATAAGTGGGGCCCTACAGTAGCCTGGAACCTAACCTGCTGTATAAGTGGGGCCCTACAGTAGCCTGGAACCTAACCTGTTGTATAAGTGGGGCCCTACAGTAGCCTGGAACCTAACCTGCTGTATAAGTGGGGCCCTACAGTAGCCTGGAACCTAACCTGTTGTATAAGTGGGGCCCTACAGTAGCCTGGAACCTAACCTGTTGTATAAGTGGGGCCCTACAGTAGCCTGGAACCTAACCTGCTGTATAAGTGGGGCCCTACAGTAGCCTGGAACCTAACCTGCTGTATAAGTGGGGCCCTACAGTAGCCTGGAACCTAACCTGTTGTATAAGTGGGGCCCTACAGTAGCCTGGAACCTAACCTGTTGTATAAGTGGGGCCCTACAGTAGCCTGGAACCTAACCTGCTGTATAAGTGGGGCCCTACAGTAGCCTGGAACCTAACCTGCTGTATAAGTGGGGCCCTACAGTAGCCTGGAACCTAACCTGCTGTATAAGTGGGGCCCTACAGTAGCCTGGAACCTAACCTGCTGTATAAGTGGGGCCCTACAGTAGCCTGGAACCTAACCTGCTGTATAAGTGGGGCCCTACAGTAGCCTGGAACCTAACCTGCTGTATAAGTGGGGCCCTACAGTAGCCTGGAACCTAACCTGCTGTATAAGTGGGGCCCTACAGTAGCCTGGAACCTAACCTGCTGTATAAGTGGGGCCCTACAGTAGCCTGGAACCTAACCTGCTGTATAAGCAGGGCCCTACAGTAGCCTGGAACCTAACCTGCTGTATAAGCAGGGCCCTACAGTAGCCTGGAACCTAACCTGCTGTATAAGCAGGGCCCTACAGTAGCCTGGAACCTAACCTGCTGTATAAGTGGGGCCCTACAGTAGCCTGGAACCTAACCTGCTGTATAAGCAGGGCCCTACAGTAGCCTGGAACCTAACCTGCTGTATAAGCAGGGCCCTACAGTAGCCTGGAACCTAACCTGCTGTATAAGCAGGGCCCTACAGTAGCCTGGAACCTAACCTGCTGTATAAGTGGGGCCCTACAGTAGCCTGGAACCTAACCTTCTGTATAAGTGGGGCCCTACAGTAGCCTGGAACCTAACCTGCTGTATAAGTGGGGCCCTACAGTAGCCTGGAACCTAACCTGCTGTATAAGTGGGGCCCTACAGTAGCCTGGAACCTAACCTGCTGTATAAGTGGGGCCCTACAGTAGCCTGGAACCTAACCTGCTGTATAAGTGGGGCCCTACAGTAGCCTGGAACCTAACCTGCTGTATAAGTGGGGCCCTACAGTAGCCTGGAACCTAACCTGCTGTATAAGCAGGGCCCTACAGTAGCCTGAAACCTAACCTGCTGTATAAGTGGGGCCCTACAGTAACCTGGAACCTAACCTGCTGTATAAGTGGGGCCCTACAGTAGCCTGGAACCTAACCTGCTGTATAAGTGGGGCCCTACAGTAGCCTGGAACCTAACCTGCTGTATAAGTGGGGCCCTACAGTAGCCTGGAACCTAACCTGCTGTATAAGTGGGGCCCTACAGTAGCCTGGAACCTAACCTGCTGTATAAGTGGGGCCCTACAGTAACCTGGAACTTAACCTGCTGTATAAGCAGGGCCCTACCGTAGCCTGGAACCTAACCTGCTGTATAAGCAGGGCCCTACAGTAGCCTGGAACCTAACCTGCTGTATAAGCAGGGCCCTACAGTAGCCTGGAACCTAACCTGCTGTATAAGCAGGGCCCTACAGTAGCCTGGAACCTAACCTGCTGTATAAGTGGGGCCCTACAGTAGCCTGGAACCTAACCTGCTGTATAAGTGGGGCCCTACAGTAGGCCAGAACCTAACCTGCTGTATAAGTGGGGCCCTACAGTAGCCTGGAACCTAACCTGCTGTATAAGTGGGGCCCTACAGTAGCCTGGAACCTAACCTGCTGTATAAGTGAGGTCCTACAGTAGGCCAGAACCTAACCTGCTGTATAAGTGGGGCCCTACAGTAGGCCAGAACCTAACCTGCTGTATAAGTGGGGCCCTACAGTAGGCCAGAACCTAACCTGCTGTATCAGCAGTGCCCGCCTGTACATGCTGATATCTGGTGACAATTGTAACGAGTTATTTATGCAGACAGGAATTCAGTCACAGAATTATTACAGTGTAGCTTACATGTTGCTTTTAATTATTTATATTATCTTACATTTTAGCAAGGTATGGCTGAACTGAAACAAGTTTAAGTCGCTATGGGTTATTTACAACAGACAAAATCAGGGTATTTCTTCCAGAATGATTGGTAATAAGTCACTCTTAATACAATACTTGACACTTTTTGAACTTTCGTGAGTGGAAATATATAATCACTACAAGCCAGATAACTAGAGGATTTAACAGAGCACATAAGTGATAGACATGATGTTATGATTACTTCTGATATTAATAGTTACTAGTACATGTATTGTGATTAATTCTACTAGGAGCAGTGTTGCAACCCCTGAATGGTTGCAATGATTATTATGTATATATATAATTATTACCTTTTCATTTAATTTTATATTGCTTATATTTGCGATAATAGCTAAATCATAAATGTATTGCTTTATATTGTTATTTGACGTAGTTTCCTTTGTTAGGTAGGATGTAACATATTATGTGCTCAGTTCAAGTCTTGATTGTCTAACTACTGTAATTATCGCTTGTTGCTTGTTATACTGCCGGCTTCTCGTTGTTGCTGGGCGACAGCTGTCCACGGAGCTATCACGTGATCGAGGGGGGGTGTCCTCACCTCGCTTGAAGTATTCAGTCTGCTCTAGACTCACTTGGTGGTTGGACAGATTGTCTGTCTGATTATTCTTGTTAGTTCTGTAGAACACTGTTCACAGAACCTTGTATAGACTTAGTGATTTTCGACATTGTACTGAGGTTGTGTGTCTCATAGACACTCTGAGTATCTCAGGTCCTGAGCTGTAGCTTCTGACCTACTAACTTGTACTGGTATCTGTGTATTATCACAGTCTGGGATTTTCTTATGCTAAACTTAGATTCAGTAGTATGGGAGTTTTGTAACTTTTGTGGAGGATCTGCTGATGGTCCCTACTTAGTGTCGTTATATTATCTCCTTGTTCCTGATTCTGTGTCGCAGTTGCTTGTTATATTGCTGTTGGGTTTAGCATTCTTTTTGTTGTTCAAGCAGACTGTTCTGGTTGCCAGTCAGTCAAGAAGTTAGTTTATTAGAGGACTTTGTCAGTCACTTGTTTAAGTCTAGTCGAGTCTTGAGACATAGCGATCTACTTAGAGCACTTACACACATACACACTTGTACATATTTGTAATATCTTATTAAATGTTAATGTACCAGACGGTACTTAAGAATTATAAATGTGATATGTGCTTTCAGCACAATAATATTGAACTCGAGAGAAGTGATATCATTTTGATTACTGTGATTAATTTAATTTAATTTAATTTGATTATATACCTCTAGACTTAATAAATTTATTAAATTTTAATTTCTCTAGTTAGTAGCCTACCAGTTGTAATCCTGAAGCACTATTGAATCATACTGAATTCTAATGGATAATTGGACAAGTATACTGACTACTTGTTACGAAAACCCAGTAACAGGCTGGATGCTAGAAGGGCAGTCCTTTCTAGTATTCACTGGAGATCTCTAAGCTTTTAGAATCGCGTTTTTTGTATCAAGCAGTAGTGGTGATTCTAGCAAAAACAGTGGCGACGGCGGCGGCGGCGGCGACGGCAGCGGCAGCGGCGGCAGCGGCGGCGGCGGCGGCGGCGGCGGCGGCGGCGGCAGCGGCAGCGGCAGCAGCAGCAGCAGCAGCAGCAGCAGCAGCAGCAGCAGCAGCAGCAGCAGCAGCAGCAGTAGTAGTAGTAGTGGTGGTGGCAGTAGTAGTAGTGGTGGTAGTAGTAGTAGTAGTACTAGTGGTGGTAGTAGTAGTGGTGGTAGTAGTAGTAGTAGTAGTGGTGATAGTAGTAGTGGTAGTAGTAGTAGTAGTAGTAGTAGTGGTGGTGGTGGTGATAGTAATGGTAGCAGTAGTAGTAGTGGTGATAGTAGTAGTAGTGGTAGTAGTAGTAGTAGTAGTAGTGGTAGTAGCAGTAGTAGTAGTGGTGATAGTAGTAGTGGTAGTAGTAGTAGTGGTAGCAGTAGTAGTAGTAGTGGTGATAGTAGTAGTAGTGGTAGTAGTAGTAGTAGCAGTAGTAGTAGTAGTAGTGGTGATAGTAGTAGTAGTGGTAGTAGTAGTAGTAAGTAGTAGTAGTAGTGGTGATAGTAGTAGTAGTGGTAGTAGTAGTAGTAGTGGTAGTAGCAGTAGTGGTGATAGTAGTAGTAGTGGTAGTAGTAGTAGTAGTGGTAGCAGTAGTAGTAGTAGTGGTGATAGTAGTAGTAGTAGTAGTGGTGATAGTAGTGGTAGTAGTAGTAGTAGTGGTAGCAGCAGTAGTAGTAGTAGCAGTAGTAGTAGTATTAGTAGTGGTGATAGTAGTAGTAGTGGTAGTAGTAGTAGTAGTAGTAGTAGTGGTGATAGTAGTGGTAGTAGTAGTAGTAGTAGTGGTAGTAGCAGTAGTAGTAGTAGTAGTGGTGATAGTAGTAGTAGTGGTAGTAGTAGTAGTAGTAGTAGATGAACCTTACTACTCTTAACAACACTATAAATGATGGTAAGAATTTAATATCTTTTTTTTTTTTGTACTGCCTAATATACTCTGGAATGTGAAGGCTTGGGGGGGGGGAGGAATGCTGGCCCCTCCCCTTCCCACTTCCCCTCCCCTTCCCACTTCCCCTCCTTCCACCAACCCCCTACAATACCAATCTGACAATAAAGGAGGAACAGTAGGCTAAACCACTATGTATTTAAGGTCTACATTTGCCTGCCTCGTGTGCTCACCCATCACACTGAAAATAAATGTAACGAATCTCTCGTAATTACCGGCTCAGTCCATTGTTTTTTTTTTGTACCTACCCTCGATGGAGAAATAGGGAAGAGAGAAGAAATGGGATCCTGAGAGAGGAGAAATGGGAGTCTGAGAGAGGACAAATGGGATCCTGAGAGAGGAGAAATGGGATCCTGAGAGAGGAGAAATGGGATCCTGAGAGAGGAGAAATGGGATCCTGAGAGAGGAGAAATGGGATCCTGAAAAAGGAGAAATGGGATCCTGAGAGAGGAGAAATGGGATCCTGAGAGAGGAGAAATGGGATCCTGAGAGAGGACAAATGGGATCCTGAGAGAGGAGAAATGGGATCGTGAGAGAGGAGAAATGGGATCCTGAGAGAGGAGAAATGGGATCCTGAAAGAGGAGAAATGGGATCCTGAGAGAGGAGAAATGGGATCCTGAGAGAGGAGAAATGGGATAATGAAAAAGGAGAAATGGGATCCTGAGAGAGGAGAAATGGGATCCTGAGAGAGGAGAAATGGGATTCTGAGAGAGGAGAAATGGGATCCTGAGAGAGGAGAAATGGGATCCTGAGAGAGGAGAAATGGGATCCTGAAAAAGGAGAAATGGGATCCTGAGAGAGGAGAAATGGGATCCTGAGAGAGGAGAAATGGGATCCTGAGAGAGGAGAAATGGGATCCTGAGAGAGGAGAAATGGGATCCTGAGAGAGGAGAAATGGGATCCTGAAAAAGGAGAAATGGGATCCTGAGAGAGGAGAAATGGGATCCTGAAAAAGGAGAAATGGGATCCTGAAAAAGGAGAAATGGGATCCTGAGAGAGGAGAAATGGGATCCTGAGAGAGGAGAAATGGGATCCTGAGAGAGGAGAAATGGGATCCTGAAAAAGGAGAAATGGGATCCTGAGAGAGGAGAAATGGGATCCTGAAAAAGGAGAAATGGGATCCTGAAAAAGGAGAAATGGGATCCTGAGAGAGGAGAAATGGGATCCTGAGAGAGGAGAAATGGGATCCTGAGAGAGGAGAAATGGGAGTCTGAGAGAGGAGAAATGGGATCCTGAGAGAGGAGAAATGGGAGTCTGAGAGAGGAGAAATGGGATCCTGAGAGAGGAGAAATGGGATCCTGAGAGAGGAGAAATGGGATCCTGAGAGAGGAGAAATGGGAGTCTGAGAGAGGAGAAATGGGATCCTGAGAGAGGAGAAATGGGATCCTGAGAGAGGAGAAATGGGATCCTGAGAGAGGAGAAATGGGATCCTGAGAGAGGAGAAATGGGATCCTGAGAGAGGAGAAATGGGATCCTGAGAGAGGAGAAATGGGATCCTGAGAGAGAAATGGGATCCTGAGAGGAGAAATGGGATCCTGAGAGAGGAGAAATGGGATCCTGAGAGAGGAGAAATGGGATCCTGAGAGAGGAGAAATGGGATCCTGAGAGAGGAGAAATGGGATCCTGAGAGAGGAGAAATGGGATCCTGAGAGAGGAGAAATGGGATCCTGAAAGAGGAGAAATGGGATCCTGAGAGAGGAGAAATGGGATCCTGAGAGAGGAGAAATGGGATCCTGAGAGAGGAGAAATGGGATCCTGAGAGAGGAGAAATGGGATCCTGAAAGAGGAGAAATGGGAGTCTGAAAGATGAGAATTGGAAGATGAGGAGGAGGAGGAAGGAGAGAAGAAAGGATATTATTACTTTCATTGATAGCACACTCGCCTCACACACAGTGTCCGGAATCGATCCCCGACACGAGTGGAAACGTTTAGCATCTTTCTTTACACCTGCTCTCACTGTTCATCTTGCAGTAATTAGGTACCTGGGTGTTAGGTGACTGGTGTGGGTGTTATCCTGGAGGACAAGATTGAGGACCACAATGGAAGTAAGACAGTCATCGATGACCCACTGACTTTCTTGGGTTATCCTGGGTGGCGAACCCAGCCTGGGTGGCTAACCCAGCCTGGGTGGCTAACCCAGCCTGGGTGGCTAACCCAGCCTGGGTGGCTAACCCAGCCTGGGTGGCGAACCCAGCCTGGGTGGCTAACCCAGCCTGGGTGGCGAACCCAGCCTGGGTGGCGAACCCAGCCTGGGTGGCGAACCCAGCCTGGGTGGCGAACCCAGCCTGGGTGGCTAACCCAGCCTGGGTGGCTAACCCAGCCTGGGTGGCTGGGTTAAAATTTCTCAACAAATCTTATCATCATTAGGGTCATGTGGCGCTTGAGAAATGGGATGCGTGGGGCAGGGAGGGATAAAAGTGGAGAGGGAGAGGTAGAAGAATTAAGTACGTGGGGAGTAGGGTGGGATAAATATAATGGAAACGTTGTTATACGGGATGAAGGAATGCTGAGAGAGAGAGAGAGAGACTTTTTACTTGCTATGGATTTCTC
The DNA here is from genome assembly GCF_038502225.1 of Cherax quadricarinatus. NCBI lineage: Eukaryota > Metazoa > Arthropoda > Malacostraca > Decapoda > Parastacidae > Cherax > Cherax quadricarinatus. Next base: position 48,414,843 of record NC_091295.1, read on the forward strand.
TTGTAATTTCCGTAAAAGACTTTTGTTAGTGTTTACTCTCTCTCTCTCTCTCTCTCTCTCTCTCTCTCTCTCTCTCTCTCTCTCTCTCTCTCTCTCTCTCTCTCTCTCTCTCTCTCTCTCTCTCTCTCTCTCTCTCTGTCCTTACCTATATGTGGTTGCAGAGGTCGAATCACAGCTCCTGACTTCGACTCTTCGCTGTTCGCTGCTATATCCAGTCTTTCCTGGCTACAAGAGCCTTGTCGTACCTCTTCTTAAAGCTAAGTATGGATCCTACCTCTACCACTTTACTCTCCAGATTGTTCCACTTCCTGACAACTCTAAGGCTGAAGAAGTACTTCCTAACATCCCTCTGACTCACTTGAGTGTTCAACCTCCAGCTGTGTCCTCTTGTTCCTATTTCCCATCTCTGAATTATTTTATTTTTGTTCACCTTGTCAATTCCTCTCGGTACTTTGTACGTCGTTATTATATCCCCCCTAGTCCTCCTGTCCTCCAGTGTCATCAGATTGCGAGTGTGTGTTAATTTTCTCGCCTTTGTATGTGTATGTTCTCAGTTGTTGAACTCCTAGGTAGCTGTTTATTGCCAGGTAAACAGGGTTAGCAGGTGTAAGGAGATATTACCTGGAGTTTACCTGGAGAGAGTTCCGGGGGTCAACGCCCCAGCGGCCTGGTCTGTGACCAGGCCTCCTGGTGGATCAGAGCCTGATCAACCAGGCTGTTACTGCTGGCTGCACGCAAACCAACGTACGATCCACAGCCCGGCTGATCAGGAACCGACTTCAGGTGCTTGTCCAGTGCCAGCTTGAAGACTGCCAGGGGTCTGTTGGTAATCCCCCTTATGTGTGCTGGGAGGCAGTTGAACAGTCTCGGGCCCCTGACACTTATTGTATGGTCTCTTAACGTGCTAGTGACACCCCTGCTTTTCATTGGGGGGATGTTGCATCGTCTGCCAAGTCTTTTGCTTTCGCAGTGAGTGATTTTCGTGTGCAAGTTCGGTACTAGTCCCTCTAGGATTTTCCAGGTGTATATAATCATGTATCTCTCCCGCCTGCGTTCCAGGGAATACAGGTTCAGGAACCTCAAGCGCTCCCAGTAATTGAGGTGTTTTATCTCCGTTATGCGCGCCGTGAAGGTTCTCTGTACATTTTCTAGGTCAGCAATTTCACCTGCCTTGAAAGGTGCTGTTAGTGTGCAGCAATATTCCAGCCTAGATAGAACAAGTGACCTGAAGAGTGTCATCATGGGCTTGGCATCCCTCGCTTTGAAGGTTCTCATTATCCATCCTGTCATTTTTCTAGCAGATGCGATCGATACAATGTTATGGTCCTTGAAGGTGAGATCCTCCGACATGATCACTCCCAGGTCTTCGACGTTGGTGTTTCGCTCTATTTTGTGGCCAGAATTTGTTTTGTACTCTGATGAAGATATGCCCATACGTCTCGTCTCACCTCGTCTCGGGATCGAACCCAGGTCCTTTAGATTTGGAGCTGAATTCTAGACTACAGTAGAGTTACAAGTCACTTTGAGGGCAGACACAGTACTCACGAGTCATTGCATAGGTTTGGAGTAGCTACCATAGACCCAGGTATAACAGGAAGGTATATCTTCCATATTAGTCTGGAGTAACTACCACAGACCCAGGTATAACAGGAAGGTATATCTTCCATATTAGTCTGGAGTAACTACCACAGACCCAGGTATAACAGGAAGGTATATCTTCCATATTAGTCTGGAGTAACTACCACAGACCCAGGTATAACAGGAAGGTATATCTTCCATATTAGTCTGGAGTAACTACCACAGACCCAGGTATAACAGGAAGGTATATCTTCCATATTAGTCTGGAGTAACTACCACAGACCCAGGTATAACAGGAAGGTATATCTTCCACATTAGTCTGGAGTAACTACCACAGACTCAGGTATAACAGGAAGGTATATCTTCCACATTAGTCTGGAGTAACTACCACAGACTCAGGTATAACAGGAAGGTATATCTTCCACATTAGTCTGGAGTAACTACCACAGACTCAGGTATAACAGGAAGGTATATCTTCCACATTAGTCTGGAGTAACTACCACAGACTCAGGTATAACAGGAAGGTATATCTTCCACATTAGCCTGGAGTAGCTACCACAGACTCAGGTATAACAGGAAGGTATATCTTCCACATTAGCCTGGAGTAGCTACCACAGACTCAGGTATAACAGGAAGGTATATCTTCCACATTAGCCTGGAGTAGCTACCACAGACTCAGGTATAACAGGAAGGTATATCTTCCACAGTCAGTTAAATATTGATAAAGCAGTTGGCTATTTAGGTCGTTGAGGATACACTTTATCTCTGGGTAAAGAGAAGTGACCTTTTCATTACATCACCAACATCCCTTACCCCTTTCTGTCCCTTCTCCATTTCCCCTCTAATATCTGGAGGGAGTTTCGGGGGGTGAACGCCCCCGCGGTCCGGTCCGTGACCAGGCCTCGCTACCTCGAAAAAATGATAACTCAGAAAATTACAGAATTTTCAATAAAAGAATAACAAGAGTTCAGAGAGAAGACTGACTACAGATAATCAATAATCAAATGTGGTTATAACCATAACCATTATTTTTAAAAGGGTGGTAAGCCAGTGTAAGGCCTCGGTCAGATTACCAAATGCTCCATCTGTGGGTCATCATATGACTAAGACCAGCGTCAGGAAACATTTGTCCTGTTTCCTGACAAATCTTACCTAACCTACTTAGAGTTAATAAAAATGGCACGAGATTTTCTAGAGCAGTGTGCACTAAGCGAGGCAAGAGATAAAGGCGACATTCACATTCATTTTAAACTATTCATATTCCCTTTGTACTTCAGGTTAAACCTTCTACTTGGATTAAAAATCAGTGGATGCTCCCCCAGCTCTTTTTCTGCATCTAAAAGCCACAAGCAATAAGGTCAATAGCCACTTTATCTTGCGAGGCTCAACACCTCTTAACTGCACGAGGGTCATTAAGCACACAAGCCACATAGACGGTAATACTGTATCAAAGGTGTTTCAATCCCTTACATGGGATTTGAGTAATTCATTAACTGCGTATGAGACCTATGAGAAAATGACTTATAATTAATATTAGCTTATTACCGATAGTATTACCACGAATAATATTAAAACTATCACTCTTATACTAGTTACAACGCTACTAGTATATATATATATATATAGTATATATATATATATATATATATATATATATATATATATATATATATATATATATATATATGTGTGTGTGTGTGTGTGTGTGTGTGTGTGTGTGTGTGTGTGTGTGTGTGTGTGTGTGTGTGTGTGTGTGTGTTTGTGTGTGTGTGTGTGTGTGTGTGTGTGTGTGGGTAGTAGGTTGATAGACAGCAACCACCCAGGTAAGTACTACCGTCCTGCCAGATGACTGTGAAACAGAAACCTGTAACTGTTTTGCATGATGGTAGGATTGCTGGTCTCTTTTTCTGTCTCATAAACACGCTAGATAACAGGGATATCTTGCTACTCCTACTTACACTTTGGTCACACTTCACAGACACGCACATGCATATATATATACATACATCTAGGTTTTTCTCCTTTTTCTAAATAGCTCTTGTTCTTCTTTATTTCTTCTATTGTCCATGGGGAAGTGGAAAAGAATCTTTCCTCCGTAAGCCATGCGTGTCGTATGAGGCGACTAAAATGCCGGGAGCAATGGGCTAGTAACCCCTTCTCCTGTAGACATTTACTAAAAAAGAGAAGAAGAAAAACTTTATAAAACTGGGATGCTTGAATGTGCGTGGATGTAGTGCGGATCACAAGAAACAGATGATTGCTGATGTTATGAATGAAAAGAAGTTGGATGTCTTGGCCCTAAGTGAAACAAAGCTGAAGGGGGTAGGGGAGTTTCGGTGGGGGGAAATAAATGGGATTAAATCTGGAGTATCTGAGAGAGTTAGAGCTAAGGAAGGGGTAGCAGTAATGTTGAAGGATCAGTTATGGAAGGAGAAAAGAGAATATGAATGTGTAAATTCAAGGATTATGTGGATTAAAGTAAAGGTTGGATGCGAAAAGTGGGTCATAATAAGCGTGTATGCACCTGGAGAAGAGAGGAATGTAGAGGAGAGAGAGAGATTTTGGGAGATGTTAAGTGAATGTATAGGAACCTTTGAACCAAGTGAGAGAGTAATTATGGTAGGGGATCTGAATGCTAAAGTAGGAGAAACTTTTATAGAGGGTGTGGTAGGTAAGTTTGGGGTTCCAGGTGTAAATGATAATGGGAGCCCTTTGATTGAACTTTGTATAGAAAGGGGTTTAGTTATAGGTAATACATATTTTAAGAAAAAGAGGATAAATAAGTATACAAGATATGATGTAGGGCGAAATGACAGTAGTTTTTTGGATTATGTATTGGTAGATAAAAGACTGTTGAGTAGACTTCAGGATGTACATGTTTATAGAGGGGCCACAGATATATCAGATCACTTTTTAGTTGTAGCTACACTGAGAGTAAAAGGTAGATGGGATACAAGGAGAATAGAAACATCAGGGAAGAGAGAGGTGAAGGTTTATAAACTAAAAGAGGAGGCAGTTAGGGTAAGATATAAACAGCTATTGGAGGATAGATGGGCTAATGAGAGCATAGGCAATGGGGTCGAAGAGGTATGGGGTAGGTTTAAAAATGTAGTGTTAGAGTGTTCAGCAGAAGTTTGTGGTTACAGGAAAGTGGGTGCGGGAGGGAAGAGGAGCGATTGGTGGAATGATGATGTAAAGAAAAAGAAAAAGGGAGAAAAAGTTAGCATATGAGAAGTTTTTACGAAGTAGAAGTGATGCAAGGAGGGAAGAGTATATGGAGAAAAAGAGAGAGGTTAAGAGAGTGGTGAAGCAATGTAAAAAGAGATCAAATGAGAGAGTAGGTGAGATGTTATCAACAAATTTTGTTGAAAATAAGAAAAAGTTTTGGAGTGAGATTAACAAGTTAAGGAAGAATAGAGAACAAATGGATTTGTCAGTTAAAAATAGGAGAGGAGTTATTAAATGGAGAGTTAGAGGTATTGGGAAGATGGAAGGAATATTTTCAGGAATTGTTAAATGTTGATGAAGATAGGGAAGCTGTGATTTCGTGTATAAAGCAAGGAAGAATAACATCTTGTAGGAGTGAGGAAGAGCCAGTTGTGAGTGTGGGGGAAGTTCGTGAGGCAGTAGGTAAAATGAAAGGGGGGGAACTCTGTTTTCATTAAGAACTGCAAGAAACCCCTCTCGCGTGCCCTAAGTACACTATGAAGGAGGAGCTTGGACATGGGTGAAATTCCACAGTCACTTAAAACAACGGATACAGCCCCACTCCATAAAGGTGGCAGCAAAGCGTTAGCTAAGAACTATAGACCAATAGCTCTGACGTCTCACATCATAAAAATCTTTGAAAGAGTGCTAAGAAGCAGGATTGCAAATCACCTGGATTCCCAAAATCTGCACAATCCAGGGCAACATGGGTTCAGAGCAGGTCGCTCCTGCCTCTCACAACTACTGGATCACTATGATATGGCCTTGGATGCACTGGAAGAAAATCAGAATGCAGATGTAATATACACAGACTTTGCAAAAGCATTTGACAAATGCGATCATGGCGTAATAGCCCATAAAATACGTGCTAAAGGAATAACTGGGAAAGTGGGGAGATGGATCTTCAACTTCCTAACAAATCGAACACAAAGAGTAGTGGTCAACAGATTTAAATCGGAGGCTGCCATAGTGAAGAGCTCTGTTCCACAAGGCACAGTACTCGCCCCCATCTTATTCCTCATCCTCATATCAGACATAGACAGAGATATACATCACAGCACCGTATCATCCTTTGCGGATGATACTAGGATCTGCATGAGGCTGTCATCTGCTGAGGACGCGGTTAACCTCCAAGAAGATATAAACAAAGTTTTCCAGTGGGTAACGGTGAACAACATGATGTTCAATGAGGACAAATTCCAACCACTCCATTATGGAAAACTGGAGGAGATAACTAGAACAGAGTATACTACAGACTTTGGCCATACAATAGAGCGGAAAAATAATGTAAGGGACCTGGGAGTAGTAATGTCTGAGGATCTCACTTTCAAGGATCACAACAGTGCCACGATCGCACGTGCAAAGAAAATGATAGGATGGATAATGAGAACGTTCAAAACGAGAGATGCCAAGCCAGTGATGATCCTTTTCAAATCACTTGTTCAATCTAGGCTGGAATACTTCTGTACACTAACATCTCCATTCAAAGCAGGTGAAATCACAGATCTAGAGAGTGTACAGAGATCCTTTACTGCACGTATAAGTTCTGTCAAGCACCTTAACTACTGGGAACGCTTGGAAGCACTTGACTTGTACTCGTTGGAACGCAGGAAGGAGAGATATATCATAATCTACACTTGGAAAATCCTGGAAGGAATGGTCCCAAATCTGCACACAGAAATCACTCCTTACGAAAGTAAAAGACTGGGAAGGCGATGCAAAATGCCCCCAATAAAAAGTAGGGGCGCCATTGGTATACTAAGGGAAAACATCATAAGTGTCTGGGGCCCAAGACTGTTCAACAGCCTCCCATCAAGCATTAGGGGAATTGCCAATAAACCCCTGGCTGCCTTCAAGAGAGAGCTGGACAGATACCTAAAGTCAGTGCTGGATCAGCCGGGCTGTGGCTCGTACGTTGGACTGTGTGCGGCCAGCAGTAACAGCCTAGTTGATCAGGCACTGATCCATCGGGAGGCCTGGTCATGGACCGGGCCGCGGGGGCGTTGATCCCCGGAATAACCTCCAGGTAACCTCCAGGTAAGGCAGCCGGGATTGATGGGATAAAGATAGAAATGTTAAAAGCAGGTGGGGATATAGTTTTGGAGTGGTTGGTGCAATTATTTAATAATGTGTGGAAGAGGGTAAGGTACCTAGGGATTGGCAGAGAGCATGCATAGTTCCTTTGTATAAAGGCAAAGGGGACAAAAGAGAGTGCAAAAATTATAGGGGAATAAGTCTGTTGAGTATACCTGGTAAAGTGTATGGTAGAGTTATTATTGAAAGAATTAAGAGTACGACGGAGAATAGGATAGCAGATGAACAAGGAGGCTTTAGGAAAGGTAGGGGGTGTGTGGACCAGGTGTTTACAGTGAAACATATAAGTGAACAGTATTTAGATAAGGCTAAAGAGGTCTTTGTGGCATTTATGGATTTGGAAAAGGCGTATGACAGGGTGGATAGGGGGGGCAGTGTGGCAGATGTTGCAGGTGTATGGTGTAGGAGGTAGGTTACTGAAAGCAGTGAAGAGTTTTTACCAGGATAGTGAGGCTCAAGTTAGAGTATGTAGGAAGGAGGGAAATTATTTCCCAGTAAAAGTAGGCCTTAGACAAGGATGTGTGATGTCACCGTGGTTGTTTAATATATTTATAGATGGGGTTGTAAGAGAAGTAAATGCGAGGGTCTTGACAAGAGGCGTGGAGTTAAAAGATAAAGAATCACACATAAAGTGGGAGTTGTCACAGTTGCTCTTTGCTGATGACACTGTGCTCTTGGGAGATTCTGAAGACAAGTTGCAGAGGTTGGTGGATGAATTTGGTAGGGTGTGCAAAAGAAGAAAATTAAGAGTGAATACAGGAAAGTGTAAGGTTATGAGGATAAAAATATTAGGTGATGAAAGATTGGATATCAGATTGGAGGGAGAGAGTATGGAGGAGGTGAATGTATTCAGATATTTGGGAGTGGACGTGTCAGCGGATGGGTCTATGAAGGATGAGGTGAATCATAGAATTGATGAGGGGAAGAGGGTGAGTGGTGCACTTAGGAGTCTATGGAGACAAAGAACTTTGTCCTTGGAGGCAAAGAGGGGAATGTATGAGAGTATAGTTTTACCAACACTCTTATATGGGTGTGAAGCATGGGTGATGAATGTTGCAGCGAGGAGAAGGCTGGAGGCAGTGGAGATGTCATGTCTGAGGGCAATGTGTGGTGTGAATGTAATGCAGAGAATTCGTAGTTTGGAAGTTAGGAGGAGGTGCGGGATTACCAAAACTGTTGTCCAGAGGGCTGAGGAAGGGTTGTTGAGGTGGTTCGGACATGTAGAGAGAATGGAGCGAAACAGAATGACTTCAAGAGTGTATCAGCCTGTAGTGGATGGAAGGCGGGGTAGGGGTCGGCCTAGGAAAGGTTGGAGGGAGGGGGTAAAGGAGGTTTTGTGTGCGAGGGGCTTGGACTTCCAGCAGGTATGCGTGAGCGTGTTTGATAGGAGTGAATGGAGACAAATGGTTTTTAATACTTGACGTGCTGTTGGAGTGTGAGCAAAGTAACATTTATGAAGGGGTTCAGGGAAACCGGCAGGCCGGACTTGAGTCCTGGAGATGGGAAGTACAGTGGCTGCACTCTGAAGGAGGGGTGTTAATGTTGCAGTTTAAAAACTGTAGTGTAAAGCACCCTTCTGGCAAGACAGTGATGGAGTGAATGATGGTGAAAGTTTTTCTTTTTCGGGCCACCCTGCCTTGGTGGGAATCGGCCAGTGTGATAATAATAATAATATATATATATATATATATATATATATATATATATATATATATATATATATATATATATATATATATATATATATATATATATATAATGTGCCGAATAGGCAGAACTTGCCATCTTGGCTTAAATAGCAACGCTCATCTTGCCATATAGGACAAGCGAAAATTTGTGTATGTAATAATTTCGCCAAAATCATTCTGAACCTAACGAAAAAAATATATTTCACTGTGTTTGTTTAGTATTAAATTATTGTAAACAAATCTAAAATATATTTAGTTGAGTTAGGCTAAAATAAATTACTCTTGTTATAATAAGGTTAGGTAAGTTTTCTAAGATTCTTTTGGAGCAAAATTAAAATTTTTTATATTAACATTAATGAAAAAAATATATCTTTAAACGTAAAAGATAAAATTTTAGAAATAACTTAATTTTAAATGAGTTATTGCTAATTGACCAGTTTTACATATTCGGCACGACATATATATATATATATATATATATATATATATATATATATATATATATATATATATATATATATATATATATATATATATATATATATATATATATATATATCTGTCTTGAGGATTAAATGTGTGTATCAAACTTCTCTCAGAATATTAAATTAATCAAGGTAGAGAGGTGTCAGTAAGGTGGTTATCACCAGACCTGACAGTGTTGCTGCCATACACTCCTTAATTGAATTCTCCTTTTCTTCCTTCACGAATCATGGGTTTTCATTACACTGGTCGCAGGAATAAACTGAGGCTGGACAAATGGCATGTATCTTAGCGAATCGGTAATTCTACCAACATATATACAATCAGGAAGGACAATGTGTTGGGAGTGGGATCAGCTAGTGTGTAATTATATCTCAAATGGTTTTGATGGGTAGGGAATCCTTTAATGTCATCAACTGTACATAATTGTGTTTTCCATAAGTTGAATGGTTCAAATTCTTTCAACTTGCACCACCATCAACTATGAAATACAGAGGGAGTAAGTGTAGTAGTGAAATGAAGATGTAGTCAATCCATCAACCTTGGAGAAATAGTATTTGAGGTGGTCAGTTCCTCAGCTGAGGGACTGACCACCTGCTGCCTCTGTATTTGACTAAAGAAGCCTACTGTGTAGGCGAAACGTTTCAACAATAAAGATACCCAAGTGTTACACATGTGTCTTAATCATCAAGGGAAAGTGACACTAGACACTGTACCAACACAAGAACAGTCACAACACAGTACCACTCGTGCATTTATAGGCAAGAAAAGAAACCTGAAAGTATTATGACTAACTGTGTTTTCCCAAGTAACTTAATGCAGCAGTGTATTGTTCTGAAAGAAGCCATTCATTATTGTAAACATTGTTAACGAGGGCCCTACAAGGCTTCAGTGCAAAGCTCCTGATGGTGGCTCTCATCCGCAAGTGTGTATATATATATATATGGTATTATTATTATTACTATTATTTCCTTCCTTTCACGGATTTCTCCAGCAGCTCTTTATTCCCCCTTTACAGTTCCCTTCATCTTGTTCCACCAATGGAAATAAAGACCCCGAATGGAAATAACAAGGACCGTAATGGAAATAACAAGGACCCCAATGGAAATAAGGACCCCAGTGGAAATAATGACCCCAATGGAAATAACGAGGACTCCAATGGAAAAAACGAGGACCCCAATGGAAATAACAAGGACCCCAATGGAAATAAGGACCCCAATGGAAAAAACGAGGACCCCAATGGAAATAACAGGCACCCCAGTGGAAATAACAAGGACCCAATGGAAATAAGGACCCCAATGGAAATAAGCCTTTTTGAGTTTTGGGGTATAGTAAGTAATTTACACATGTGTTACTATGTATTATAATTGTATATATGTGTACCTGTACCTGTACTTATACTCAATTCACTCACAGGATGAGTAGGCTACCCACTGAACTCGTCCCTCGAGACAAAATCTATAAATTTAACTCTTACCTTTATTTCCTTGTCCATGGCTCCTTTATTAGCTCTGGTTTTCTTCTTGTGTTTCTTAACCTGCGAGGCAGCCTTAGTGTAGGACTCCAGTTGGTGCTTGTGAGACGATAAGAATTTCTTTTGCTCACTCTGCCGGCGCCAGGGAGTGAAACAGATCGACTGATTAGATGAACAGTAGGCTACCTGCTTAGCTGTCTTATGCATTGACTGGCCCAAACTGACTGATAAAGTAGGCTACCTGCTTGGTTGTTTATGGTTGCTCTAGTTGATTGACCGAATTTAATTTAGTCCGATTTGGCTGATTAAATTATTTGACTGATTTGGATGATGCAGCTGAGTGATTTGGTCGATTTTTAGCTGACTTACTGACCGATTAATTTTTTTAGAAATCGATCAAAATAGAGAAATGAAAACTGTAGTTCTGTAGTTGCTTGAATGTTAATTAATTGAACACCTGCTAAATGACTGGCTGATTAACTGAACAAGCGCTTGACTGATTAAATACCAGAACAAGTGTTTGAGTAATTAATACCACAGTTGCTGGATTGACTAATTAATCTAACAAATGGTTCTCTCTCTCTCTCTCTTCTCTCTCTCTCTCTCTCTCTCTCTCTCTCTCTCTCTCTCTCTCTCTCTCTCTCTCTCTCTCTCTCTCTCTCTCTCACCTGCAGGACCTTGGTATCCTTGTCAAGGTTGGTCTCTAGCGGCACTAAGAGGTCGACGTAGAAAGCTTTGAGCTGCAGTTTGAGAGAGGAACAGGTGAGTAATATACACATAGATAAACATGATACAAAGATACTGGTACATTGTATATGTGTCTATACGTGTGGACAAACACATATTGTAAAATTGATTCTGTGTGTGTTGACAGCAAATGTATCACTGTGTGTGTGTGTGTGTGTGTGTGTGTGTGTGTGTGTGTGTGTGTGTGTGTGTGTGTGTGTGTGTGTGTGTGTGTGTGTGTGTGTGTGTGTTGCAATATATGTACCACTCCACACTTGTCACATTACACAGTGATCTGTGTTGAGGGGGAGGGATGTGGAGGGGGTGGATCTGTGTGTTGAGAGGAGATATCTATGTTATGAGGGTGACAGGAGTCTCTTCACGTTGCGAAAGGCCCCAGATCCTGCCATCTCAAGGACCTCCCACCTCCTGACCCTGCTGATATCCTACCTTAGATCCTTCCATTTCAAGGACCTCTCAACTCTTGACAGTGCAGGTATCCTGCCTCAGATCCTTCCATTTCAAGGACCTCTCAACTCCTGACGGCGCACGTATCCTGCATCAGATCCTTCCATTTCAAGGACCTCTCAACTCCTGACGGCGCACGTATCCTGCATCAGATCCTTCCATTTCAAGGACCTCTCAACTCCTGACGGCGCACGTATCCTGCCTCAAATCCTTCCATTTCAAGGGCCTCTCAACTCCTGCCGATGCAGGAATGCTGCTCCCTAACCTACTAACCACAACTTCAAAACTGATTACCCATATAGTGGAGCAGTGCTCAACGTTACGACCTTCTGAGTGCCACCTCTGAATACTTTCTGTAAATCCTCAAGTTTCCCTGCCAAGTGTCAGTTATATCTGACGGATATTGCAGACAGTAAGTCAGGTCCCCTTGGACAGTGTCTCGTCTCCTGCTCTTCCTCCTGTCACATTTGTCTAGTCCATTCCCCTCCTCTGTTTCACCCTTTCCTTTGTTCCATACGGCCTTTGTTTCCCCTTCCTGTGTCCCATTCCCGTCGCCCCCCATATCCTCCCCTTTACCCCCATATCCTCCCCCCCCTTTATCCTTACCACATTCTCCCAATTGATCTTATTGACTCTCTCCTGTTATCTTCCTTATAAAACTTTAGACTACAACAACACCCATCTTCCTTTTTACCTCTCTTCCCTTCTCGGTTCTCTCTCTCTCTCTCTCTCTCTCTCTCTCTCTCTCTCTCTCTCTCTCTCTCTCTCTCTCTCTCTCTCTCTCTCTCTCTCTCTCTCTCTCTCTCTCTCTCTTTTTTTTACACAGGGTTTGACAAGGTTAAGGATCCCTAGCTTTATTAACAGCTATTTACAAGTTAAGCATTCCTAACTTTATTGGCAAGCTAAGAGCTGTTACCTACATCAGCTCATTTGAAAGCATTTTTATTGTTATGAGACATACAAGTAGGGAACAGGATGAAATTGGAGCCATCTGTGGGCCAGCATTTTCATTTGATCAACTGACTTTATCTCGTTGACATCATTATGCTGTACGAATGTGTTCCATACTCGAGTCATCATGGGCATATATGATCTCAGATGGAGTGATGTTCTGGAGAAGGGTACAGCCAGAGTGAAGTTGCTGCTTTCTGCCCGTCTTGTGGCATAAAAGCTTGTTTCACGCTGTCCTCGAAGTGGATCCAAATGTGGTACTTTGACAATATTGGCCTTGTACATAACAGTAAGGCCACCCACATCCCTCCTGTGTTGAAGGCTCGGCTGAAATGACAGATCTATCCAGGATGGGTCCAGGCAAGAGATGAGACGTCTTACTCTGTTCTCTACTCTGTCAAGCAGTCGCAGATGAGAGGGGGGGGCAGGCAAACCAAGAAAGTGGAGCATACTCAAGGTGTGAGCGTACTTGTGCCTCGTACAGGATCTTGCAACCCCTACTGTCAAGTAGATGCGAGATACCACGAAGTGCTGTAAGCTTCCTGGCTGCCTTGTTTGCAAGATTTACAACATGGTTCTTCATGGTTAGTTTGGAGTCAAATTTCACCCCAAGGATATCAACTTCTTCTCCAGGTGCCAACACCCTCCCATTCATCCTTACTACTGCACCAGCATTACCATCATGGTGCCTAGAGACGATCATCATTTGCGTTTTTTCAGGTGCAAATGTTACTTGCCATCTATTTCCCCAAGCTGATATAGTTCTCAGCTGGTGATTGATGTAGCTTAGAGCAGCTGGCATTTCTTCTCTTGGATAAGTGAATGTTAGTGTACAGTCGTCTGCATATGCATGTGATTCTGGGATGAGATGAAGAAGGTCGTTGAAGTAGACATTCCATAACAATGGTCCCAGCACGCTTCCTTGTGGAACACTTGCCCCAATAGGATGTCTTGCTGATTCCGTTCCATTGAGAACTACACTTAGAGATCTACCATGAAGGTAATCACTGAGGAGACATAGCATAGAGCCTGCAATTCCCAGTGCTTGAAGTTTTGCTAAGAGGCCCTGGTGCCACACCCGGTCGAAAGTGCCAGCAATGTCCAGTGCTACCACACAGCTGACTTTGGATTCATCCAGTGACTGGTGCCACTTAGTGGAGAGGTTTAACAACAGATTAGCAGCAGAGTAACCTTTCCTGAAGCCATATTGACGATCACAAAGTAGTGAGTGGTAGTCAAAAAACTCTGTCATTTGTCTTGAGATTATTGTCTCAAGGATCTTACCAGTGATTGACAGGAGTGACACTGGTCTGTAGTTGCTGATTTCTGCTCTGCTCTTCTTTTTGTGAACAGGGACTACATTTGCCTCTTTCTATAGAGAGGGCCATTTACACTGTACTAAGCAGTGCTGAAAGATGCGAGTTAGAGGTGCTTCTAGCTGGTCTGCACATCTCAACAATCTTGGGCTCAACTTGTCTGGGCCCACAACCTTTTCTTGGTCAAGCGATTTAAGAAGGAAATGCACCTCCTCCTGCCTTATTGTCACCACTGACAGTTTTGACACAGTTCTTGCAGCTAGCCAAGGAGGGTCCCTTGCTGGATCAGGAACTTGCATTTTGGTAGCAAAGTGTTCAGCAAAGAGGTCCGCCTTCTCTTGACTACTAGTAGAGGTGGTCCCATCCTGTCGATTTAGAGGTGGAATGAGCTCATCAGGCAGATAACCTTGTCTGTCCTTGACCAGGGACCACCAGGTTTTGGAGCCTACCCTACCTGATGCTAGCTTTCTTTTAGTGTCCACCTCCCATTTAGCAATGGCCCACTTTTGAACGTCACCCATATGCCTACAGGCTTGCCTGTGCAAGTTCTCTCTCTCTCTCTCTCTCTCTCTCTCTCTCTCTCTCTCGACAGGGTTCTCACTCTATCCAACTGTCTATCTTCTAGGTCACCATCGTTACCTTTCTCCCTACTGCCTGTCCCCACTCCCCCTCCCCAATTCCCTTCCCCATTCCCCCTTCCCCACTCCCAAAGCCAACAAACATCCCCATTTCCTGCGTTTCTCATCAATTTCCTCCCCCTCCCCTCCCTCTCTCCTTTATCACAAACACCTGTATCTTTTTATCTCTCTCTCTCTCTCTCTCTCTCCTCTCTCTCTCTCTCTCTCTCTCTCTCTCTCTCTCTCTCTCTCTCTCTCTCTCTCTCTCTCTCTCTCTCTCTCTCTCTCCTTTGTAAAGCTTGTGTATTACTGTGAGTTTCTGTGTCTCATTATTTGTGTATATTGATAATTATTTAGTATGAAAAACTAATTACCATTGTGAGTTAGATATTTGCTAAAAGTTATTGCCCAAAAATACTGGGCAATTAGTGTATGATAATTAGTGTATGATTAATGACATCAGTCTGTTCCCTATTTGTTGTTTTGGTTATTATTAATATTAATTCTCTCTCTCTCTCTCTCTCTCTCTCTCTCTCTCTCTCTCTCTCTCTCTCTCTCTCTCTCTCTCTCTCTCTCTCTCTCTCTCTCTCTCTCTCTCTCTCTCTCTCAAGGTAGACTGTACTTACGATGTTCATCTGTTGTGACTGTACCTCCTTGTACACGTCAACCATCTGCATCAAGCACATCCCTGTAAGATAGACACTTTTAAGCACATCATTGCAAGGTAGACACACTTAATCACATCATTGCAAGATAGACACACTCTTAATCACATCATTGCAAGGTAGACACACTCTTAATCACATCATTGCAAGATAGACACACTCTTAATCACATCATTGCAAGGTAGACACACTCTTAATCACATCATTGCAAGATAGACACACTCTTAATCACATCATTGCAAGATAGACACACTCTTAATCACATCATTGCAAGATAGACACACTCTTAATCACATCATTGCAAGGTAGACACACTCTTAATCACATCATTGCAAGGTAGACACACTCTTAATCACATCATTGCAAGGTAGACACACTTATTCACATTGCAAGATAGACACACTCTTAATCACATCATTGCAAGGTAGACACACTCTTAATCACATCATTGCAAGGTAGACACACTCTTAATCACATCATTGCAAGGTAGACACACTTATTCACATTGCAAGATAGACACACTCTTAATCACATCATTGCAAGATAGACACACTCTTAATCACATCATTGCAAGATAGACACACTCTTAATCACATCATTGCAAGGTAGACACACTCTTAAGCACATCATTGCAAGATAGACACACTCTTAATCACATCATTGCAAGGTAGACACACTCTTAAGAGCATCCCAGTAAGGTAGTCTTAACTCTGAGAAACATCCCAACACAACTACATTTTCCTGGGTTACCTGTAACTCTGACTCTGCTGACAGACGCAGTTGCGCTTCTGTATTACTGTTGTATTACTCTACTGTATTGCTCTTAAAGGGTTAATACGGTGCTGTATTTTAATGAAATATAATTACGATTTGATAAATTATTCGTATTAAACCTCACACACACACACACACACACACACACTTACCGATATCAGATGAACCGCCCCAGAGACCTTGTTGAGAGTGCCTTGCTACTTTCGTCAGCGCCTCGAGGTACAGCTTCGAGGCCGACATAGCACCTGTAAAGAGAACCACCTCATTAATGCCAACTACCTCGTTAGCACTCGTTAGCATATATATATATATATATATATATATATATATATATATATATATAATATATATATATATATATATATATATATATATATATATATATCGTGCCGAATAAGCAGAACTTGCGATCTTGGCTTAAATAGCAACGGTCATCTTGCCATATAGGACAAGTGAAAATTTGTGTATGCAATAATTTTGCCAAAATCATTCTGAACCTAACGAAAAAAATATATTTCATTGTGTTTGTTTAGGATTAAATTATTGTAAACGTATTTAAAATATATTTAGTTGGGTTAGGCTAAAATAAATTCGTCTTGTTATAATAAGGTTAGGTAAGTTTTCTAAGAGTCTTTTGGTGCAAAATTATAAAATTTTACATTAACATTAATGAAAAAAAATATATCTTTAAACGTATAAGAGAAAATTTTAGAAAGGACTTAATTTTAAACGAGTTCTTGCTAATTGACCAGTGTTACATATTCGGCACGACATATATATATATATATATAATATTGAGGCCGCACAATTTGGAATAGGTTAGTAGGATTGATCCAGGGGTAGTTCCAGTACCATGGAGCAAGATCCCCTTAGTGGTATGAAGGCACTCACTCAGAAGGAGGTTTGATGCCTTCATGCCAGTGTTACATCCCAATCATATCATAACATCATACCCTGATAATACCACAGTGCAGGATATATACACCGAGAGGAGTATTTCTCTCAACGTATATATGCTGAGAGTTTAATTCCTATATTCTGGTGGTTACAAGGTTACGCGCAGCCTTAATGACCCTCTTGTAGTCAATAGGCTTTAAACCCCAGTTAACCAACCTACTCGCCCAAGAGGCAAACTTTCTTCTGGGAAACACCTCTGAGGTGTTTACCAGGCAGTAAACAAGTGACTTAGGGTCCTAAGTTTACAGCCTAGTATTGGTACAAGTGCCTTAGGGTCCCTAGTTTACCTCCTGGTATTGGTACAAGGGACCTATGGTCCTTAGTTTGCCGCCTGGTATTGGTATAAGTGACCTGTGGTCCCTAGTTTACCGCCTGGTATTGGTACAAGTGACTTAGGGTCCCTAGTTTACCTCCTGGTATTGGTACAAGGGACCTATGGTCCTTAGTTTGCCGCCTGGTATTGGTATAAGTGACCTGTGGTCCCTAGTTTACCGCCTGGTATTGGTACAAGTGACTTAGGGTCCCTAGTTTACCTCCTGGTATTGGTACAAGGGACCTATGGTCCCTAGTTTGCCGCCTGGTATTGGTACAAGTGATCTCTGGTCCCTTGCACCTATTATACATTTGATCTAACTCATCTGGAATCAGTATTAAAGTCTTGTCCAATAGTTTCCTTGACGTGTGGTTCCATACGGTTTTCCATTACTGGCACTAGCTGCTCTGCTCTCAGAGCTTCTGGCTCCCTTCCAGGTCCCAGATTTCCAATCATTATCGCTGAGGGAAATTCCGTATATAAGTTGTGAACCGGGTGGGGGATTGATCCCATGGTGTGTTGTTAGGACTCGCTCTGTCATGGATTTGAAACCTCACGCATTCGGTGGTTTGCGATCGTGTTATTACGATTTCTTGAGTCCGAATATGTAGGTTTCCTGTTATAGTGTTCACTGTCTGTGTTGTTGTCTTGACCGTGGTTGTTGTTGTCTTCAGGACCGTGGACGTTGTTATCAAGACCGTGGTTGTTGATGTCAAGACCGTGGTTGTTGTTTTCTTCAAGATCGTGGTTGTTGTTGTCTTCAAGACCGTGGTTGTTGTTGTCTTCAAGACCGTGGTTGTTATCTTCAAGACCGTGGTTGTTGTTGTCTTCAAGACCGTGGTTGTTATCTTCAAGACCGTGGTTGTTATCTTCAAGACAGTGGTTATCTTCAAGACCCTGGTTGTTGTTGTCTTCAGGACCGTGGACGTTGTTATCAAGACCGTGGTTGTTGATGTCAAGACCGTGGTTGTTGTTTTCTTCAAGATCGTGGTTGTTATCTTCAAGACCGTGGTTGTTGTTGCCTTCATGACCGTGGTTGTTGTTGCCTTCAAGACTGTAGTTGTTATCTTCAAGATCGTGGTTGTTATCTTCAAGACCGTGGTTGTTGTTGCCTTCAAGACCGTGGTTGTTGTTGTCTTCAGGACCGTGGTTGTTGTTGCCTTCAAGACCGTGGTTGTTGTTGCTTTCAAGACCGTGGTTGTTGTTGTCTTCAGGACCGTAGTTGTTGTTGCCTTCAAGACCGTGGTTGTTGTCTTCAAGATCGTGGTTGTTGTCTTTAAGACCGTGGTTGTTGTTGTCTTCAGGACCGTGGTTGATGTCTTCAAAACCGTGGTTGTTGTTGTCTTCAAGACCGTGGTTGTTGTTGCCTTCAAGACCGTCGTTGTTGCTGCCTTCAAGACTGGTTGCTGTTGCCTTCAAGACCGTGGTTGTTGTTGCTTTCAAGACCGTGGTTGTTGTCTTCAAGACCGTGGTTGTTGTTATCTTCAAGACCGTGGTTGTTGCTATCTTCAAGACCGTGGTTATCTTCAAGACCGTGGTTGTTATCTTCAAGACCGTGGTTGTTGTCTTCAAGACCGTGGTTGTTGTCTTCAAGACCGTGGTTATCTTCAAGACCGTGGTTGTTGTCTTCAAGACCGTGGTTATCTTCAAGACCGTGGTTGTTATCTTCAAGACCGTGGTTATCTTCAAGACCGTGGTTGTTATCTTCAAGACCGTGGTTATCTTCAAGACCGTGGTTGTCTTCAAGACCGTGGTTGTTGTCTTCAAGACCGTGGTTGTTGTCTTCAAGACCGTGGTTATCTTCAAGACCGTGGTTGTTATCTTCAAGACCGTGGTTAGCTTCAAGACCGTGGTTGTTATCTTCAAGACCGTGGTTATCTTCAAGACCGTGGTTGTTGTCTTCAAGACCGTGGTTGTTGTCTTCAAGACCGTGGTTATCTTCAAGACCGTGGTTGTTGTCTTCAAGACCGTGGTTATCTTCAAGACCGTGGTTGTTGTCTTCAAGACCGTGGTTATCTTCAAGACCGTGGTTGTTGTTATCTTCAAGACCGTGGTTGTTAAAATGTTAATTTATCATGTGCACTCTGGTTTTCCTGTTTCTCAGTAGAGGGTTGATAAATGCGACACATTTGCAAGACTCTGGTATCTTTATTGCAGAAATGTGTCGCCAGCACACTAGGTTCCATCAGTCGAATATGATGCTGGATGTAGTAAAGATAGCTTTGACGTGGTTAGTATGTCACCCTGGGTGATCAGTCTCTTAAACTGTAAGGCATAAGCATACAGCCAGACCTATTTTGCTATTATCCTCATCAGTCTAAATATTATTGTTCCTATTGTGTAGTTTTTTTATTTTTCCAGTGTTAAGGGTTCCCGTTTTCAGTAATCGGCAACATTATTTTTTACATCAATACTGTCTAACTCCTCTTTTATCCTTCCTCCCCTATTCGCTTATTTTATCATTATGTGGCACCCATCAAGAACAAATTGCATTCATCACCCCTCGAGTATTTGTCTCTGTGAGGGCTATAATGCCTGGTTCCTCCTTTGCTATTTTCTCTTCTAATTTAGAGTGTTCCTAGCACACGGCAATCTTTATTAGCTAGGTATTATCTTAGATTCATTATATATATTCAGCTAGTGACTTTTTAAAGCAGGATTTATATACATGTTTGGATATAAATGCTCTGGAAAACGTACAGAGGAGGATGACAAAGATGATCCCATGTATCAGAAATCTTCCCATTGAGGATAGACTGAGGGCCCTGAATCTGCACTCTCTCGAAAGGCGTAGAATTAGGGGGGATATGATCGAGGTGTATAAGAACATAAGAAAGAAGGAACACTGCAACAGGCCTACTGACCCATGCGGAGCAGGTCCATGTCCCCCCCCCCCCCGGATTAGACCAATGACCCACCCCCCGGATTATCCGAATGGCCCACCCGTATAAATGGAAAACAGGAATAAATAAAGGGGATGTAAATAGCGTGCTGAAAATTTCCAGCCAAGACAGGACTCGCAGCAATGGTTTCAAGTTGGAAAAATTCAGATTCAGAAAGGATAAAGGAAAGCACTGGTTTGGTAATAGAGTTGTGGATGAGTGGAATAAACTCCCGAGTAAAGTTATTGAGGCTAAAACGTTGTGTAATTTTAAAAATAGGTTAGATAAATACCTGAGTGGGTGTGGGTGGGTGTGAGTTGGACCTGACTAGCTTGTGCTGCTGGGTCTGGTGCCGTGCTCCATCCTTGAGTGGAGGTGATCAGACTGGGTGGGTCATTGGGCTAGTCCGGGGGGGGTCATTGGTCTAATCCGGGGGGGGGGACATGGACCTGCTCCGCATGGGTCAGTAGGCCTGTTGCAGTGTTCCTTCTTTCTTATGTTCTTAACTGTTAGCTGACCGTTTTATGTTAGATGTTTTAGGGTGTAGTTTACTGAATATTTTGTTAGCCATAGTCTAACAAATTCTACTAGGAATTAAACGAGTCAGTAATAATAATAATAATAATAATAGACCTCTCAATGTCTACATTCTTACTCTACTAGTGACCTACGTCTCACCTCCTGGCGCTATAAAAGGCTCCATCCTATCACTTCAACTCCATATTATTCCAGACAATGGAACAATACTCTTCTCCAGACTGAGGGACTGACCACCTCAAAACTTTAAGGGTGATGGACTGATTACATCGTCTTCAAGTCTCTTCTGCTTCTATCAACTTTGCTGTACTCGACTGAAGAAGCCTACTGTGTAGGCGAAACGTTTCGAAATAAAGATACCTAACTGTTGCATATGTGTCTTACCTAAACAACACAGTTAAGTAATTATAAATACCTGGAACATTTTTTTCTCCTCACAGGATATATACACTGGGAGGTATATTTCTCTCAGTGTATATATGCTGAAAATTTACAGTCATCCCTATTTTAGGGATTAAAGTATTTTTGTCTGGTGCTGAAACAGTTACGTGAAGCCTTAATGACCCTAGTGTAGTTGATAGGTTTTAAACCCCCTATTACTCCTATCATCTAGAGTGGCGCAAGTGCAGCGGAACGGAGAGAGAAAAATCAAGGAACGTCAGTCTTGAAGATTCAGTAAACACTTGGACAAGAATTATCGGCTATTAAAACTAATTTTCGTGCTCTTGAGATCTGAATTATGGGCTACAATTCAACGGTGAGCTGCTGAGAGTTGACTGAGAAAGTCAAGGATTATTATTAGATATGGAATGTATACAAGGAGGTGGATACGAGACGTATCAAGTGAAGTCGATGCTTCACTCAGTGTCCTACTGATGGTTCATTCGGTGTCCCATTGATGGTTCAGTTGGTGTTCCACCGTAGGGATGGGTTGAGCGCTTAATTATGATAATAATAACAGTCCACTGCAGGATTCCACTGCCGAGTTCACCGGTGCTTGAGACAGTGTTCCAACACAGTAATTTCACTGGACATCCCTGAGGTAAGGTGCTACCGCTGTCACTTCGGTAAGTGGCCACTTTCAACTTTGTGAACAGCATATATACAAACCCTGAGCGTGTATATACTGAGAATTTAACTCTTATTTTAAGGATAAAAGCATTCTTCCGTGCAACCTTTAACGACCCTAGTGTAGTCGATTGGCTTTATACGCCATCGCCCGACCAACTGTGTACAATGTATAGTTTGCGTGTGTCCTAGGGGTAACTACATAATTTTTCCCCTAAGCAAGTATAGACCAAGAGTTTTGGCATCTTTTATAACATCTGTGATTTACAAGATAAAATAAGTATGTAAATATTGCTTCAGGCAACATGGTATAAACACCAGTGAAGGGTTTTAGCTTCTCGTTCTTACAGCCAGAAGTGAGTACAAGGGCAATGTGGAGTGCATACACAAGATGGGGTGGTCTAGGGGCCGTTGAGCGATATTGGAAAGTGCATCGTTTAGGCCCATCGGGAAGTGCACCGCTTAGCCCCCTCGGGAAGTGCACCCTGTTACAGACAACTTGGGCTACACTGGGCTAGCCATCTCTGCAACCATTCAAGGATGCAGAATTCCATCTACGGCGAGGATCAAAATAATAGGTCGCTTCATCTCGTGGCCGTTCGTTAAGTAAGTCATCTTCTCTACTGTTATGAGGGGGAGGATAATATAGATAATTATTTAAGTACCCGAGTTTTGAAGAGTTAATGCCTTTTAATTTGTATTAAACAGTCTCACTGAGCGAGTGGAAGGCCTCGGTCGGAGCGTCAGGAAACACTTGTTCCGTTTCCTGACCTCTGGTACCTTCTCTGGTACCTTCTCTGGTACCTTCTCTGGTACCTTCTCTGGTACCTTCTCTGGTACCTTCTCTGGTACCTTCTCTGGTACTTTCATTTTAATGGAAATAAAATATTGCATGACATCATAACTTTAATTCAGCTCAACTATGTTTTGGTTATGGTTTCTGACTTTCTTTAGGAATTTTTGATGTGGGTGTTCCTGGAGTGTCGTTGTTCCTGGAGTGTCGTTGTTCCTGGAGTGTCGGTGTTCCTGGAGTGTCGGTGTTCCTGGAGTGTCGTTGTTCCTGGAGTGTCGTTGTTCCTGGAGTGTCGTTGTTCCTGGAGTGTCGTTGTTCCTGGAGTGTCGTTGTTCCTGGAGTGTCGTTGTTCCTGGAGTGTCGTTGTTCCTGGAGTGTCGTTGTTCCTGGAGTGTCGTTGTTCCTGGAGTGTCGTTGTTCCTGGAGTGTCGGTGTTCCTGGAGTGTCGTTGTTCCTGGAGTGTCGTTGTTCCTGGAGTGTCGTTGTTCCTGGAGTGTCGTTGTTCCTGGAGTGTCGTTGTTCCTGGAGTGTCGTTGTTCCTGGAGTGTCGTTGTTCCTGGAGTGTCGTTGTTCCTGGAGTGTCGGTGTTCCTGGAGTGTCGGTGTTCCTGGAGTGTCGTTGTTCCTGGAGTGTCGTTGTTCCTGGAGTGTCGTTGTTCCTGGAGTGTCGTTGTTCCTGGAGTGTCGTTGTTCCTGGAGTGTCGTTGTTCCTGGAGTGTCGTTGTTCCTGGAGTGTCGTTGTTCCTGGAGTGTCGGTGTTCCTGGAGTGTCGGTGTTCCTGGAGTGTCGTTGTTCCTGGAGTGTCGTTGTTCCTGGAGTGTCGTTGTTCCTGGAGTGTCGTTGTTCCTGGAGTGTCGTTGTTCCTGGAGTGTCGTTGTTCCTGGAGTGTCGTTGTTCCTGGAGTGTCGTTGTTCCTGGAGTGTCGGTGTTCCTGGAGTGTCGGTGTTCCTGGAGTGTCGTTGTTCCTGGAGTGTCGTTGTTCCTGGAGTGTCGTTGTTCCTGGAGTGTCGTTGTTCCTGGAGTGTCGTTGTTCCTGGAGTGTCGTTGTTCCTGGAGTGTCGGTGTTCCTGGAGTGTCGGTGTTCCTGGAGTGTCGTTGTTCCTGGAGTGTCGTTGTTCCTGGAGTGTCGTTGTTCCTGGAGTGTCGTTGTTCCTGGAGTGTCGTTGTTCCTGGAGTGTCGTTGTTCCTGGAGTGTCGTTGTTCCTGGAGTGTCGTTGTTCCTGGAGTGTCGTTGTTCCTGGAGTGTCGTTGTTCCTGGAGTGTCGTTGTTCCTGGAGTGTCGTTGTTCCTGGAGTGTCGTTGTTCCTGGAGTGTCGTTGTTCCTGGAGTGTCGGTGTTCCTGGAGTGTCGGTGTTCCTGGAGTGTCGGTGTTCCTGGAGTGTCGTTGTTCCTGGAGTGTCGTTGTTCCTGGAGTGTCGTTGTTCCTGGAGTGTCGTTGTTCCTGGAGTGTCGTTGTTCCTGGAGTGTCGGTGTTCCTGGAGTGTCGGTGTTCCTGGAGTGTCGGTGTTCCTGGAGTGTCGGTGTTCCTGGAGTGTCGTTGTTCCTTTGAGGGATGTAAGGAGAGGATGTACACACATACATGTACAACACCTGGGTATCTTCATTTGAAGACATTTTGCCAACCAGTGTTTTTTTTCTATTCAGTGCAGAGATATACGATAACAGATGTGGCTGAGGGACTGACCACCTCAAATACTTTTTCTCCAAGGTTGATGGACTGATTATATCATCTCTATTCCATTACTATGCTCCTTATGCATTTGACTGAAGAAGCCTACTGTGTAGGCGAAACGTCTCAATAAAAATACCCAACTGTTACACATGCGTCTTAAATCTTAAACTTGTCAGTATTTTATAACATTTTCAACAGAACTGAGGTAGAGGTGAGAATTAGGGATGGAATTTAAGAGGTAAGTCGACACCACTTTCCTCATTAGAGGGAAAGAGAGAGGCACCACAGGGATACTTCCTGTAATGTTAAGCCTCTGACAGAGCTGGTGTAAGCCAGGCGGAAACCTCCCCACCCAGTAGTGATCCAGGCTTCCCTGTGAGGCTTCCAGTACCCACAAGTGTTATGCTCCCTCCCCTCCCTTCATACTTACCCTCTAGCCTCCCTCTGTGCTTCTCTCTCTCCCTCCCTACCGTCCATCTCCTCCCATCATACTTCCCCCCCTTCCTCCATGCTTCCTTACCGCCCTTCCTACCTTAGATCTCCCTTCATACTTCTCCCTGCCCTCTCTCCATGCTTCCCTCCCTTCATACTTCCCTTCCTACCCTTCCTTCATACCTCCCTCCCTACCTCTGATCCTCCTTCCTTTTTGTGGTTCTTTTATTTGTCAATGTTGTGTGTGTGTGTGTGTGTGTGTGTGTGTGTGTGTGTGTGCGCGCGCGTGTGCTCGCACTTGAGCACCTCCACATCAACCTTACACGCCCTCTCTCTTTCGTGCCTGGGGCCACTGCCTGCAGTCATGATTCATTCACCTCTCTCTCTCTCTCTCTCTCTCTCTCTCTCTCTCTTTAATAAATTATATATTCATAAATGTATCATAATCCCATGGCAGGATAGGAATATGAAGCTTATATATCCAATCTAGCCTGCTCTTTCACCTTCTTCCTCCTGCACCTCTGCCTCATTCCCCCTCCTCCTCCACTTCTTCTCTTCCTCTCGCCCCTATCTCTTACCTCGTGCCACCAGCGTCACGGCTAATGACTCTTCTCCTGATGTAGTTATGACAGCATAAAATCTGTAATTACCATATTATGTCAACACGCTGGTAAGTGAAGGCTTGGCACTTGCACCATAAGCCACACTCAGGACTAGCCGAGTCTTCTGGGTCAAGGTAATCTAAAAACCTAGCCATTATAAATATTTCCTCTTTACGTCAGAGTTAAAAGGCACATGAGTTTCCCTGTCTCCTAATATTAAGTTTATTTTCCCCTATAATCTACCTAGTCCATAATTATTATCGCATTTGCTTTGTCTGCTCTCATAAAGTGAAGTTTAGGGTCTTTTCTTAATTCTTGGTATAACTTAGCAAATCTTTGAGGACAATTGTACTGCAGAGGTCTGAGTGAAGCTCACACCTCTGCATACGATACCTACAGGCGTACAATACCAATAGGCATACAGTACTGATAGGTATTACTGACACCTATCAGTAATACCTATCGGTATTGTATCCCATTTTCACATTCACTGTGTAGTAGTAGAGAGTGTAGCAGAGTGAAGAACTTCTTGATTCATCCTGAGTTCTTCGCTCTGCCACATTTTCTACTACTGTGTTGATGGTTCTGGGTGATTCTCCCCACTCCAGTGGCAGACCTTCGTGGGGTCCTGAAGATTGAACTGTTACGGGGTCACCCTCGCAGCCAGCAATTTTTATTTTAATTTTGTATTGAATTACACTATATTGTTAATATTATTTAAAACTCATACAGTACACCCAGAATTTTTAAGCAATCTGGGGCCCCTTTGGGATTAGGGGCCCTGAAGCTTAAGCTTCATTAGTTTCATAGTAGTTCCACCCTTGACCCACACTCCTAGGTCAGAGAGGAAATTGTATAAAGTTAAGCACCGTAGTTCGGTTGGTACAGGTGGAAACACTGGGGGCGTGTTTCCTTAAGACACCTGCTGTCCCTGTTCACCTAGCAGTAAATAGGTGCCTGGATGTTAGCCAACTGGTGTGGATTGCATCCTGGGGACAAAACCTAATTTGCCCAAAATGCTCTGCATAACAAGGGGCTTTCCATATAGTATGTTACTGATGTCAGCTATGGTCTGTTTAAGTTGTATCATATACTTGCAGAAATAAAGATTATTATTATTACTCAATACATAGTATAGTTAAGTACTTGCTGACAGTCACCTACCATCCTCTCTCACGACACACTTATTTCGGTTCACCGTCCACAAGCTCCCGGCCCTCACCTTAACTCCCACTGTACAACCAGGTGAGTACAATTTTCTTGTACAACCTTATCCGTGTACATCTGTGTATAATACCAGGCGTTGTATGAATACAGCGCCAGCACAGTGGTGAGTATTCACATGTACTCATCAATATTCATGGGATGAGAGGGTATTCATCGGCCTGGATGAATATTATGTTGTCAGGGACTGGAATAACAAGCAAGAATTCTCTGGTTGGTATGGGGAATTGTTGCTGTGGTTGTTATTGTTGGTTGTAGTTGTGGTTATTGTTGCTGTGGTTGTTATTGTTGGTTGTAGTTGTGGTTAAATTGTTGATTGTAGTTAGTGACTGTGGTTGTAAATGTTGTGTTTGTTGGTTGTGGATGTCAGAAATATAATAGAATGGTGGTAGAAGAGAGGGTGATAATGGGGGTAGATGGTAGAAAGGGTGGTGATGGAGGTAGATGGTAGAGAGGGTGATAATGGGGGTAGATGGTAGAGAGGGCGATAATGGTGGTAGATGGCAGAGAGGGTGATAATGGGGATAGATGGTAGAGAGGGTGATAATGGGAGTAGACGGTAGAGAGGGTGATAATGGGGGTAGATGGTAGAGAGGGCGATAATGGTGGTAGATGGCAGGGAGGGTGATAATGGGGATAGATGGTAGAGAGGGTGATAATGGGGATAGATGGTAGAGAGGGTGATAATGGGAGTAGATGGTAGAGAGGGTGATAATGGGAGTAGATGGTAGAGAGGGTGATAATGGGAGTAGATGGTAGAGAGGGTGATAATGGGGATAGATGGTAGAGAGGGTGATAATGGGGGTAGATGGTAGAGAGGGTGGTGATGGAGGTAGATGGTAGAGAGGGTGATAATGGGTAGATGGTAGAGAGGGCGATAATGGTGGTAGATGGCAGAGAGGGTGATAATGGGGATAGTTGGTAGAGAGGATGATAATGGGGGTAGATGGTAGAGAGGGTGGTAATAGGGGTAGATGGTAGAGAGGGTGATAATGGGGGTAGATGGTAGAGAGGGTGACAATGGGGGTAGATGTCAGAGAGGGTGGTAATGGGGGTAGATGGCAGAGAGGGTGATAATGGGGTAGATGGTAGAGAGGGTGATAATGGAGGCAGATAGTAGAGAGGGGACAGGGTAAGATAGAAATGGAAGGGGGAAGAGTAAAGCAGAAAGAATGGGTGTAGAGAGAGAGAGAGAGAGAGAGAGAGAGAGAGAGAGAGAGGATAAATGGGAAATGATGTAAGGGTATTTTTTTTTTAATTCTTTCTCCCCTCCCTTGTTCTTCTCCCCCTCCCCTCACCTTCCCCCTCCCCCTCTCACCTCCTCTACTTCCCTTGTTATAACTCTCCCCTCTCCTCTCTACCCTTCCCTACACTCTTCCATCACTTTTTCATCCCTCCCTCTTTCTCCCCTCTCCCCTCCCCTCCCATCTCCCCTCCCCCTCCCCTCTCCCCTCTCTAGTCAGCTAAGTGGCCAACTTCCAAGCTTTCATTCCAGCACAGCTAGACTTTATTATTATTATTATTATTATTATTACTTGGTAAGTAGCATTTTGAGACAGTTGTCGTATATATCATGGTCTGTATGAAGGGCTAAACCCTTGTGTGGTGGTGGGCAAAGGGGGGACAGGGGGGAGTGCGTGTGCAGACTCGATTCTCCATCCGCTCATGGCGTTTTTATCTCTCGTTTTAATAAGTAAGAAGAATCACAAGTGACGGTGCTTCTCCAGGCGGCGGGGAGGAGCAGCGCCTCCACCCCCCTCCCCCTTCCCCCTCCCCCTTCCCCCCTCCCCCCTTTTTACCGGAAGGAAGAGGAGCACTTTCACCTGCGCCTTCAGTTAATTAGCATGATCTTAAGGTGGCAGGTGAGGCACTCACCTGAGCGAACCTACCTTGGTGTTATTCCACCCCATCTCTCCCCCCTCCCCATCACTCCTACAAGAGTCCTCCCTCCCCCTCCAGGTGGGAGTGACGGGACGTTGATTGCAATAAATACGGTGGTTGTTAAGGTTGGTTTTCCCCTCGCTGGTGGCTAGGACGGTCGACCATGTGAGATGTTGCTAAGGGCTGTCTTGCCCCCCTCGCGGCCCTGAGCGGTTGCTGTATAACTGAAGAGGTGGGGAGGTGCTGGAGTGGGGAGGTGCTGGAGTGGGGAGGTGCTGGAGTGGGGTGGTGCTGGAGTGGGGTGGTGCTGGAGTGGGGAGGTGCTGGAGTGGGGTGGTGCTGGAGTGGGGAGGTGCTGGGGTGGGGAGGTGCTGGGGTGGGGTGGTGCTGGGGTGGGGAGGTGCCGGGGTGGGGAGGTGCTGGAGTGGGGTGGTGCTGGAGTAGGAAGAAGCTAATACTCCAGTACTGAAGGATCAGAGGCTGCCCCGGGAGCTGTAGCTTAACTCCTTTCAACCCTCTCAACACAGGCACCATCACAAGGTATTTGAAGCTTCCGACAATTCCCTCTACCACCTCTTCCCCACCACTACTACCAAAACTACCACCACTGCTACTACTGCAATAACTACCACTACCTCGTAGTCAGTTTGTACCACTTTCTAGGTGGGTCACTGGTTTAAGCCGGGAGGTGACTTGGACCTGCCTCGCATGGGCCAGTAGGCCTGCCGCAGTGTTCCTTCTTTATTATGTTCTTATATATACAACGCCCCTTTCTCTTTTCACTAATTAAATATAATCCACTCTCCTACAATACTAATTTTCTGTCTGTCTGTCTGTCTCTCTCTCTCTCTCTCTCTCTCTCTCTCTCTCTCTCTCACTAACATACCTGCCAGAACACCAATTAGCAACCTCGTCATCTCGCTTCCATTTGCAACTTCGCACCTTCATGGACTTTATATATATATATATATATATATATATATATATATATATATATATATATATATATATATATATATATATATATTATTGTGGTCACATATTCCATTAAAGGCTCATCATTTGTTTACAGCTTCAAAGACTTCCTTCCACCTGAGCTGGAGTTACTGTCACTTGGGAATTAGCACCTCTCAGGATATCTTATCTCATACACATCTCCAGCATCCGAGAGTGATGATCTCTGAGAGGGAGAAAAGGGGGAAGGAGGAGAAGGGGGCGGCTCTCCCTGTTTCCCCTATCATTAATCTGTTATTGTACTTTTTTTCTGAAAATTAAAACTCCTGCCTGGTGGTGTTTTATTCAGTCTTACACAGTTTCATCATTGTTTACGGTTGTGGAAACAACCATCGTAGCAAACTGCTCACTTATTCTGATAACATTTTTTTAGGCCTTCGTGAGTGGTCCTGTGAAAAGTTTTCCGTCTCATTCTGGTCCCATTTCACTTTTTTTAATATGAGAGAGAGAGAGAGAGAGAGAGAGAGAGAGAGAGACAGAAAGAGAGAGGGAAAGAGAGAGAGAGAGAGAGAGAGAGAGAGAGAGAGAGAGAGAGAAATGTGTACGAGTATAGAGACATTTATTGAGGCTGTGTTTCGCCCTGGTGGGCGAGACGTATCCTTATTATGTTAAGTCTCTCACACTCAGTAGTTGGACCAAGTTCACAACACTGTCTCTCTCACACTGACTGGTTCAGCCTCTGTCTTGCCTCTCACCTCTGACCTAATAACCATACCTGACCCTGACCTTCTTACAGTCAAACTCCCCCCCCCCCCGCGCCACCTAAACATTCAAACTCCCCCCTCCTCCCCGGACCCTCCTGAAGAAGCAGTCTAATAAATAAAATTTCTACAAGTACAAGATACAACTTATACAGACCATAGCTGACATCAATGACATACTACTATATACAAAACCCCTTGTTTTGCAAGGCATTTCCGGCAAATTAGGTCAATTTTATCCCCAGGATGACACCCATACCAGTCGACTAACACCCTGGTACCTATTTTAGAACATGGACAGCAGGTGTCGTAAAGAAACACGCTTTAATGTTTCCACTCGTACCGGGGATCGAACCCCGAACCTTAATGTGTGAGCTGAGGAGGAAATGAATGAAAAGAAAGGAAAAGTAACGAAAAAAAAGCAAGGAGGAAGAGATGAAGGTTGAAAAGAGAGAGAGAGACAATGAAGGGAGGGAGACAGGGAACTGAGGGAGAGATCCATCGTAATATAAGGGAAACTAAGTGGAGTGGAGAACGAGGGACAGGAGAGAGGGGTGGACGAATGATGGAAAGATGATAAATGGGAGAAAAATAGAAGTAAGAAGAACAAAAAGAGACCAGAGAAAGAAAGAAGATGGATGGAGGACACGCGTGAGAGAACTTGCGAGGAGTGAGGGAGGGGGAGGGGGGAGGGTAGGAGACTGAGGGAGGGAGTGAGGGAGTCAGACCAGAGGAGAGAAAGCAAGCCAAGAAGAGGAAATAAAAATAGGTTAAAAGGAGGGAGAATAGATGGGAAAATGCACAAATGCAGAATAATGTGACCCTTGATTTACGTTTCGCCCACAAAGTGGTCTTTATCAAGTGACAAACATCTGTTACAAACACAGTGGTCTTTATCAAGTGACAAACATCTGTTACAAACACAGTGGTCTTTATCAAGTGACAAACAGATCTGTTTGTGACTTGATAAAGTCCACTGTGTAGGCGAATTGTTGTCAATAAAGGATCTTATTATACTGCATTTGTCTATTTTTCCATCGTGTCAGTATTTTATACCATTTATCTCCAGGAAGAGAAGGTAAGGAAAAGAGAGTAATGGAGGGAGGGAAGGAGAAGAAAAAGGAATGAGAAAGAGAGTGAGAGTGAGTCTCCTCCAGGGAGGAAGTCTCTTGGAGGTTACACAAGCAAGGTCATAACTCTGTAGCAGAAAACCGAGCAGGCCTCTGAGACCTCAGACCTCGAGTACCTGGCTGCCCTATCTTCTTCATAGCACACAAGAGACCAGGTACCCACCCTTCTCTGGGAAGGATACAACTGGAGGAAGAGAAGAAGCAAAAGAAGAGCACATGTGAAAGGCAGATAACAGGAAATTTGTCTATATTAATCTAGCTATTGTCTTTCCGTCTAGAGAGTTGAGGTTAGGATAGAATGGAAGGACTGTTTATCAGTGCCCTTTAGACCCATCCTAAAGTTAATAACATACTATATATTTTGAGCAAATGTCATAAATTTGATTGCATATGAAACGTAAATTGTATACATCCAGATGTGCTGTTACCTCTTTTTGGGGGCCTAGTTCCTAGACATTTTGTGTATTTATATGCTCTTGCACTGCCCTCCACAAGATGGATATGAGGTGCACGATAAACTAGCCACTTCGGCGGTACAATCTAAATCTGTTCAGGTTTTGGATATATTTGATGTATATATTTTGTATATATTTGAACAACATAGAGAAATGACAAATGCGCTACAGTGTCAACATTGTTAATGGTTTGTGTTCGAAGATTTTAGTTTGGAAACATAGTACTGTGTTAGCGGTGCTGCTCACGTCTTGGCTGGCGCTGTTAATGTGGCTGAGGTCATTGCTAATGAGCTCTCCAAGCTTTCTCTCTGATTACTGGCGGATTTCCCAATGTTTTATACTAGAAGTTAATATCGTTGTAGCTGGAAAAAAAGGACATTATTGGCACACAGCACCGGTAAGGTTGATGGGTAAGTTATATGCAACACCTCGGTATCAATATTGATGTGTCGTTTCACTAACTAGTGGGTCGAAAAGTTTGCTACGTCTGAACAATGAAGATACACAAATGCTACACATTTGTTTTATTCATCAAACGGATGAGATTAAAAATATTCAGGTGCTTCTGAATACTTCCACAAATGTAATGAATATTATACACCTAACTTTTGATATACCTTTGATGCGTTCCGAGAATTTTTCAATTCCCGGAGCCCGGTCATGGGCCGGGCTCGTCTGGTGCTTGTATGGTCAACCAGGCTGTTGCTGATGGTTAACCTCTGACCCACGTATCCATCACAGCATTAAGATATAAATGAAGAGGTATTCCGTACATCTTCATAATGCATATATATTATACAATAAAGCATTAAGTACATACAGTGTTTTCTGTGTTCCATCTACCAAATTTACACTTTTGGTTATCCACCTCCACCTCCACCTCCTCCACCTCCTCCTCCTCCTCCACCTCCACCTCCACCTCCACCTCCTCCTCCTCCTCCTCCTCCTCCTCCTCCTCCTCCTCCAGATCATTTATGTAAATTAAGAATGAGACTGAACCAAGGACTGCTCCCTGAGGAACTCTGTGTTACGGTCAACCGTTCAGATATTTCTTGAAAACTGCACGTCTTCCCTCTCACTGAACGAGGCACTGGTAGTAATGGAAGTCTAGTAATGAATATGCTACTTGAAACAAATATGATTTGGCTGACTTTTCCCATAAAATGCAATTATAGGAACAGTTACGATTACAAGCGTGATAATATACGTATTTTAGCTTAAAAATAAGGTATGTCAGAGTACCGAAATGTTATCTTTGTGGTACAGACGGCTTTCCCAATTTCGACCCCTCAAGGAAGGTTCCTTGATGTTGGTGAGGGGCTCTTGATTTAGGGAATTGGATCTGTGCTCCAGTTCCCCGAATTAAGCCTGAATGCCTTCCACATCCCCCCCCCCAGACGCTGTATAATCCTCCGGGTTTAGCGCTTCCCCCTTGATTATAATAATAATAATAATCCCAATTTCGAAGTACATCATAAGGAGTAGAAAAAAAAAGAGAAAAAGAAGGAGAATACGAGATACACTTAAAAGAAGCAAAGGAGGAGGAGGAAGAAGAAACTAGTTCTTTGAAGGTGGTGCCCGCAGGGCGCGCTGTGCCCACAAGAAGAGTCTTAAAGAGTACCTTCAGGGAGACATGGCGGATCTGAACCTCTTAACTGCAAAACCAAAGGGAAACTTTATCCTTTCCCCTTTACCTTCTTCCCTTCTTTATCCTCCCTGCATTCTTCCTATCCCTTCCCTATCCTTCCTATTCCTTATCATCCCTTTCCTTCCTATCCCTTCCTTATCCTTTCTTTCACCTCTCTTCTGCATCCTTCCTCTCGCTTCCTCTCTGATACTTCCTGATCTCCCTATCCCCTCCTGCATCACCCTCTATCACTCTTCCCCTCCCCATATCTCCTCCCCCTTCCCCCTTAAAAGTGTGTTAGGGGGGACTAAGACAAAAAAAAAAAATAGAGGTTACGAGCCAATACCATAAATCTGGGGATCGTTAAGGAAGTTTCCAAGGAAGAGAAATTGCTAAATAAAATGTAGAGGAGAAATAAGTTACGAAGCCGACTACCGAGTCTTCATTCAGCAACACTGTCTGTCAGCCTGTCTGTGTCTGTCAGCCTGTCTGTGTCAGACTGTGTGCGTCTGTCAGCCTGTGTGCACCTGTCTGCCTGTGTAGGTAAGTTTATTCAGGTATACACAAATCGCAATGACACGATTGCAAACAAACCATACCACGGGCGGGGTTAAAACCTGCGATCAGAGAGTCTCTGATCACGGATTCTAACCCCGCCCGTGGTATGGAGAGTTACATAGATTATCTTACACAGCAGCGTATGTGTAGAGAACCTAGGATAACCCAGAAAAGTCAAAGTGACTTATTTCCATTGGGGTCCTGTGTGCTTCTGTTACTTTCCGTCCGTGTTTACGTATGTGTCTGTCTATATGTCTGTCTCTCACGGAAATGTCCATCGAGGATTCAGTCTCCCAGAACGCCTGGCGATTGGCTCCTTCCCTCAGCTGACTGGCCAGTCAGCGACTTCCCCCTGGGTAGTGACGTCACGAATCCAACTCACTAGCCAATCATGGCGCCCCCATGGGTAGTGACGTCACGAATACAAAAAAAGTGCATATGCGAACGAAAATACTCGTTCTTTTAATTTTACTGATATGGACAGAGGCGCACCGATGTTAAATGGAGATATAAATAGAGAGAGAGACAGACTGAATATTATGGAAGGTTGTCATGATAGATGTGAAGTAGCGAGCCTCGCCTCTCTGACGTTATCTGGGTATACAATTTACGTTATGTTGCCACTATGGGGGGGGGGAGAGAGAGAGGGTGAGAGAGACAGATAGACAGAGACTCGGCCCTTGCAACCACAAATAGG
Source organism: Cherax quadricarinatus (assembly GCF_038502225.1). Classification (NCBI taxonomy): domain Eukaryota; kingdom Metazoa; phylum Arthropoda; class Malacostraca; order Decapoda; family Parastacidae; genus Cherax; species Cherax quadricarinatus. The sequence goes on from NC_091295.1 coordinate 48,449,426, forward strand.
TGAGTACATGACCTATGAATTGACCCCTGCAACCATAAATGGGTGAGTATACACACACATACACAGGAGCTGTGAATCGAGCCCTGCAACCACAACTAGGACAGTACACACACACATACACCATGATCTCTACCCTGGTAACTAAAAAAAAACAAGTGACGCTCAATATGAAAGCAAGAGGATCCCAGCGCAATCAGTTTAGATCCCCTTTTGAAGCGAGCACAAAAATTTGCTTGACAGTGTACATGCCTGGGAGGGGAATACCTGTAATCGACAACACCTGCCTCGCCTACGCCTGTTTCCAATGACAAGATTTCTACAAATATTGCAAATGTTGCAAATAGGATATATAATGTGTGTGTGTCAGCCGGACCATAGGAGAGTGGCAAGACACTAATGAAAACTGTCAGGTGTGCTGGGGCTGTCAACGCCGCTGCTGTCAGTTGATGCTTGTTTACCTGCAGTCAGCTGATGTTTGGTGTTTACCTGCAGTCAGCTGATGCTTGGTGTTTACCTGCAGTCAGCTGATGCTTGGTGTTTACCTGCAGTCAGCTGATGTTTGGTGTTTACCTGCAGTCAGCTGATGCTTGGTGTTTACCTGCAGTCAGCTGATGCTTGGTGTTTACCTGCAGTCAGCTGATGTTTGGTGTTTACCTGCAGTCAGCTGATGTTTGGTGTTTACCTGCAGTCAGCTGATGTTTGGTGTTTACCTGCAGTCAGCTGATGTTTGGTGTTTACCTGCAGTCAGCTGATGCTTGGTGTTTACCTGCAGTCAGCTGATGTTTGGTGTTTACCTGCAGTCAGCTGATGTTTGGTGTTTACCTGCAGTCAGCTGATGTTTGGTGTTTACCTGCAGTCAGCTGATGTTTGGTGTTTACGTCCAGTTAAGGAGATGCTTATTTCCCTTACCACACCCTTTTAATGTTCCTCCTGACACTCCACCCCGTCTGATAACCCCATAACCCACCCTGGCAGCTGACACGCTCCTCTCTCTCTCTCTCTCTCTCTCTCTCTCTCTCCCCTCTCATCAGATAAGCACTGTAGTAACACTGGAGGTCTTCAAGATCCTTCATAAGATCCTAAAGATCCTTCTTAAGATGGTCGAGGTCCTCATCAAGGTCTGCCTCACACCTGGCTCACGAGTTCCCTCCAACAGAACACCTGCCATTACTCCTCCTTCCCTCGCAATAAAAATCATGGCTCAGTCACCATCTGCCACAGCTGGTGATGTTCTGTGGATTGCTTTGCTGTTCTATTTGCGTAGCTCACTCTTACACAATTCCTGGTACTCCGTGATTTCGTTTTCGTTTTACCTGCGTTGATTACGAGAGTCTGGTGGCTGAAACTGTGACCCAGAGGAGAAAATGTAATGAGATTTTCTCACCAGCAATTACATATGTCTTATATTACGTCTGAGAAATTACTATTAATTAACACTGAAGGAATTCACAAGGTTTGAATGAAAGGAAGGTCAGGAAAACTTGTTCTCTTAAACAGGAGTCTTGTAAGCACTCGTTCAGTCAGACATAATGAGGAAAACCAATCATTTTGTCAGGATGAGGAGAATGCAGTCATTCTGTCAGGATCAGAGGAATGTAGATGAATGGTTCACAGAACCGACATATGTGTCTAATTTATCAGGATCAGAGGAAACGATCATTCTGTTAAGAGAGAATCAGAAAAGTCATTCTGTCGGACGGGACCAGGGAAAAAATTATAATTTGGGCAGACCATTGTAAACGATCGATCTATCAAGCAGGACCATTGTAAACGATCGATCTATCAAGCAGGACCATTGTAAACGATCGATCTATCAAGCAGGACCATTGTAAACGATCGATCTATCAAGCAGGACCATTGTAAACGATCGATCTATCAAGCAGGACCATTGTAAACGATCGATCTATCAAGCAGGACCATTGAAAACGATCGATCTATCAAGCAGGACCATTGAAAACGATCGATCTATCAAGCAGGACCATTATAAATGATAATTCTACCTAAAAGGAATAGGAAACTAACAATTCTATCACACTGGATCGGACAGATTAAGAATCACCTGAACGCAGATCAGGTACACAATTATTCTGTCAGACAGGATAGATACAGAATCATTCTCTGGGATAATATCAACACAATCCACACTGTATATTACACCGTCCACCAGCCGGGGTGGAGAGGAGATATTTCACGCCATATAATTGCAATATTCTCACTCTGGTTGCAGACCAGCGATAAATTTTATCACAGCTTTACACATTATGTTTATTAATCTAAAATCCGTAAGTAATAACAACTATAAACTTGAATGTTTTATGTCTGAGTAAGTCATGAAATATGGCGTCTTCTCTCTGTTTTCCCCTCAAGGAAGGTTCCTTGATGTTGGTGAGGTGCTCTTGATTTAGGGAATTGGATCTGTGCTCCAGTTCCCCGAATTAAGCCTGAATGCCTTCCACATCCCCCCCCCCAGGCGCTGTATAATCTTATGGGTTTAGCGCTTCCCCTTGATTATAATAATAATAATCGATGTTGGTGAGGTGCTCTTGATTTAGGGAATTGGATCTGTTCTCCAGTTCCCCGAATTAAGCCTGAATACCTTCCACATCCCCCCCCCAGGTGCTGTATAATCCTCCGGGTTTAGCACTTCCCCCTTGATTATAATAATAATAATAATAATAATAATAATAATTCTGCCTGTTTTAAAGGTTCTCGTGTACACATAACACTAAAGCAGACGATATTACGACTGTTATTGCAAAAGCGTCCGTATATTACAAGTACTTTTGGAGTGTCTTCCGTGTACTGCACATGTTACTACAATGTCTGTCCTGTTGCTGTTATTAAAATGTTTGTCATGTAGCAGAAACAACTGGAAGAACTCGTAGTAAAACATGTGATAGATTAGGTAAGATTGTTCAGGAAACAGGACAGGTGTTTCCTGACGCTTTTGGTCATCTGGCCGAGGCCTTCCGCTGGCTTACTCTCCGCCCCCTTTAAAAATCAAGGTTATAATTATAATCATTTATTAAAACGAGTTAGTTCAGCTTGTAATCAGTTAGGATGATTGCTCTTTGTTGATGCGTTTAACTTGGCTGTTGGTGCTAGCTGCCCGCAGGCCCACACAAGCATCACAGCCAGTCTGATGAGGCACTTGTGATAAGATACTTGTAGTAGAGAGTGGCCCAGTTTCCTCTTACAAACGCCTGATTTCCTTCCGGTGATCTTTCTGGTAAGAGGAAGAGTCGGTGGAGTCTCGGGGCCGAGGATGCTGACGTGGCAGTGTTTACGGTGGCACCTTAGCCTTAATATACGATTTATCCCATATCTCTCACTCCAGTAAGTTACGACAGAGTAGAGACTGGGGACCAGGTCCTCAAGTATCTTCTATGTATACATTATCAAGTCTCTCTCTCTCTCTCTCTCTCTCTCTCTCTCTCTCTCTCTCTCTCTCTCTCTCTCTCTCTCTCTTAGTGATTCATCCGGTGATTTATCCGGTACCCCGTGGCCTGGTGGCTAAAGCTCTCGCTTCACACGGAGAGGATCCGGGTTCGATTCCCAGCGAGGGTAGAAACATTGGGCGTGTTTCTTTACACCGGTTGTCTATGTTCACCCATCAGTAAAATGGGTACCTGGGTGTTAGTGGACTGGTGTGGGTCGCATCCTGGGACAAAACTGACCTAATTTGCCTGAAATGCTCAGCATAAGAAAGGGCTTTCTATATAGTTGTATGTCATTGATGTCAGCTATGGTCTGTATACCTTGTACATGTACTTGTAGTAAATAATTATTATTATTACTATTATTATTATTATTATTATTATTCTACAAGTGCAATAACTAAACTGTGTACATTGTGCAGCTGTGGCATCTCTCCTGCCTTCAGAGATGCTACCAACACTCAGTATAAAACATGAAACTGTTTAAAAACTAATGAAAAAATGAATCACAGGAAAAAATAACAGAACGGAAATGAGTTCGTTTACACAATATGAAAACGACATAGCAGCGAAAGTCAAATCTGACCAGAAGCTGTTATACAGCCACATCAGGAGGAAAACAACAGTTAAGGACCAGGTAATCAGGCTAAGGAAGGAAGGAGGAGAGACAACAAGAAATGACCGTGAAGTATGTGAGGAACTCAACAAGAGATTCTAAGAAGTGTTCACAGAGGAGACAGAAGGGACTTCAGAAAGACGGAGAGGTGGGGCACACCACCAAGTGCTGGACACAGTGCACACAACCGAGGAAGAAGTGAAGTGGCTTCTGAGTGAGCTAGATACCTCAAAGGCAATGGAGATGGATAACATCTCTCCATGGGTGTTGAGAGAGAGAGCAGAGGTACTATGTGCACCCCTAACAACAATATTCAATACATCTATCGAAACAGGGAGATTGCCTGAGGCATGGAAGACAGCAAATGTAGTTCCAATCTTTAAAAAAGGAGGCAGACATGAAGCACTAAACTACAGACCAGTGTCACTGACATGTATAGTATGCAAAGTCATGGAGAAGATTATCAGAAGAGTGGTGGAACACCTAGAAAAGAATGATCTCATCAACAGCAGCCAACATGATTTCAGGGACGGGAAATCCTGTGTCACAAACCTACTGGAGTTCTATGACATGGTGACAGCAGTAAGACAAGAGAGAGAGGGGTGGGTGGACTGCATATTCTTGGACTGCAAGAAGGCATTTGACACAGTTCCACACAAGAGATTAGTGCAAAAACTGGAGGACCAAGTTGGGATAACAGGGAAGGCACTGCAATGGATCAGGGAATACTTGTCAGGAAGACAGCAGCGAGTAATGGTACGTGGCGAGGTGTCAGAGTGGGCACCTGTGACCAGCGGGGTCCCACAGGGGTCAGTCCTAGGACCAGTGCTGTTTCTGGTATTTGTGAACGACATGACGGAAGGAAAAGACTCCGAGGTGTCCCTGTTTGCAGATGACGTGAAGTTGATGAGAAGAATTCACTCGATCGAAGACCAGGGAGAACTACAAAGGGATCTGGACAGGCTGCAGACCTGGTCCAGCAATTGGCTCCTGGAGTTCAATCCCACCAAGTGCAAAGTCATGAAGATTGGGGAAGGGCAAAAAAGACCACAGATGGAGTACAGTCTAGGGGGCCAGAGACTACAAACCTCACTCAAGGAAAAAGATCTTGGGGTGAGTATAACAACAGGCACATCTCCTGAGGCGCACATCAACCAAATAACTGCTGCAGCATATGGGCGCCTAGCAAACTTCAGAACAGCATTCCGACATCTTAATAAGGAATCGTTCAGGACCCTGTACACCGTGTACGTTAGGCCCATATTGGAGTATGCGGCACCAGTTTGGAACCCACACCTACCCAAGCACGTAAAGGAACTAGAGAAAGTGCAAAGGTTTGCAACAAGGTTTGCAACAAGGTTTGCAAAGGTTTGCAACAAGTCCTATGAGGAGAGGTTAAGGGAAATCAACCTGACGACACTGGAGGACAGGAGAGATAGGGGGGACATGATAACAACATACACAATACTGAGAGGAATTGACAAGGTGGACAAAGACAGGATGTTCCAGAGATGGGACACAGTAACAAGGGGACACAGTTGGAAGTTGAAGACACAGATGAATCACAGGGATGTTAGGAAGTGGAATAGTTTGGGAAGCGATGTAGTGGAGGCAGGATCCATACATAGCTTTAAGCAGAGGTATGATAAAGCTCACGGTTTAGGGAGAGTGACCTAGTAGAGACCAGTGGAGATGCGGGGCCAGGAGCTCGGACTCGGCCCCTGCAACCTCAACTAGGTAAGTACAACTTGGTGAGCACACACATCAAGTGGAACTAAACACCTCCACTGAAGATGTCTGTGTAAATGCATGAAAGCACTCAGGTATTTTTTACGATTTTTTTTATGAAATCCTAACATTCGGTCACATATTTTAGAGTGATATGATGCTGGTGTGTCCGAAGTTATGTGAAACTCCCTCGTGACGCTGGTCAGTACCAGTTTCCTCGCTACATTCTAACAGTAACAGGGACTGCTAGCATAAATTTTGAGTGCTACATTCTATCAGTAACAGGGGCTGCTAGCATAAATTTTGTGTGCTACATTCTATCAGTAACAGGGACTGCTAATATAAATTTTGAGTGCTACATTCTATCAGTAACAGGGACTGCTAATATAAATTTTGAGTGCTACATTCTATCAGTAACAGGGACTGCTAATATAAATTTTGTGTGCTACATTCTATCAGTAACAGGGACTGCTAATATAAATTTTGAGTGCTACATTCTATCATCAACATAGCAGGAAGAGAGGTTGCTTACGTCAGTGGCCCCTGGTGCATTCTAGCGGATTAGCAACGATACATCTGGCAACGGCGAGATTGCCTTGTTACCAGTAAGAGGGAGGCCCACCAGGACTGCTGTTCGTTAGTGGCTGCTGCTGCTGCTGCTACTGTTGGTTATTGCCTGTGCTGTTATTGGTTACTGCTTCACCCTTTATTACTGCCGTTGCTGATGTTGCTGTTGGTTATTGCTTTTTGTTGTTATTGGTGTTGCTGCTACTACTACTACTGCTGGTATTACTATACTATTATTATTATTACTACTACTACTACTACAACTGCTATTACTATTACTGCTATCACTACTACTGCTATTGCTACTGTTACTACTACTACTACTACTACTACTCCTACTACTGTCTTTACGAACCAGTCATCCTACTTGACTCCTGACAAGGGTTCACATCAGGAACCGAAAGGCCTCAAATTCTGTTTCCACCCCATGTAGTTTTTTGCATATAACATAAATACACACACACACACACACACACCTCAAGTTCTGGTAATCTTGTGTTTTTCACCTACCAGAGGTGAAATCTTCAGCTGGATGGTATTAATACTGGGGAGCGAGGGATGCCCAGTTTTAACTCGACCTCTGGTCTGTCACAAGCAGTTCTAGCTAAGAGGGCAGAGAGGGGAAGGCTGTGGTGAGCGGGGGCGGCACTTCCCCTTAGTGAGAGGGAGGTGAGGATGAGAAGAATGAAGGTGGATGAAGATGCAGTAGGAATTATAGTGTTGCCATCTCTCTCTCTCTCTCTTTCTGCCCCGTTCTTCTCTAACTCACCCTTCTTCTTCTTCTTCTTCTTCTTCTTCTTCTTCTTCTTCTTCTTCTTCTTCTTCTTCTGCTTCTTCTTCTTCTTCTTCTTCTTATTATTATTATTATTATTATTATTCCCTCCCTTGTCCTACTGTCTTTTCCCCTCTCCTTCACTGTCTTCCTCCTCTTGTCTTGCCTGTTCCTCCCTCTCCACCACAGTAAGACAACTTAATCAAGGTGCTATTCATTGCCTCCTCGACTCGCCAAAAGTTAATTAAATACTCACCGACAGGTGTATCGGCCTGTCCAAGACCGCTTCAGTTCTTTAAATAAGATTGTTAATGCGAGAGTTCCCCCTTCACAACTCTCAATCTTGTTCCATATACTCAACTTTGTTCCATTCACTCTCAACTTTGTTCCATTCACTCTGTCTTGTACCATTCACTCTCAGTCTTGTACCATTCACTCTGTCTTGTACCATTCACTCTCAACCTTGTTCCATTCACTCTCAATCTTGTTCCATACACACTCAATCTTGTTCCATACACTCTCAATCTTGTTCCATACACTCTCAATCTTGTTCCATACACTCTCAATCTTGTTCCATACACTCTCAACCTTGTTCCATTCACTCTCAACCTTGTTCCATTCATTCTCAATCTTGTTCCATTCACTCTCAATCTTGTTCCATACACTCTCAACCTTGTTCCATTTACTCTCAACCTTGTTCCATTCACTCTCAACCTTGTTCCATCCACTCTCAATCTTGTTCCATACACTCAACCTTGTTCCATTCACTCTCAACTTTCAATTCACCCATTACCCCGACCCATTCACCCATTACCCCGACCCATTCACCCATTACCCGACCCATTCACCCATTACCCCGACCCATTCACCCATTACCCGACCCATTCACCCATTACCCCCTCTCCTATTCGCTGATTTGATATAACGTAATTCGCCTCATATATCAGCTGACTCGATAAGTAAAAAAAAACAGCTGACTCAGTAAACAAACATCAGCTGACTCGGTAAATTAAAAAACAGCTGATTCAGCAGCAAACACCAACTCAATAACCAAAAAATCAGCTGACTGACATAAAACAACCATCATCAGCTGCGTAGCTAAAAATAAAACTCTACCCTAAAACAATCGGTTTATAAGGTTTAAAACCCATTGATTGCACGAAGGTCATTAAGACTGAAATACTTTAATCTCTGAAATATGCATATATATATATATATATATATATATATATATATATATATATATATATATATATATATATATATATATATATATATATATATATATATATATATAATATTGAACAACGGATAAGTTCCACAACGGGAAACAGAACAACAGATAAGCGGAACAACAGGACAAAGAAGTGCCAATCTTCGAACGGTGCTCCACTAACAGGCCAGAATTTCAGACAAAATTTCGAACGGAAGAACTTTCGAATAGGTAAAAAATTTCGAACGGTCTAATTACACAGATAATTATCGGCTGCCCTGACCAGTGTATGAATTACCAGAGCCGGCAATATTATTACCAAATTATTATAAATAGCCTTGACAACCCACCATCACCACCAGCATCACCATCACCACCATCACCACCACCAACCACCACCACCATCAGTACCACCACCACCATCAGTACCACCACCACCATCAGAACCATCACCATCATCAGAACCATCACCATCATCAGTACCACCACCATCATCAGTACCACCACCACCATCAGAACCATCACCATCATCAGAACCATCACCATCATCAGTACCACCACCACCATCAGTACCACCACCACCATCAGTACCACCACCACCATCAGTACCACCACCACCATCAGTACCACCACCACCATCAGTACCACCACCACCATCAGAACCATCACCATCATCAGAACCATCACCATCATCAGTACCACCACCACCATCAGTACCACCACCACCATCAGTACCACCACCAACATCAGTACCACCACCACCATCAGTACCACCACCACCATCAGTACCACCACCATCATCAGTACCACCACCATCATCAGTACCACCACCACCATCAGTACCACCACCACCATCAGTACCACCACCAACATCAGTACCACCACCATCATCAGTACCACCACCATCGTCAGTACCACCACCATCGTCAGTACCACCACCATCGTCAGTACCACCACCATCGTCAGTACCACCACCATCGTCAGTACCACCACCATCGTCAGTACCACCACCACCATCAGTACCACCACCACCATCAGTACCACCACCATCATCAGTACCACCACCACCATCAGTACCACCACCACCATCAGTACCACCACCACCATCAGTACCACCACCATCATCAGTACCACCACCACCATCAGTACCACCACCATCATCAGTACCACCACCATCATCAGTACCACCACCACCATCAGTACCACCACCACCATCAGTACCACCACCATCATCAGTACCACCACCATCATCAGTACCACCACCATCATCAGTACCACCACCATCATCAGTACCACCACCATCATCAGTACCACCACCATCATCAGTACCACCACCACCATCATCAGTACCACCACCATCATCAGTACCACCACCATCATCAGTACCACCACCATCATCAGTACCACCACCATCATCAGTACCACCACCATCATCAGTACCACCACCACCATCAGTACCACCACCACCATCATCAATACCACCACCACCACCATCAGTACCACCACCACCATCATCAATACCACCACCACCACCATCAGTACCACCACCACCATCATCAATACCACCAACACCACCATCAGTACCACCACCATCATCAGTACCACCACCACCATCATCAGTACCACCACCATCATCAGTACCACCACCACCATCAGTACCACCACCACCAGCATCACCATCACCACCACCACCATCACCACCATCATCAGTACCACCACCACCAGCATCACCATCATCAGTACCACCACCATCACCACCACCACCACCACCACCATCATCAGTACCACCACCACCAGCATCACCATCACCACCACCACCATCACCACCACCATCAGTACCACCAGCATCACCATCACCACCACCACCATCACCACCATCACCACCACCACCACCACCATCATCAGTACCACCACCATCATCAGTACCACCACCACCAGCATCACCATCACCACCACCACCACCATCAGTACCACTACCACCATCATCACCATCACCACCACCACCACCACCATCATCAGTACCACCACCACCAGCATCACCATCACCACCACCATCATCAGTACCACCAACATCATCAGTACCACCACCACCATCATCAGTACCACCACCACCAGCATCACCATCACCACCACCACCACCATCATCAGTACCACCACCATCATCAGTACCACCACCACCACCAGCATCACCATCACCACCACCACCATCACCACCATCATCAGTACCACCACCATCAGTACCACCACCATCATCACCACCATCATCAGTACCACCACCACCATCACCACCACCACCATCAGTACCACCACCATCACCACCATCATCAGTACCACCACGATCATCAGTACCACCACCACCATCACCACCATCATCAGTACCACCACCACCATCACCACCATCATCAGTACCACCACCATCACCACCACCATCATCAGTACCACCACCATCATCAATACCACCACCACCACCACCACCACCACCATCACCATCAGTACCACCACCATCATCAGTACCACCACCACCATCATTAATACCACCACCACCACCACCACCACCATCACCATCAGTACCACCACCACCATCAGTACCACCACCACCATCATCAATACCACCACCACCACCACCACCATCATCAATACCACCACCACCATCATCAATACCACCACCACCACCACCACCATCACCATCAGTACCACCACCACCATCAGTACCACCACCACCATCAGTACCACCACCATCATCAGTACCACCACCACCATCATCAGTACCACCACCATCATCAGTACCACCACCACCATCATCAATACCACCACCACCACCACCATCACCATCAGTACCACCACCACCATCAGTACCACCACCATCATCAGTACCACCACCATCATCAGTACCACCACCACCATCAGTACCACCACCACCATCAGTACCACCACCATCATCAGTACCACCACCATCATCAGTACCACCACCACCATCAGTACCACCACCACCATCAGTACCACCAACACCACCACTACCACCATCACCATCAGTACCACCACCACCATCAGTACCACCACCACCATCAGTACCACCACCACCATCATCAATACCACCACCACCATCACCATCAGTACCACCACCACCATCAGTACCACCACGATCAGTACCACCACCACCACCACCACCACCACCACCACCACCACCACCATCAGTACCACCACCACCATCAGTACCACCACCACCATCAGTACCACCACCACCATCAGTACCACCACCACCATCATCAGTACAACCACCACCACCATCAGTACCACCACCACCATCATCAGTACAACCACCACCACCATCAGTACCACCACCACCACCATCATCAGTACCACCACCACCATCAGTACCACCACCAACATCAGTACCACCACCATCATCAGTACCACCACCATCATCAGTACCACCACCACCATCAGTACCACCACCATCAGTACCACCACCACCATCATCAATACCACCACCACCACCACCACCACCACCACCAGTACCACCACCACCATCAGTACCACCACCACTACCATCAGTACCACCACCACCATCATCAGTACCACCACCACCATCAGTACCACCACCAACATCAGTACCACCACCATCATCAGTACCACCACCACCATCAGTACCACCACCATCATCAGTACCACCACCACCATCAGTACCACCACCACCATCAGTACCACCACCATCATCAGTACCACCACCACCATCAGTACCACCACCATCATCAGTACCACCACCACCATCATCAATACCACCACCACCACCATCACCATCAGTACCACCACCACCATCAGTACCACCACCACCACCACCATCACCATCAGTACCACCACCACCATCAGTACCACCACCACCATCAGTACCACCACCACCATCAGTACCACCACCACCATCAGTACCACAACCACCACCATCAGTACCACCACCACCATCAGTACCACCACCACCATCATCAGTACCACCACCATCATCAGTACCACCACCACCATCATCAGTACCACCACCACCATCAGTACCACCACCACCATCATCAGTACCAGCACCATCATCAGTACCACCACCACAATCATCAGTACCACCACCACCATCAGTACCACCACCACCATCATCAGTACCACCACCACCATCATCAGTACCACCACCACCATCAGTACCACCACCACCATCATCAGTACCACCACAACCATCATCAATACCAGCACCACCACCACCACCACCACCACCACCATCACCATCAGTACCACCACCACCATCAGTACCACCACCATCATCAGTACCACCACCACCATCAGTACCACCACCATCATCAGTACCACCACCACCATCAGTACCACCACCACCACCACCACCACCACCACCATCATCACCATCAGTACCACCACCACCATCAGTACCACCACCACCATCAGTACCACCACCACCATCATTACCACCACCACCGTCAGTACCACCACCACCATCAGTACCACCACCACCATCATCAGTACCACCACCACCATCATCAATACCACCACCACCACCACCATCACCATCAGTACCACCACCGTCATCAGTACCACCACCACTGTCATCAGTACCACCACCACCATCAGTACCACCACCATCATCAGTACCACCACCACCATCATCAGTATCACCACCACCATCATCAGTACCACCACCACCATCAGTACCACCACCATCAGTACCACCACCACCATCAGTACCACCACCACCATCAGTACCACCACCATCATCAGTACCACCACCACCATCAGTACCACCACCACCATCAGTACCACCACCACCATCAGTACCACCACCACCATCAGTACCACCACCACCATCAGTACCACCACCACCATCAGTACCACCACCATCGTCATCAGTACCACCACCATCATCAGTACCACCACCATCATCAGTACCACCACCACCATCAGTACCACCACCATCATCAGTACCACCACCATCATCAGTACCACCACCATCATCAGTACCACCACCACCATCAGTACCACCACCACCATCAGTACCACCACCACCATCAGTACCACCACCATCATCAGTACCACCACCACCACCACCATCACCATCAGTACCACCATCACCATCAGTACCACCCCCATCATCAGTACCACCACCACCAGCATCACCACCACCACCCCCACCACCACCATCACCACCACCACCATCATCAGTACCACCACCACCATCAGTACCACCACGACAATCATCACCACCACCATCACCACCACCATTATCACCACCACCACCATCACCACCACCATCACCACCACCATCATCACCACCACCATCACCACCACCATCATTACCACCACCATCACCACCACCACCATCACCACCACCATCATTACCACCACCATCACCACCACCACCATCATTACCACCACCATCACCACCATCACCACCACCACCATCACCACCACCACCACCATCATCACCACCACCATCACCACCACCACCATCACCACCACCACCACCACCATCACCACCACCATCATCACCATTACCATCATCACCACCACCATCATCACCACCACCATCATCACCACCACCATCACCACCACCACCATCACCACCACCACCACCACCACCATCACCACCACCATCATCAGTACCACCACCACCAGCATCACCAGCACCATCACCACCAGCACCACCACCACCATCAGTACCACCACCATCAGTACCATCACCATTATCTCCACCACTATCATCACCACCAGCACCAGCACCACCGCCACCACCAGCACCACCACCACCAGCACCATCACCACCATCATCACCACCACCACCACCACCACCACCACCATCACCAGTACCACCACCATCATCACCACCACCACCACCACCACCACCACCATCACCAGTACCACCACCATCATCACCACCAGCACCAGCACCACCACCAGCTCCACCGCCACCACCAGCACCATCACCACCAGCACCATCACCACCACCACCAGCACCACCACCACCACCACCACCAGCACCACCACCATCAGTACCACCACCATCAGTAAGACCACCATCAGCACCATCACCACCAGCAGCACCACCACTATCACCACCACCATCACCACCACCATCGCCACCAGCACCACCACCAGCTGCCTACATAATCGCTTAGCAATTATCAGACTGAGTGATTATAGTCTTGAATAATTATTATCCCCCCCTCCCCCTCCCCCCCTCCCCCCCCGGTAGAACCATGGTGATGATCTCTTTAAGAGTGGGTAGGGGTGCTCTTGATTCGCGTAAGAAGAGCTATGTTTGCCTTCTTGGAATGGGGGGGAGGAGTGCTCCCCGTGCTGTGGGAACTCATACGGGTTTCGCGATTTTCACCAGAACTGTAACATCCCCACTCACCCGTCAGAGTGCAAGTTACCTGGATACCTGGAGGTTACCTGGAGGTTATTCCGGGGATCAACGCCCCCGCGGCCCGGTCCATGACTAGGCTTCCCGATGGATCATGGCCTGATTAACTAGGCTGATACTGCTGGCCGCACGCAGTCCAACGTACGAGCCACAGCCCGGCTGATCCGGCACTGACTTTAGGTATCTGTCCAGCTCTCTCTTGAAGGCAGCCAGGGGTTTATTGGTAATTCCCCTAATGCTTGATGGGAGGCTGTTGAACAGTCTTGGGCCCCGGACACTTAGGGTGTTTTCCCTTAGTGTACCAATGGCGCCCCTACTTTTAATAGGGGGCATTTTGCATCGGCTGCCCAGTCTTTTACTTTCGTAGGGAGTGATTTCTGTGTGCAGATTTGGGGCCATTCCTTCCAGGATTTTCCAAGTGTAGATTATGATATACAGTACTTTCCACCTCCAGGACTATAACATCCCCACTCATCCTTCAGAGTGCAGGTACTGTACTTCCCACCTCCAGGACTATAACATCCCCACTCATCCTTCAGAGTGCAGGTACTGTACTTCCCACCTCCAGGACTATAACATCCCCACTCATCCTTCAGAGTGCAGGTACTGTACTTCCCACCTCCAGGACTATAACATCCCCACTCATCCTTCAGAGTGCAGGTACTGTACTTCCCACCTCCAGGACTGTAACATCCCCACTCATCCTTCAGAGTGCAGGTACTGTACTTTCCACCTCCAGGACTGTAACATCCCCACTCATCCTTCAGAGTGCAGGTACTGTACTTCCCACCTCCAGGACTGTAACATCCCCACTCATCCTTCAGAGTGCAGGTACTGTACTTCCCACCTCCAGGACTGTAACATCCCTACTCATCCTTCAGAGTGGAGGTTACTGTAGTTCCCACCTCCAGGACTGTAACATCCCCACTCATCCTTCAGAGTGCAGGTACTGTACTTCCCACCTCCAGGACTGTAACATCCCTACTCATCCTTCAGAGTGGAGGTTACTGTAGTTCCCACCTCCAGGACTGTAACATCCCCACTCATCCTTCAGAGTGCAGGTACTTTCCACCAGTATTAATCCGGTTAACCGGTTTCCCCTGAATCCCTTCATAAATATTACCTTACACTCCAACAGCACGTCTAACCATAAAAAGTCAATCGTCTACTCTCTGATGCAAGACACTCACGCAAACCTGCAGGATGCTCAACCCACTGGCTCTCAATACATCTTTTCGAGTGTGGTCCGAGGACCAACCTGGTCTCCGGACCAGAGCATAACAATGGTCTATGTTGCAGGACCTTCGTACATCTGTTTCTGATACTTAATTTACACCAAACAAAATCCTATTCTGTTTTCTACCTTCATAGTCTCCCTTAGTGTCCCTCCTGCTGGTGAAGCTTAGCAGCAAATATTACCTGCTTGTTTTACTGCTATGTGAGGGAGGGAAGGGAAGGGAAGGGAAGGGGAGGGGAGGGGAGGGGAGGGGAGGGTTGGGGAGGGGGGGAGGGAGGGAGGGAGGGAGGGAGGGAGGGAGGGAGGGAGGGAGGGAGCCGATTCCAAAAAATATGCGTTGAAAATACGGCCCCAATGAACATAAAGGCAGATTGGCTGCACAGAAGAGGCCGCTAAGCTCCCTATCTCCCTCCCTCCCTCACAGGGCCTTTATTCCCTCTTCCCCCTC
This sequence comes from Cherax quadricarinatus, assembly GCF_038502225.1. Classification (NCBI taxonomy): domain Eukaryota; kingdom Metazoa; phylum Arthropoda; class Malacostraca; order Decapoda; family Parastacidae; genus Cherax; species Cherax quadricarinatus. Next base: position 48,465,853 of record NC_091295.1, read on the forward strand.
CTCTTTCCCTCCCTCACCCTTTCAGAACTACCTTTTACTTTCTTTTAACTAAATCTCTCTCTCTCTCTCTCTCTCTCTCTCTCTCTCTCTCCTCCCTTCACTGTCACCCTGCCCTCCCCCGCCCAAACAAGCACCCCTACACCATCACAGCCTCCCCTCTATCCTCCCCACCACGCGCTATCTACCTCTCTCCACCCCAATAATTTCCTCTCCCCATTCCATCCCATCACCTGAAATATTCATCCGCGTCACCCATCACCAATACCTGATCCATCACCCATCTTAACACCCGTGTGTTCCATCACTACTCCCCCTTCTTCACCCCTCTCTACTCCCCCTCCATCACCCCAACGTCTCCCCGAGCCATGGCTCTCCATCACACTAAAATACTCTCCCATTTTTCCTTTCTCCCTCTCCATAAATCCTCTCCCAGACGTAACTCTTCCATATCCCTTTCCTTCCCTTTTCTGCTTCCCCCTTTCACACCCTTGTTTGCCTCTTCTTATCCCTCCGTCACGGCCCCTTAGATATCCCTCCCCTCTTACCCCTCTACCATTTGTCTACCTTTAGACACCTCCCCCGTCTTTACTACCACATCTACCACCACTACTATCACCACTACTACCACTACTACTATCACTACTATTACTACTACAAGTACTACTACTATCACTACAAGTACTACTACTATCACTACAAGTACTACTACTACTATCACTACTGCTATCACTACAAGTACTACTACTACTATCACTACTACCACTATCGCTAAAATTACTACTACTACTACTATCACACATACACACTACACACACTACACACATACACACACACACACAC
>NC_091295.1:48471692-48494192 GCF_038502225.1 Cherax quadricarinatus
GAAAAAAGGCAAGCAGACAGGCAGGCAGACAGGAAAGCCGTCAGGCAGACAGTATATATACTTTTTTGACGAATGGCTCTGCTTGTAAAAGTGGGTAGGCAAAATGTGTGCGAACAGAGGCGTGTACACGAGGTTGTACACACACACACACACACACACACACACACACACACACACATACACACACACACACACACACACACACACACACACACACACACTGAAGACTCAGACGAGTCAGAGGGATGTTAGGAAGTATTTCTTCAGTCACAGAGTCGTCAGGAAGTGGAACAGCCTAGCAAGTGATGTAGTGGAGGCAGGAACCATACATAGCTTTAAGATGAAGTATGACAAAGCTCTGGATGAAGTGAAAGAGAGAGAGGACCTAGTAGGAATCAGTGAAAAGGCGGGGCCAGGAGCTGAGTCTCGACCCCTACAACCACAATTAGTTGAGTACACACACACACACACACACACACACACACACACACACACACACAGTGACCTATATACACAAATACACTGCCCGACGCTTACCAAAGGAAAGTTGTGGAGACAGAATTCCTCGACGCTTTCTATACAAGGCTGAGGTAGCCTCTTAGGTACATTGAAAACCACGTATATACCCTCAACACAAGGATACATACCTTGAAAATATATATACACTCAGTGTATATACACAGTATATACACTGAGAATCTCTATTTTAGATATTAAAGTCTCCTTGACTGGTAGTGTTGAGGTGACCTGCAGCGTAATGACCCTGGAACTGGGGATCAAAGACTGTGTACACAAACCAGACTAACACCGCCAATACTCAAAGATTATATCATGTGAAGAAAGATCTTAGGAAAGCAAGAGTCTGAAGAGGGAAAAATCTTTTTAAAATGCATATTTTTTGTGAGAAAACTTAATTAGCATCACTAGGCTCACGAATTTCTTAAAGCCAAGACTGGAATACTTGTGGGTGGTACTTACAGCAGGGTATGAGGGTGGGTTGGTGGGTCTGTGGGTTGGTGGGTTTGTTGGTTGGTGGGTCTGTGGGTTGGTGGGTCTGTTGCTTTTTGGGTCTGTTGGTTGGTGGGTCTGTGGGTTGGTGGGTTTGTTGGTTGGTGGGTCTGTGGGTTGGTGGGTCTGTTGCTTTTTGGGTCTGTTGGTTGGTGGGTCTGTGGGTTGGTGGGTCTGTTGCTTTTTGGGTCTGTTGGTTGGTGGGTCTGTGGGTTGGTGGGTCTGTTGGTTGGTGGGTTTGTTGGTTGGTGGGTCTGTGGGTTGGTGGGTCTGTTGCTTTTTGGGTCTGTTGGTTGGTGGGTCTGTGGGTTGGTGGGTCTGTTGGTTGGTGGGTTTGTTGGTTGGTGGGTCTGTGGGTTGGTGGGTCTGTGGGTTGGTGGGTCTGTTGCTTTTTGGGTCTGTTGGTTGGTGGGTCTGTTGGTTGGTGGGTCTGTTGGTTGGTGGGTTTGTTGGTTGGTGGGTTTGTTGGTTGGTGGGTCTGTTGGCTGGTGGGTCTGTGGGTAGGGGGTCTGTGGGTTGGTGGGTCTGTGGATTGGTAGTTCTGTGGGTTGGTGGGTCTGTGGGTTTGTTGGTTGGTGGGTCTGTGGGCTGGTGGGTTTGGTGGTTGGTGGGTCTGTGGGTTGGTGGGTCTGTGGGTTGGTGGGTCTATGGGTTGGTGGGTCTGTGGGTTGGTGGGTTTGTTGGTTGGTGGGTCTGTTGGTTGGTGGGTCTGTGGGTTGGTGGATCTGTGGGTTGGTGGGTTTGTTGGCTGGTGGGTTTGTTGGTTGGTGGGTCTGTGGGTTGGTGGGTCTGTGGGTTGGTGGGTCTGTGAGTTTGTTGGTTGGTGGGTCTGAGGGCTGGTGGGTCAGTGGGTTGGTGGGTCAGTGGGTTGGTGGGTCTGTGGGTTGGTGGATCTGTGGGTTGTTGGGTTTGTTAGTTGGTGGGTCTGTGGGTTACCTGGAGGTTACCTGGAGGTTATTCCGGGGATCAACGCCCCCGCGGCCCGGTCCACGACCAGGCCTCCCGATGGATCAGGGCCTGATCAACTAGGCTGTTACTGCTGGCCGCACGCAGTCCGACGTACGAGCCACAGCCCGGCTGATCCGGCACTGACTTTAGGTATCTGTCCAGCTCTCTCTTGAAGGCAGCCAGGGGTTTATTGGCAATTCCCCTAATGCTTGATGGGAGGCTGTTGAACAGTTTTGGGCCCCGGACACTTATGGTGTTTTCTCTTAGTGTACCAATGGCGCCCCTACTTTTTATTGGCGGCATTTTGCATCGCCTGCCCAGTCTTTTACTTTCGTAGGGAGTGACTTCTGTGTGCAGATTTGGGACCATTCCTTCCAAGATTTTCCAAGTGTAGATTATGATATATCTCTCCCTCCTGCGTTCCAACGAGTACAAGTCAAGTGCTTCCAAGCGTTCCCAGTAGTTAAGGTGCTTGACAGAACTTATACGTGCAGTAAAGGATCTCTGTACACTCTCTAGATCTGCGATTTCACCTGCTTTGTATGGAGATGTTAATGTACAGCAGTATTCCAGCCTAGAGAGAACAAGTGATTTGAAAATGATCATCATGGGCTTGGCATCTCTCGTTTTGAAAGTTCTCATTATCCATCCTATCATTTTCTTTGCACGTGCGATCGTGGCACTGTTGTGATCCTTGAAAGTGAGATCCTCAGACATTACTACTCCCAGGTCCCTTACATTATTTTTCCGCTCTATTGTATGGCCGGAGTCAGTAGTATACTCTGTTCTAGTTATTATCTCCTCCAGTTTTCCATAACGGAGTAGTTGGAATTTGTCCTCATTGAACATCATATTGTTTACCGTTGCCCACTGGAAAACTTTGTTTATATCTTCTTGGAGGTTAACCGCGTCCTCAGCAGATGACAGCCTCATGCAGATCCTAGTATCATCCGCAAAGGATGATACGGTGCTGTGGTGTATACCTCTGTTTATGTCTGATATGAGGATAAGGAATAAGATGGGGGCGAGTACTGTGCCTTGTGGAACAGAGCTCTTCACTATGGGTTGGTGCGTCTGTGGGTTTGTGGGTTGGTGGGCCTGTGGGTTGGTGGGTCTGTTGGTTAGTGGGTCTGTGGGTTGGTGGGTCTGTGAGTTGGTGGGTCTGTGGGTTGTGGGTCTGTGGGTTGGTGGGTCTGTGGGCTGGTGGGTCTGTGGGCTGGGGGGTCTGTGGGTTGGTGGGTCTGTGGGTTGTTGGCTTTGTTAGTTGGTGGGTCTGTGGGTTGGTGGATCTGTGGGTTGATGCGTCTGTGGGTTGGTGGGTCTGTTGGTTGGTGGGTCTGTGGGTTGGTGGGTCTGTGGGTTGTGGGTCTGTGGATTGGTGGGTCTGTTGGTTGGTGGGTCTGTGGGTTGGTGGGTTTATTGGTTGGTGGGTCTGTGAGTTTGTGGGTTGGTGGGTCTGTGGGTTGGTGGGTTTGTTGGTTGGTGTGTCTGTGGGTTGTGGGTTTGTTGGCTGGTGGGTCTGTGGGTTAGTGGGTCTGTGGGTTGGTAGGTCTGTGGGTTGGTGGATCTGTGGGTTGGTGGGTCTGTTGGTTGGTGAGTCTGTGGGTTGGTGAATCTGTGGGTTGGTGGGTCTGTGGGTTGGTGGGTCTGTTGGTTGGTGGGTCTGTGGGTTGGTGGATCTGTGGGTTGGTGGGTTTGTGGGTTGGTGGGTTTGTTGGTGGGTTTGTGGGCTGGTGGGTTCGTTGGTTGGTGGGTTTGTTGGTAGGTGGGTCTGTTGGCTGGTGGGTCTGTGGGTTGGTGGGTCTGTGGGTTTGTGGGTTGGTGGGTTTGTTGGTGGGTTTGTGGGCTGGTGGGTTTGTTGGTTGGTGGGTTTGTTGGTTGGTGGGTCTGTTGGCTGGTGGGTCTATGGGTTGGTGGGTCTGTGGGTTGGTGGGTTTGTTGGTTGGTGGATTTGTTGGTTGGTGGGTTTGTTGGTTGGTGGGTTTGTTGGTTAGTGGGTCTGTGGGTTGGTGGGTCTGTGGGTTGGTGGGTCTGTGGGTTTGTGGGTTGGTGAGTTTGTTGGTTGGTGGGTCTGTGGGTTGGTGGGTCTGTGGATTGGTGGGTCTGTGGGTTGGTGGGTTGGTTGGTGGGTCTGTGGGTTGGTGGGTTGGTTGGTGGGTCTGTGGGTTGGTGGGTCTGTGGGTTGGTGAGTTTGTTGGTTGGTGGGTCTGTGGGTTGGTGGGTTGGTGGGTCTGTTGGTTGGTGAGTTTGTTGGTTGGTGGGTCTGTGGGTTTGTGGGTTGGTGGGTCTGTGGATTGGTGGGTCTGTGGGTTGGTGGGCTTGTTTGTTGGTGGGTCTGTGGGTTGGTGGGTTTGTGGGAATGTGGGAGGGTGCACAGGGAGGGTACGCAGGGAGGGTACGCAGGGAGGGTGCACAGGGAGGATAGGCAGGGAGGGTGCACAGGGAGGGTGCACAGGGAGGGTGCACAGGGAGGGTACACAGGGAGGGTGCACAGGGAGGGTACAGAGGGAGGGTGCACAGGGAGGGTGCACAGGGAGGGTACACAGGGAGGGTGCATAGGGAGGGTACACAGGGAGGGTACACAGGGAGGGTGCACAGGGAGGGTACGCAGAGAGGGTACACAGGGAGGGTGCACAGCGAGGGTGCACAGGGAGGGTGCACAGGGAGGGTACACAGGGAGGGTGCACATTGAGGGTACACAGGGAGGGTGCACAGGGAGGGTACACAGGGAGGGTACACAGGGAGGGTACACAGGGAGGGTGCACAGGGAGGGTACACAGGGAGGGTGAACAGGGAAGGTGCACAGGGAGAGTACACAGGGAGGGTGCACAGGGAGGGTACACAGGGAGGGTGCACAGGGAGGGTACACAGGGAGGGTGCACAGGGAGAGTACGCAGGTCACAGGGAGGGTACACAGGGAGGCTGCACAGGGAGGGTACACAGGGAGGGTACACAGGGAGGGTGCACAGGGAAGGTACGCAGGGAGGGTGCACAGAGAGGGTGCACAGGGAGGGTACGCAGGTCACAGGGAGGGTACACAGGGAGGGTGCACAGGGAGGGTACGCAGGGAGGGTGCACAGGGAGGGTGCACAGGGAGGGTGCACAGGGAGAGTACGCAGGTCACAGGGAGGGTGCACAGGGAGAGTACGCAGGTCACAGGGAGGGTACACAGGGAGGGTGCACAGGGAGGGTACACAGGAAGGGTGCACAGGGAGGGTACGCAGGAAGGGTGCACAGGGAGGGTGCACAGGGAGGGTACGCAGGTCACAGGGAGGGTACACAGGGAGCGTGCACAGGGAGGGTGCACAGGGAGGGTGCACAGGGAGAGTACGCAGGTCACAGGGAGGTTACGCAGGGAGGGTGCACAGGGAGGGTACACAGGGAGGGTGCACAGGGAAAGTATGCAGGTCACAGGGAGGGTACACAGGGTGCACAGGGAGGGTACACAGGGAGGGTACGCAGGTCACAGGGAGGGTACACAGGGAGAGTACGCAAGGAGGGTGCACAGGGAGGGTACACAGGGATGGTGCACAGGAAGGGTACGCAGGTCACAGGGAGGGTACGCAGGTCACATGGAGGGTGCACAGGGAGGGTACGCAGGTCACAGGGAGGGTACACAGGTCACAGGGAGGGTACGCAGGTCACAGGGAGAGTACGCAGGTCACAGGGAGGGTGCACAGGGAGGGTACGCAGGTCACAGGGATTGTACGCAGGTCACAGGGAGGGTACGCAGGTCACAGGGAGGGTGCACAGGGAGGGTGCACAGGGAGGGTACGCAGGTCACAAGGAGAGTACGCAGGTCACAGGGAGGGTACGCAGGTCACAGGGAGGGTGCACAGGGAGGGTACGCAGGTCACAGGGAGGGTACGCAGGTCACAGGGAGATTACGCAGGTCACAGGGAGGGTACGCAGGTCACAGGGATAGTACGCAGGTCACAGGGAGGGTACGCAGGTCACAGGGAGAGTACGCAGGTCACAGGGAGGGTACGCAGGTCACAGGGAGGGTTCGCAGGTCACAGGGAGAGTACGTAGGTCACAGGGAGGGTACGCAGGTCACAGGGAGAATACGCAGGTCACAGGGAGGGTACGCAGGTCACAGGGAGGGTGCACAGGGAGGGTACGCAGGTCACAGGGAGGGTACGCAGGTCACAGGGAGAGTACGCAGGTCACAGGGAGGGTGCACAGGGAGGGTACGCAGGTCACAGGGAGGGTACGCAGGTCACAGGGAGGGTACGCAGGTCACAGGGAGAGTACGCAGGTCACAGGGAGGGTGCACAGGGAGTGTACGCAGGTCACAGGGAGGGTAAGCAAGTCACAGAGAGGGTGCACTGGGAGGGTACGCAGGTCACACGGAGGGTACGCAGGTCACAGGGAGAGTACGCAGGTCACAGGGAGGGTACGCAGGTCACAGGGAGGGTACGCAGGTCACAGGGAGGGTACGCAGGTCACAGGGAGAGTACGCAGGTCACAGGGAGGGTGCACAGGGAGGGTACGCAGGTCACAGGGAGGGTACGCAGGTCACAGGGAGAGTACGCAGGTCACAGGGAGGGTACGCAGGTCACAGGGAGGGTGCACAGGGAGGGTACGCAGGTCACATGGAGGGTACGCAGGTCACAGGGAGAGTACGCAGGTCAGAGAGGGTACGCAGGTCACAGGGAGATTACGCAGGTCACAGGGAGATTACGCAGGTCACAGGGAGGGTACGCAGGTCACAGGGAGGGTACGCAGGTCACAGGGAGAGTACGCAGGTCACAGGGAGGGTGCACAGGGAGGGTACGCAGGTCACAGGGAGGGTAAGCAAGTCACAGAGAGGGTGCACTGGGAGGGTACGCAGGTCACACGGAGGGTACGCAGGTCACAGGGAGAGTACGCAGGTCACAGGGAGGGTACGCAGGTCACAGGGAGGGTACGCAGGTCACAGGGAGGGTACGCAGGTCACAGGGAGAGTACGCAGGTCACAGGGAGGGTGCACAGGGAGGGTACGCAGGTCACAGGGAGGGTACGCAGGTCACAGGGAGAGTACGCAGGTCACAGGGAGGGTACGCAGGTCACAGGGAGGGTGCACAGGGAGGGTACGCAGGTCACATGGAGGGTACGCAGGTCACAGGGAGAGTACGCAGGTCACAGGGAGATTACGCAGGTCACAGGGAGGGTACGCAGGTCACAGGGAGAGTACGCAGGTCACAGGGAGGAAAGTGTGCCTGGTGTAAGGGAGAGTGGCGTAATAAATTTTCTTTTTCTTGTACTCAACTTTCACAGTGGTCAGGCAGTGGGCGGGTGAAAGCAGCGTGGCTAGTGAGTGGATGGGTGACCGCGAGAACGCGGATACGGCATGACACGTGAGGGAACACTGGCCAGGAGCTATGACTCGACCCCTGCAACGACTATTAGGTAAGTACTGCAGTAGGCCTACTCGCCCATGCTAGGCAGGTCTCACACCCACACAACTACCCGTCCAGCCTATATTTATAAACGGCCAAAGTTGCCTTAATGAACCTACTAGGGAGTTTGTTCCACTCATCTACAACTCTATTGCCAAACCTGTACTTCCCTATATCCTTTCTAAGTCTAAATGTGTCTAACTTTAATCCATCGCTGCGAGCCCTCCCTTGTATCTGGCACTCTCAAACAAAAGAATATTGTCGAGCACACACCACACACAATGGAGGCAGGATCCATACATAGCTTTAAGAAGAGGTATGATAAAGCTCATGAAACAGGGAGACAGTGGACCTAGTAGCGACCAATGTAGAGGCAGGGCCAGGAGCTATGACCCGACCCCCTGCAGCCACAATTAGGTGAGGTGAGTACACACCTGTAACCATAAATAGGTGAGCATGCGCGCACGCACGCACACACACACACACACACACACACACACACACACACACACACACACACACACACACACACACACACACACACACACACACACAAGGAAATCGATTGGGAGAACTTGGAGCCACATGGGGGCCAAGATACATGGAGGGCTAAGATGATGGAGGTGGTACTGGAAAACTTCATGTACCAACACGTAAGGGACACTACAAGAGAAAGACGAGAGGATGAACCAGCAAGACTGGACCTAGTATTCACCTTGAGTAGTGCAGATATTGAGGACATCACATACGAACGACCCCTTGGGGCCAGCGATCATGAGGTTTTAAGCTTCGAATACACAGAGCTACAAGTGGAGGGGGAAGCAGGAAGGCCAGGACGAATGAAGCCAAACTACAAGAAAGGGGACTACACGGGAATGAGGAACTTCCTGAACGAGGTTCAGTGGGACAGAGAACTGGCAGGGATGCCAGTTAATGAGATGATGGAATATGTAGCAACAATGTGCAAGGAGGCTGAAGAGAGGTTTGTACCCAAGGGTAACAGGAATAATGAAAAAGCCAGGATGAGCCCATGGTTCACCCAAAGATGCAAGGAGGCAAAAACCAAGTGTGCTAGGGACTGGAAGAAATATAGAAGGCAAAGGACCCAGGAGAATAAGGAGAGCAGTCGTAGAGCCAGAAACGAATATGCACAGATAAGAAGGGAGGCCCAACGACAATATGAAAACGACATAGCAGCGAAAGCCAAATCTGACCCGAAGCTGTTATGCAGCCACATCAGGAGGAAAACAACAGTCAAGGACCAGGTAATCAGGCTAAGGAAGGAAGGAGGAGAGACAACAAGAAATGACCGTGAAGTATGTGAGGAACTCAACAAGAGATTCAAAGAAGTGTTCACAGAGGAGACAGAAGGGGCTCCAGAGGGACAGAGAGGTGTGGCACATCACCAGGTGCTGGACACGGTACACACAACCGAGGAAGAAGTGAAGAGGCTTCTGAGTGAGCTAGATACCTCAAAGGCAATGGGGCCAGATAACATCTCTCCATGGGTCCTGAGAGAGGGAGCAGAGGCGCTATGTGTACCCCTAACAACAATATTCAATACATCTATCGAAACAGGGAGATTGCCTGAGGCATGGAAGACAGCAAATGTAGTCCCAATCTTTAAAAAAGGAGACAGATATGAAGCTCTAAACTACAAACCAGTGTCACTGACATGTATAGTATGCAAAGTCATGGAGAAGATTGTCAGGAGAAGAGTAGTGGAACACCTAGAAAGGAATGATCTCATCAACAGCACCCAACATGGTTTCAGGGATGGGAAATCCTGTGTCATAAACCTACTGGAGTTATATGACAAGGTGACAGCAGTAAGACAAGAGAGAGAGAGGGGTGGGTGGATTGCATTTTCTTGGACTGCAAGTAGGCGTTTGACACAGTACCACACAAGAGATTAGTGCAAAAACTGGAGGACCAAGCAGGGATAACAGGGAAGGCGCTACAATGGATCAGGGAATATTTGTCAGGAAGACAGCAGCGAGTAATGGTACGTGGCGAGGTGTCAGAGTGGGCACCTGTGACCAGCGGGGTCCCACAGGGGTCACTCCTAGGACCAGTGCTGTTTCTGGTATTTGTGAACGACATGACGGAAGGAATAAACTCTGAGGTGTCACTGTTTGCAGATGACGTGAAGTTGATGAGAAGAATTCATTCGATCGAAGACCAGGCAGAACTACGAAGGGATCTGGACAGGCTGCAGACCTGGTCCAGCAATTGGCTCCTGGAGTTCAATCCCACCAAGTGCAAAGTCATGAAGATTGGGGAAAGGCAAAGAAGACCGCAGACGGAGTACAGTCTAGGGGGCCAGAGACTACAAACCTCACTCAAGGAAAAAGATCTTGGGGTGAGTATAACACCAGGCACATCTCCTGAAGCGCACATCAACCAAATAACTGCTGCAGCACATGGGCGCCTGGCAAACCTCAGAACAGCATTCCGACATCTTAATAAGGAGTCGTTCAGGACCCTGTACACCGTGTACGTTAGGCCCATATTGGAGTATGTGGCACCAGTTTGGAACCCACACCTAGCCAAGTACGTAAAGAAACTAGAGAAAGTGCAAAGGTTTGCCACAAGACTAGTCCCAGAGTTAAGAGGTATGTCCTACGAGGAGAGGTTAAGGGAAATCAACCTGACGACACTGGAGGACAGGAGAGATTGGGGGGACATGATAACGACTTACAAAATACTGAGAGGAATTGGCAAGGTGGACAAAGACAGGATGTTCCAGAGACTGGACACAGCAACAAGGGGATACAGTTGGAAGCTGAAGACACAGATGAATCACAGGGCTGTTAGGAAGTATTTCTTTAGCCACAGAGTAGTCAGGAAGTGGAATAGTTTGGGAAGAGATGTAGTGGAGGCAGGATCCATACATAGCTTTAAGCAGAGGTATGATAAAGCTCATGGTTCAGGGAGAGTGACCTAGTAGCGACCAGTGAAGAGGCGGGGCCAGGAGCTTGGACTCGACCCCTGCAACCTCAACTAGGTGAGTACACACACACACACACGCACAGGGAGAAACAAGGAACCAGGGATAATACATAACAGCAAAGAGGCGGACCAGCCACAGAGTCGTTAGGAAATCTTGACCAATCTTGAGGTAGCGAGTGGAACGAGTTAAGACTGGGACGAGGGAGGAGGCAAACCCCGTACACAGTTTCAACACCAGATACGACATGACACCAGAGGTCAGGCATCGGTGAAGCTGCTATTGAACAGAGGAGAGGCAGGGCTGGAAGCTGTAACTTGACCTTAAATTCAACTAGGCGAGTACAACTAGGGGAGTAGAGCTAGGTGAGTACAACTAGGTGAGTACAATTAGGTGAATACAATTAGGTGAGTACAGGTAGGTGGGAACAGCCAGGTGAAAAGCGGAAGGAAATGATGGAATGTCTGCTAGGAGAACGCCGGGATGCTGAGAGAAACTTGTAGAGGAGAGGAAGGAGATGAGACAGTCCGTCACTCATACACATCTGCAGACATTATTATTATTATTATTATTATTATTATTATTATTATTATTATTATTATTATTATTATTATCATTATTATTATTATTATTATTATTATTATTATTATTATTATTATTGTATTTAATACAGCATTTAGTGGACTGGGAAGCAACCGGGTTGAAATAAGAGGATGGATAAGGTTCAACTGCTTGTATCAAGAACCCCTCATCTATTTCAAGGAACCTGTCTTCAAAGAAGGAAGGAGAAGAATGAATGATATAGAGGTAAGTAAGGAATTGAAAAAATGCAGTTCATGGAGGTATTTGCCATGGAAACAAGGGAATGATGTGCACCAACGGTGCCTGGACACCAACAACGGTGCCTGGACACCAACAACGGTGCCTGGACACCAACAACGGTGCCTGGACACCAGCAACGGTGCCTGGACACCAACAACGGTGCCTGGACACCAACAACGGTGCCTGGACACCAACAAAGGTGCCTGGACGCCAACAACGGTGCCTGGACACCAACAACGGTGCCTGGACACCAGCAACGGTGCCTGGACACCAGCAACGGTGCCTGGACACCAACAACGGTGCCTGGACACCAACAACGGTGCCTGGACACCAGCAACGGTGCCTGGACACCAACAACGGTGCCTGGACACCAACAACGGTGCCTGGACACCAACAACGGTGCCTGGACACCAACAAAGGTGCCTGGACGCCAACAACGGTGCCTGGACACCAACAACGGTGCCTGGACACCAGCAACGGTGCCTGGACACCAGCAACGGTGCCTGGACGCCAACAACGGTGCCTGGACACCAACAACGGTGCCTGGACACCAGCAACGGTGCCTGGACACCAACAACGGTGCCTGGACACCAACAACGGTGCCTGGACACCAGCAACGGTGCCTGGACACCAACAACGGTGCATGGACACCAACAACGGTGCCTGAACACCAACAACGGTGCCTGGACACCAGCAACGGTGCCTGGACACCAGCAACGGTGCCTGGACACCAACTACGGTGCCTGGACACCAACAACGGTGCCTGGACACCAACAACGGTGCCTGGACACCAACAACGGTGCCTGAACACCAACAACGGTGCCTGGACACCAACAAAGGTGCCTGGATACCAACAACGGTGCCTGGACACCAACAACGGTGCCTAGATACCAACAACAGTGCCTGGACACCAATATACCAACGCTACCTCAACAATAACACCAATGGTGGCTGGACAGTAACAATGGTGGCTGGACAGTAACAATGGTGGCTGGACAGTAACAGTGGTGGCTGGACAGTAACAATGGTGGCTGGACAGTAACAGTGGTGGCTGGTCAGTAACAATAGTGGCTGGACAGTAACAATGGTGGCTGGACAGCAACAATGGTGGCTGGACAGTAACAATGGTGGCTGGACAGTAACAATGGTGGCTGGACAGCAACAATGGTGGCTGGAGAGTAACAGTGGTGGCTGGACAGTAACAATGGTGGCTGGAGAGTAACAGTGGTGGCTGGACAGTAACAATGGTGGCTGGACAGCAACAATGGTGGCTGGACAGCAACAATGGTGGCTGGACAGTAACAATGGTGGCTGGACAGCAAGAATGGTGGCTGGACAGTAACAATGGTGGCTGGGCAGTAACAATGGTGGCTGGACAGCAACAATGGTGGCTGGGCAGTAACAATGGTGGCTGGACAGAAACACTGGTGGCTGGACAGTAAGAATGGTGGCTGGACAGTAAGAATGGTGGCTGGACAGTAAGAATGGTGGCTGGACAGTAAGAATGGTGGCTGGACAGTAACATTGGTGGCTGGACAGTAACATTGGTGGCTGGACAGCAACAATGGTGGCTGGACAGTAAGAATGGTGGCTGGACAGTAAGAATGGTGGCTGGACAGTAAGAATGGTGGCTGGACAGTAAGAATGGTAGCTGGACAGTAACAGTGGTGGCTGGACAGTAACAATGGTGGCTGGACAGTAACAATGGTGGCTGGACAGCAACAATGGTGGCTGGACAGTAACAATGGTGGCTGGACAGCAAGAATGGTGGCTGGACAGTAACAATGGTGGTTGGACAGTAACAATGGTGGCTGGACAGTAACAGTGGTGGCTGGACAGTAACAATGGTGGCTGGACAGTAACAGTGGTGGCTGGTCAGTAACAATAGTGGCTGGACAGTAACAATGGTGGCTGGACAACAACAATGGTGGCTGGACAGTAACAATGGTGGCTGGGCAGTAACAATGGTGGCTGGACAGCAACAATGATGGCTGGACAGTAACAATGGTGGCTGGACAGCAAGAATGGTTGCTGGACAGTAACAATGGTGGTTGGACAGTAACAATGGTGGCTGGACAGCAACAATGGTGGCTGGACAGTAACAATGGTGGCTGGACAGCAAGAATGGTGGCTGGACAGTAACAATGGTGGCTGGACAGTAACAATGGTGGCTGGACAGTAACAATGGTGGCTGGGCAGTAACAATGGTGGCTGGACAGTAAGAATGGTGGCTGGACAGTAAGAATGGTGGCTGGACAGTAACAATGGTGGCTGGACAGTAACAATGGTGGCTGGACAGTAACAATGGTAGCTGGACAGTAACAATGGTGGCTGGACAGTAACAATGGTGGCTGGACAGTAACAATGGTGGCTGGACAGCAGCACCACATACAGTGAAAGCAGGAAGCTACCAAACAAACTGGACACACCAAAATCACAGAGACCTGGCAGTGTGTAATATTGCGTGTTGTTAGAAGTGAACCCTAGGTTCGGTATTACTGAACCTCATACCATCTACTTTTAGGCTAACGGAGAAGAAAATGGAGAGGCGGAGAGTAACTGGAGATGTCAGTTGTCATTAAGAGACTTAGCATAAATTTACATACTCACATAAATCTGTTGAAAGAGCTTGAAACACACTGATCAGGAGAACAGAGATGAGTTAGTGGACTGTATGTTGTTGTGCTGTAAGGGGTCGTCTGGCAATGTACTTCACGGGAATGCCTGTACATGTGTAGTCCGTATACCCTACTCCTGTACATATGTAGCCCTTATACCCAGAGTCGTATCCTTCGTTCAGATCAACGTTATATGGGCGTCTAGGAATCCATCCTTCTACACTCACCCTCACGGCCATGCCATTGACCACTGGCAAACCAGCACGCCCACACCAGGATGCCCACGCCAGCACGCCCACACCAGGACGCCCACACCCACTAACGTTCACCCTGTGAGATGCCACAGCCCTTAACTACACGTAAACAAGATTCCCGCTCATGCACCAGATATATTGCGAAGGGTCAAGAGGTCGTTATACGGATTACACAGGATTATAATCCGTGTGTTATACGGATTACACAGGATTATAATCCGTGTGTTATAAGGATTACACAGGATTATAATCCGTGTGTTATACGGATTACACAGGATTATCATCCGTGTGTTATACGGATTACACAGGATTATAATCCGTGTGTTATACGGATTACACAGGATTATCATCCGTGTGTTATACGGATTACACAGGATTATAATCCGTGTGTTATACGGATTACACAGGATTATCATCCGTGTGTTATACGGATTACACAGGATTATAATCCGTGTGTTATACGGATTACACAGGATTATCATCCGTGTGTTATACGGATTACACAGGATTATAATCCGTGTGTTATACGGATTACACAGGATTATCATCCGTGTGTTATACGGATTACACAGGATTATAATCTGTGTTTTACGGATTACACAGGATTATAATCCGTGCGTTATACGGATTACACAGGATTATAACCCGTGCGTTATACGGATTACACAGGATTATAACCCGTGCGTTATACGGATTACACAGGATTATAATCCGTGTTATACGGATTACACAGGATTATAATCCGTGTGTTATACGGATTACACAGGATTATAATCCGTGTGTTATATGGATTACACAGGATTATAATCCGTGTGTTATATGGATTACACAGGATTATAATCCGTGTGTTATACGGATTACACAGGATTATAATCCGTGTGTTATATGGATTACACAGGATTATAATCCGTGTGTTATAAGGATTACACAGGATTATAATCCGTGTGTTATAAGGATTACACAGGATTATAATCCGTGTGTTATACGGATTAAACATGATTATAATCCCGTATAATCCGTATAAAACACGGGATTAATGAAGGCATTAGCCAGCTTAATCTCCAGTAGATTTCCCAGCACCTTAAATCACACTGAAAACGAGAGAGAGAAATCTCATCTTGCTTCACAAAACAGTTTGATAGATCACGTCTGTTTTTCCTAGTAGTGACAGGGATTGTAATCAACTTCTTGCAATTTATTCAACTTAAAGTCGAATTGTGATTGTTATAATAATAATAATAATAATAATAATATTTATTATTATTATTATTATTATTATTATTATTATATTTTTGGAAACTGCAAAATGAGGAACTAGAAATGATTTTGCTTATTACGAGGAAGCGCTAAAATCGTAGGGAGGGTCATGGGAATGAGGACGGGAGTGGGTTGATTCGAGAAAGGGGATTTGTAGCAGTATCGATATATTACGTTTTTTTTTTTTTTTATCAAGGCTAAGCCTTCCCTCCATCCTCCATCCTTCCCTCCAACATTCTGTCTTGTTTCTCCATCGTGCAGTCTTCCTCCATCTCCTGTCTTCCTCTCCTCCTGCTCCTCCTCACCGCTGCCTTCAGTACCTTCCTTCCTCAGGTCAAATATATTTCCACAAGACTTTACCAACGACTTTCCTGGAGGGTTTTTGTCCACTCTCCTTATTGTATCTCTTTGTTTTTCTTATGTCTTTGTACGTAGTCTTGCTACGTCCTTGTAGGTAATCTTGCTACGTCCTTGTAGGTAATCTTGCTACGTCCTTGTAGGTAATCTTGCTACGTCCTTGTAGGTAATCTTGCTACGTCCTTGTAGGTAATCTTGCTACGTCCTTGTAGGTAATCTTGCTACGTCCTTGTAGGTAATCTTGCTACGTCCTTGTAGGTAATCTTGCTACGTCCTTGTAGGTAATCTTGCTATGTCCTTGTAGGTAATCTTGCTACGTCCTTGTAGGTAATCTTGCTACGTCCTTGTTAGTAATGTCTAATGGATGAAAGACACTGAATGTCTGGATTGAGTTTGAAGTCTATTGACTAGACGAGGGGTTATTAAGCCTGTATGTTACAGGTCGGCTACTAGTTATGGATGCACACACACACACACACACACACACACACACACACACACACACACACACACACACACACACACACACACACACACACACACACACACACACACAGCGATCAGTGAAGAGGCGAGGCCAGGAGCTCAGACTCGACCCCCGCAACCTCAACTAGGTGAGTACACACACACACACACACACACACACACACACACACACACACACACACATACACACACACACACACACACACACACACACACACACACACACACACACACACACACACACACACACACACAGCGATCAGTGAAGAGGCGAGGCCAGGAGCTCAGACTCGACCCCCGCAACCTCAACTAGGTGAGTACACACACACACACACACACACACACACACACACACACACACACACAGAGCCTCCTACCGTGACTTTATACCTACCTTGACCGTAACAACCCGCTGCCGTGACCCCAACTACCACCTCAACATTCGTGGTGCGAGATTCTTCAGCCCGTTACCAGCAGATATTATCTGAAATATTGCTGGAACAAGTTTAGAAATCTTCAATAGGAATCTGGCTTTTACCCTCCGTCAGGAGCCAGATGAACCAGGCTGTGATGAATATGTCAGATTATATGTAAGATATTTGAGAAGCACTTAGTGTATACCTGGAGTTTACCTAGAGAGGGTTTCGGGGGTCAACGCCCCCGCGGCCTGGTCTGAGACCAGGCCTCATGGTAGATCAGGGTCTGATCAACCAGGCTGTTACTGCCGGCCGCACGCAAGCTGACGTACGAACCACAGCCCGGTTGGTCAGGTACTGACTTTAGGTCAGTATATATATACATACATACATATATATATATATATATATATATATGGTAGTTGTAAATGAAAGCTAAACACGCCTTTTCCTTCTTATTTCTCCTGCCACCTTCCTTCTTCCCCCTGCCTCTGTTTCCTCCCTTGCACAAACACCCTCCAAGGGCGCCTCCAGCCTCCCTAAGGGAGATCTCCAGGTTGAGTTTTCCAGTTGTTGTTCTCTTTTTATGTTCCCTTTGACTCTCTTGCCTTTGTTTAGTCATCTTGCGGTAGTGGTGGTTGTTGGTGATGGTGGTGATGGTGGTGGTGGTGGTTGGTGGTGGTGGTTGGTGGTGGTGGTGGTGATGGTGGTGGTGATGGTTGGTGGTGATGGTGGTGATGGTTGGTTGTGGTGGTTGGTGGTGGTGGTTGGTGGTGGTGGTGGTGATGGTGGTGGTGGTGGTTGGTGGTGGTGGTTGGTGGTGGTGGTGGTGATGGTGGTGGTGGTAGTTGTTGGTGATGGTGGTGATGGTGATGGTTGGTGGTGGTGGTGATGGTTGGTGGTGATGGTGGTGATGGTTGGTTGTGGTGGTTGGTGGTGGTGGTTGTTGGTGGTGGTGGTGATGGTGGTGGTGGTGATGGTTGGTGGTGGTGGTGATGGTTGGTGGTGATGGTGGTGATGGTTGGTTGTGGTGGTTGGTGGTGGTGGTTGTTGGTGGTAGTGATGATGGTGGTGGTGGTTGTTGGTGGTAGTGATGATGGTGGTGGTGGTTGTTGGTGGTAGTGATGATGGTGGTGGTGGTTGTTGGTGGTGGTGGTGATGGTGGTGGTGGTGGTTGTTGGTGATGGTGGTGATGGTGGTGGTGGTGGTTGTTGGTGATGGTGGTGATGGTGGTGGTGGTGGTTGTTGGTGATGGTGGTGATGGTTGGTGGTGGTGGTTGTTGGTGATGGTGGTGATGGTTGGTGGTGGTGGTTGTTGGTGATGGTGGTGATGGTTGGTGGTGGTGGTTGTTGGTGATGGTGGTGATGGTTGGTGGTGGTGGTTGTTGGTGATGGTGGTGATGGTTGGTGGTGGTGGTTGTTGGTGATGGTGGTGATGGTTGGTGGTGGTGGTTGGTGGTGATGGTGGTGATGGTTGGTGGTGAAGGTTGGTGGTGGTGGTTGGTGGTGATGGTTGGTGGTGATGGTGGTGAAGGTTGGTGGTGGTGGTTGGTGGTGGTGGTTGGTGGTGATGGTGGTGAAGGTTGGTGGTGGTGGTTGGTGGTGATGGATGGTGGTGAAGGTTGGTGGTGGTGGTTGGTGGTGATGGTGGTGATGGTTGGTTGTGGTGGTTGTTGGTGATGGTGGTGATGGTTGGTTGTGGTGGTTGGTGGTGGTGGTTGTTGGTGGTGGTGGTGATGGTTGGTGGTGAAGGTTGGTGGTGGTGGTTGGTGGTGATGGTGGTGATGGTTGGTGGTGGTGGTTGGTGGTGGTGGTTGGTGGTGGTGGTTGGTGGTGGTGGTTGGTGGTGGTGGTTGGTGGTGAAGGTTGGTGGTGGTGGTTGGTGGTGATGGTGGTGATGGTTGGTGGTGGTGGTTGGTGGTGGTGGTTGGTGGTGGTGGTTGGTGGTGAAGGTTGGTGGTGGTGGTTGTTGGTGATGGTGGTGATGGTTGGTGGTGGTGGTTGGTGGTGATGGTGGTGAAGGTTGGTGGTGGTGGTTGTTGGTGATGGTGGTGATGGTTGGTGGTGGTGGTTGGTGGTGGTGGTTGGTGGTGATGGTGGTGAAGGTTGGTGGTGGTGGTTGGTGGTGGTGGTTGGTGGTGGTGGTGGTTGGTGGTGGTGGTTGTTGGTGATGGTGGTGATGGTTGGTGGTGGTGGTTGGTGGTGGTGGTTGGTGGTGAAGGTTGGTGGTGGTGGTTGGTGGTGATGGTGGTGAAGGTTGGTGGTGGTGGTTGGTGGTGATGGTGGTGCTGGTGGGTGGGGGTGGTTGGTGGTGGTGGTTGGTGGTGAAGGTTGGTGGTGGTGGTTGGTGGTGATGGTGGTGAAGGTTGGTGGTGGTGGTTGGTGGTGGTGGTTGGTGGTGGTGGTTGGTGGTGAAGGTTGGTGGTGGTGGTTGTTGGTGATGGTGGTGATGGTTGGTGGTGGTGGTTGGTGGTGGTGGTTGGTGGTGGTGGTGGTGAAGGTTGGTGGTGGTGGTTGGTGGTGGTGGTTGGTGGTGGTGGTTGGTGGTGGTGGTTGTTGGTGATGGTGGTGATGGTTGGTGGTGGTGGTTGGTGGTGAAGGTTGGTGGTGGTGGTTGGTGGTGGTGGTTGGTGGTGGTGGTTGTTGGTGATGGTGGTGATGGTTGGTGGTGGTGGTTGGTGGTGGTGGTTGGTGGTGAAGGTTGGTGGTGGTGGTTGGTGGTGATGGTGGTGAAGGTTGGTGGTGGTGGTTGGTGGTGGTGGTTGGTGGTGAAGGTTGGTGGTGGTGGTTGTTGGTGATGGTGGTGATGGTTGGTGGTGGTGGTTGGTGGTGGTGGTTGGTGGTGGTGGTTGGTGGTGAAGGTTGGTGGTGGTGGTTGGTGGTGATGGTGGTGAAGGTTGGTGGTGGTGGTTGGTGGTGAAGGTTGGTGGTGGTGGTTGGTGGTGATGGTGGTGAAGGTTGGTGGTGGTGGTTGGTGGTGATGGATGGTGGTGAAGGTTGGTGGTGAAGGTTGGTGGTAATGGTAATAAGTGGTGGTAGCGGTAGTGATGGTTGGTGGTGCTAGTAGTAGTGGTGGTAATGGTAGCTGGTGCGAGTGGTGGTGATACTAGGTGGTGGTGGTGGTGGTGGTGGTGGTGAAGATTGGTGGTGGTAATGGTTAGTGATGGTAGTGGTGATGATGCTATGTGGTGGTAGTGGTGGTGATGCTAGGTGGTGGTAGTGGTGGTGATCCTAGGTGGTGGCAGTGGTGGTGATGCTAGGTGGTGGTAGTGGTGGTGATGCTAGGTGGTGGTAGTGGTGGTGATGCTAGGTGGTGGTAGTGGTGGTGATGCTAGGTGGCGGTAGTGGTGGTGATGCTAGGTGGTGGTAGTGGTGGTGATGCTAGGTGGTGGTAGTGGTGGTGATGCTACGTGGTGGTAGTGGTGGTGATGCTAGGTGGTGGTAGTGGTGGTGATCTAGGTGGTGGTAGTGGTGGTGATGCTAGGTGGTGGTGGTGATGCTATGTGGTGGCAGTGGTGGTGATGCTACGTGGTGGTAGTGGTGGTGATGCTAGGTGGTGGTAGTGGTGGTGATGCTACGTGGTGGTGGTGGTAGTGGTGGTGATGCTAGGTGGTGGTAGTGGTGCTGATCCTAGGTGGTGGTAGTGGTGGTGATGCTACGTGGTGGTAGTGGTCGTGATGTGCTAGGTGGTGGTAGTGGTGGTGATGCTAGGTGGTGGAAGTGGTGGTGATGCTACGTGGTGGTAGTGGTGGTGATGCTACGTGGTGGTAGTGGTGGTGATGCTAGGTGGTGGTAGTGGTGGTGATGCTAGGTGGTGGTAGTAGTGGTGATGCTAGGTGGTGGTAGTGGTGGTGGTAGTGGTGGTAATGCTAGGTGGTGGTAGTGGTGGTGATGCTAGGTGGTGGTAGTGGTGATGGTAGTGGTGGTGATGCTAGGTGGTGGTAGTGGTGGTGGTAGTGGTGATGCTAGGTGGTGGTAGTGGTGGTGATGCTAGGTGGTGGTAGTGGTGGTGATGCTAGGTGGTGGTGGTGGTGGTGGTAGTGGTGGTGGTAGTGGTGGTGGTAGTGGTGGTGATGCTAGGTGGTGGTAGTGGTGGTGATGCTAGGTGGTGGTAGTGGTGGTGATGCTAGGTGGTGGTAGTGGTGGTGGTGGTAGTGGTGGTGGTAGTGGTGGTGGTGGAAGTGGTGGTGGTGGTGGTGGTGGTGGTGGAAGTGGTGGTACTGGTGGTGGTAGTGGTGGTGGTGGTAGTGATGGTAGTGGTGGTGGTGGTGGTAGTGGTAGTGGTGGTAGTGGTGGTGGTAGTGGTGGTAGTAGTGGTGGTAGTAGTGGTGGTGGTAGTGGTGGTAGTAGTGGTGGTAGTAGTGGTGGTAGTAGTGGTGGTGGTAGTGGTGGTAGTAGTGGTGGTAGTAGTGGTGGTGGTAGTGGTGGTAGTAGTGGTGGTAGTAGTGGTGGTGGTAGTGGTAGTGGTGGTAGTGGTAAACAAGACACAAACACACAAGAAAAACACTCTTCGTAACCCAATTTTTTTTTTTTTTTGGTAGTGGGAGAGGGGAAGGAGGGGAGGACACAGCTCTCGGTTCCCCCTCACCCCTCCACTTCCCCCTCACCCCCCCCCCACTTCCCCACGTGCAGGGGAGGGGGGAAAATAACAAGCATCATAAACCGTGAAAAAGGTGGGCGCTTGAAGACAAGGTGGGCTGGTAGTGGACCAGAGGACCCACTGCAACACTCCTTTCTCTGCAGCCTCATTTTCTCCCTTTTCCTCCTTTTTCTTTCAGGTTTTAGCAGAGAGACGGGATCCTCGTCTTCCTCCTACGCCCCTTTTTTTCTTCTTACCCTTTTAGGTGTTAACAGAGACAAGGGCCAAATACAATCTTCTACCTATTATTGTAAGCTGATCCTCTCCTTAATGTTAATGTAAGTAACTCTGTTTACCTTATTCCTTGTATATCCTGTTATTTTAACTGTTTTGTACATAGCTGAGTTACACAGCTGTTTTAGCTTTTAAAGTTTAAGATATTACAAGGGGCCACAGTTGAAATAATTCACTCGTTGGGTCTTCCTTAAGACACAGTACTTGTCTGAAGAAAGCTCTGTTCTTCACTTCCTTCACACATGCGGGTAGCAGTAACAGCCTGATTGATCAGGCCCTGAACCCCCGGGAGGCCTAGTCAAGGACTGGTCCGCAGGGGCTTTGACCCCTGGAATACCCTCCAGGTATACTCACCTGCAGTTACAGTGCCACTACATTCACCTCACTCACCTGCAGAGTGCCAGTCACTTCACCTCACTCACCTGCAGAGTGCCAGTCACTTCACCTCACTCACCTGCAGAGTGCCAGTCACTTCACCTTACCTGTCAGTTGGCACTAGCAACGCGCAATGTTGCGGAAGCCTCTGATGAAATTACCATTGGTAGTTCGTCAAGGAAATTACCTGTCTCTGAATACTGCCATGAGATGAGTCATTCAGCAGTGCCGGCACTATGGTGAAAGTGGGGCTGCCCATGACACCATGGTAGGCCATGGATACAGTGACCACACTGGCTTACCGTGCTGCAACACTGTGTTGAAACAACATTTTGAAACACACGGGGAGTAGCTCTCTCACTCCAAACACACACACACACCTGACACACTAGGAGAAGCTCTCTCACTTCACACACACACACACACACACACACACACACACACACACACACCTGACACACTAGAAGCTCTCTCACTCCACCCACACATACCTGACACACTTGGGGAAGCTCTCACTCCATACTCACACACCTGACAAACCAGGTGTAAGTATGGAAAATATCAGCCACACTACCTCAAATCCACAGTCCGTTCAGAGCAGGAAAGATGATAACCAGATATCTTGGGTATCGTATAAAAAGATAGCCAGGGAAGGGTTCCAACACTTGGGTATCGTCAGAAAAAGGGTAAACAGGGAAGGGTTCAGCTTACCATGGAGAGCCTTGAGGTACGCCTTTCCAGCCGTGATGAGGGTT
>NC_091295.1:48499192-48509192 GCF_038502225.1 Cherax quadricarinatus
TACAACGCTACAAGCTACGATACAACGCTACAAGCTACGATACAACGCTACAAGCTACGATACAACGCTACAAGCTACGATACAACGCTACAAGCTACGATACAACGCTACAAGCTACGATACAACGCTACAAGCTACGATACAACGGTACAAGCTACAATACAACGCTTCAACCTACCATACAGCGCTACGAGCTACGATATAATCACCTTGGAGGAGGCGCAAATACAATTTTTACCGCTCTACAACACAGCGCTACAGGTAGCACAGCCAGGCACATTCCAGACGACAACAGCAAAACAGAATCGAAATTTACATAACACGGAACCATAACACTGGAGTGCCGAGTCTTCAAACAGTTATGATTGTGCGAGGGTCAGCAGTGAGGGGAAGTGGGGAGGGGAGTGGGGGGAGAGTGGGGAGGGGAGGGGAAAGTAGGGGGAGAGTGGGGAGGGGAGGGGAAAGTGGGGGAGAGTGGGGAGAGGAGGGGAAAGTGAGGGGAGAGTGTGGGCACTAGATTTAGATTTGATTTTGCCACCGAAGTGGCTAGTTTATTGTGCACCACATATCCATCCTGTGGATGGTTGTGCAAGA
Source organism: Cherax quadricarinatus (assembly GCF_038502225.1). Lineage (NCBI taxonomy): Eukaryota > Metazoa > Arthropoda > Malacostraca > Decapoda > Parastacidae > Cherax > Cherax quadricarinatus. The sequence continues at coordinate 48,499,787 of NC_091295.1, forward strand.
GCATATGGATACACAAGAGGCCTAGGAACTAGGCCTCAAAATGGTTAACAGGTGTACAATTGGATTTATATCTACAGTTCACTTATCTGTTACAAGGAAATTTAGAAAATTTGCTTAATACATTTGGTATCTTATTTTCATTAATAAGATACTTTGACATGTCACATAGGTTATTATACTATCTACATTTCTCAATAAGTGACCATATGCTTAACCAATTAATTTGCATTTGGTTTGATCATCTGTCTCCCAAACTGCCAGAAGTACTTGTAACCAAGCCTAAGCCTGGCCACTACAACATCAGTCAGTACTTGTAACCAAGCCTAAGCCTGGCCACTACAACATCAGTCAGTACTTGTAACCAAGCCTAAACCTGGCCACTACAACATCAGTCAGTACTTGTAACCAAGCCTAAACCTGGCCACTACAACATCAGTCAGTACTTGTAACCAAGCCTAAACCTGGCCACTACAACATCAGTCAGTACTTGTAACCAAGCCTAAGCCTGGCCACTACAACATCAGTCAGTACTTGTAACCAAGCCTAAACCTGGCCACTACAACATCAGTCAGTACTTGTAACCAAGCCTAAACCTGGCCACTACAACATCAGTCAGTACTTGTAACCAAGCCTAAGCCTGGCCACTACAACATCAGTCAGTACTTGTAACCAAGCCTAAACCTGGCCACTACAACATCAGTCAGTACTTGTAACCAAGCCTAAACCTGGCCACTACAACAGTCAGTGTTCACATTGCACGTTGCTCCATAAACATACTTATCTACGTTCATGTTATCATAGTGGGTTATAGATCTACTCAGGCTTCTAACTGCATTCCTATAACAATCATTTTCATTATTTACTTCTCTCCTAATATTATTCCTAATGCTAGACACAGTTATACCAAAGTTATATTCTACATTCTCCTTCTGGGTACTCTTCTTGGCTAACATATCAACTTTATCATGAAGGAGTAATCCAATATGTTATGGGATCCATAGTAATTGTACATCAATTCCTTTGTCCCTGATTTTTGGGTATCTGTACCTGGCTTCTCCAGTGAGCAGAGAGGGAAGACAGGGAAGAATTATGTGTAGGGAAAAATAAAGTTCAGATTTTTAAAGGTCATTGGGGCGCCCATACACACTCTCTCCCCCTTGCTCGCATTAGGACCAGTTACCTGCCCCAGGGAGAGAAAGTGGGGTTGGCCCCCCTACAGATTTAACGCTTCCCCAGGAATACGATAATAAAGCAATAATTTACACACTACGGTAAGTTAACATTGTTGCCACGAGTCGCCAGATGATATAACGTGAGGTAATTTATACGATTATCAACAATGGCAGAAACGTTATCAAAATTATCAATAACATCTTCCGCCAACTCATCAAAATGTCGTTTTAATTATTATAAGAGGAACAATACACAAAAACCTGCACGGAGGATGTTACAGTGGTGTAGGAGGCACCTAGCGTCTTGTAGCATAGTGGTGTAGTGGTGTAGGAGGCACCTAGCGTCTTGTAGCATGTTGTAGTTGTGTAGGAGGCACCTAGCGTCTTGTAGCATAGTGGTGTAGTGGTGTAGGAGGCACCTAGCGTCTTGTAGCATGTTGTAGTTGTGTAGGAGGCACCTAGCGTCTTGTAGCATAGTGGTGTAGTGGTGTAGGAGGCACCTAGCGTCTTGTAGCATAGTGGTGTAGTGGTGTAGGAGGCACCTAGCGTCTTGTAGCATAGTGGTGTAGTGGTGTAGGAGGCACCTAGCGTCTTGTAGCATGTTGTAGTTGTGTAGGAGGCACCTAGCGTCTTGTAGCATAGTGGTGTAGTGGTGTAGGAGGCACCTAGCGTCTTGTAGCATAGTGGTGTAGTGGTGTAGGAGGCACCTAGCGTCTTGTAGCATAGTGGTGTAGGAGGCACCTAGCGTCTTGTAGCATAGTGGTGTAGTGGTGTAGGAGGCACCTAGCGCCTTGTAGCATGTTGTAGTTGTGTAGGAGGCACCTAGCGTCTTGTAGCATAGTGGTGTAGTGGTGTAGGAGGCACCTAGCGTCTTGTAGCATAGTGGTGTAGTGGTGTAGGAGGCACCTAGCGTCTTGTAGCATAGTGGTGTAGTGGTGTAGGAGGCACCTAGCGTCTTGTAGCATAGTGGTGTAGTGGTGTAGGAGGCACCTAGCGTCTTGTAGCATAGTGGTGTAGGAGGCACCTAGCGTCTTGTAGCATAGTGGTGTAGGAGGCACCTAGCGTCTTGTAGCATGTTACAGTGGTGTAGGAGGCACCTAGCGTCTTGTAGCATGTTGTAGATGTTGATAAATTAGACACATGTGCAACTCTTGGGTATCTTTATTGAGGAAACGTTTCGCCACACAGTGGCTTCATCAGTCCATACAAAGGAGAATCTTGAAGAACAGGAGGAGAATGAGGTAATCATTTCAAGATTGATGGACTGACCACATCGACTCAAGGTTGAGGGACTGATTACCTCATTCTCCTCCTGTTCTTCAAGATTCTCCTTTGTATGGACTGATGAAGCCACTGTGTGGCGAAACGTTTCCTCAATAAAGATACCCAAGAGTTGCACATGTGTCTAATTTATCAACATGTCGGTTCTCTGAACCATTCATCTAGCATGTTGTAGTGGTGTAGGGGGCACCTAGCGTCTTGTAGCATAGTGGTGTAGGAGGCACCTAGCGTCTTGTAGCATGTTGTAGTTGTGTAGGAGGCACCTAGCGTCTTGTAGCATAGTTGTGTATTGGTGTAGGAGGCACCTAGCGTCTTGTAGCATAGTGGTGTAGGAGGCACCAATCGTCTTGTAGCATAGTGGTGTAGGAGGCACCTAGCGTCTTGTAGCATAGTGGTGTAGTGGTGTAGGAGGCACCAAGCGTCTTGTAGCATAGTGGTGTAGTGGTGTAGGAGGCACCGAGCGTCTTGTAGCATAGTGGTGTAGTGGTGTAGGAGGCACCTAGCGTCATGTAGCATAGTGGTGTAGTGGTGTAGGAGGCACATAGCGTCTTGTAGCATAGTGGTGTAGTGGTGTAGGAGGCACCTAGCGTCTTGTAGCATAGTGGTGTAGGAGGCACCAATCGTCTTGTAGCATAGTGGTGTAGGAGGCACCTAGCGTCTTGTAGCATAGTGGTGTAGTTGTGTAGGAGGCACCTAGCGTCTTGTAGCATAGTGGTGTAGTGGTGTAGGAGGCACCTAGCGTCTTGTAGCATAGTGGTGTAGGAGGCACCTAGCGTCTTGTAGCATAGTGGTGTAGGAGGCACCTAGCGTCTTGTAGCATAGTGGTGTAGTGGTGTAGGAGGCACCTAGCGTCTTGTAGCATGTTGTAGTTGTGTAGGAGGCACATAGCGTCTTGTAGCATAGTGGTGTAGGAGGCACATAGCGTCTTGTAGCATAGTGATGTAGTGGTGTAGGAGGCACATAGCGTCTTGTAGCATAGTGATGAAGGAGGCACCTAGCGTCTTGTAGCATAGTGATGTAGGAGGCACATAGCGTCTTGTAGCATAGTGGTGTAGGAGGCACCTAGCGTCTTGTAGCATAGTGGTGTAGGAGGAACCTAGCGTCTTGTAGCATAGTGGTGTAGGAGGCACCTAGCGTCTTGTAGCACAGTGGTGTAGGAGGCACCTAGCGTCTTGTAGCATAGTGATGTAGGAGGCACCTAGCGTCTTGTAGCATAGTGGTGTAGGAGGCACCTAGCGTCTTGTAGCATAGTGGTGTAGGAGGCACCTAGCGTCTTGTAGCATGTTGTAGTTGTGTAGGAGGCACCTAGCGTCTTGTAGCATAGTGGTGTAGGAGGCACATAGCGTCTTGTAGCATAGTGATGTAGTGGTGTAGGAGGCACATAGCGTCTTGTAGCATAGTGATGTAGTGGTGTAGGAGGCACATAGCGTCTTGTAGCATAGTGATGTAGTGGTGTAGGAGGCACATAGCGTCTTGTAGCATAGTGATGTAGTGGTGTAGGAGGCACATAGCGTCTCGTAGCATAGTGATGTAGTGGTGTAGGAGGCACCTAGCGTCTTGTAGCATAGTGGTGTAGGATGCACATAGCGTCTTGTAGCATAGTGGTGTACTGGTGTAGGAGGCACCTAGCGTCTTGTAGCATAGTGATGTAGTGGTGTAGGAGGCACATAGCGTCTCGTAGCATAGTGATGTAGTGGTGTAGGAGGCACCTAGCGTCTTGTAGCATAGTGGTGTATTGGTGTAGGAGGCACCTAGCGTCTTGTAGCATAGTGGTGTAGGAGGCACCTAGCGTCTTGTAGCATAGTGGTGTAGGAGGCACCTAGCGTCTTGTAGCATAGTGGTGTAGTGGTGTATGAGGCACCTAGCGTCTTGTAGCATAGTGGTGTAGGAGGCACCTAGCGTCTTGTAGCATAGTGGTGTAGGAGGCACCTAGCGTCTTGTAGCATGTTGTAGTGGTGTAGGAGGCACCTAGCGTCTTGTAGCATGCTGTAGTTGTGTAGGAGGCACCTAGCGTCTTGTAGCATGTTGTAGTGGTGTAGGAGGCACCTAGCGTCTTGTAGCATAGTGATGTAGTGGTGTAGGAGGCACCTAGCGTCTTGTAGCATGTTGTAGTTGTGTAGGAGGCACCTAGCGTCTGGTAGCATAGTGGTGTAGTGGTGTAGGAGGCACCTAGCGTCTTGTAGCATAGTGGTGCAGGAGGCACCTAGCATCTTGTAGCATAGTGATGTAGTGGTGTAGGAGGCACCTAGCGTCTTGTAGCATGTTGTAGTTGTGTAGGAGGCACCTAGCGTCTGGTAGCATAGTGGTGTAGGAGGCACCTAGCGTCTTGTAGAATAGTGGTGTAGGAGGCACCTAGCGTCTTGTAGCATAGTGGTGTAGTGGTGTAGGAGGCACCAAGCGTCTTGTAGCATAGTGGTGTAGTGGTGTAGGAGGCACCAAGCGTCTTGTAGCATAGTGGTGTAGGAGGCACCAAGCGTCTTGTAGCATAGTGGTGTAGTGGTGTAGGAGGCACCTAGCGTCTTGTAGCATAGTGGTGTAGTGGTGTAGGAGGCACATAGCGTCTTGTAGCATAGTGGTGTAGGGGGCACCTAGCGTCTTGTAGCATAGTGGTGTAGGAGGCACCAATCGTCTTGTAGCATAGTGGTGTAGGAGGCACCTAGCGTCTTGTAGCATAGTGGTGTAGTGGTGTAGGAGGCACCTAGCGTCTTGTAGCATAGTGGTGTAGTGGTGTAGGAGGCACCTAGCGTCTTGTAGCATAGTGATGTAGTGGTGTAGGAGGCACTTAGCGCCTTGTAGCATAGTGGTGTAGTGGTGTAGGAGGCACCTAGCGTTTTGTAGCATAGTGGTGTAGGAGGCACCTAGCGTCTTGTAGCATAGTGGTGTAGTGGTGTAGGAGGCACCAAGTATCTTGTAGCATAGTGGTGTAGTGCCGTAGGAGGCACCTAGCGTCTTGTAGCATAGTGGTGTAGTGGTGTAGGAGGCACCTAGCGTCTTGTAGCATGTTGTAGTGGTGTAGGAGGCACCTAGCGTCTTGTAGCATAGTGGTGTAGTGGTATATGAGGCACCTAGCGTCTTGTAGCATAGTGGTGTAGTGGTATATGAGGCACCTAGCGTCTTGTAGCATAGTGGTGTAGTGCTGTAGGACGTCCAGAGTTGAGCTAGCTTCCAGGGAGGCTGCCTAGACAACTCGGAGTTCGAATCCAGGTTGGTCGCAGTGATTATATATATATATATATATATATATATATATATATATATATATATATATATATATATATATATATATATATAATTCTGGACTCTTCTTAAAGGCCACTTGCTCACCCACAACTAAATAAATACTAAATAACTGAATCTCATAAATGTATTACCTGTAACCCTATCAAACTTACGTTTTTTTTTTTAATTACATTACCTAATATAATACTCCATTCTCTTGAATACACAGTAACTCATCTAATACCACATGACCTGTTTCTGCACTACAAATCATTGATTTTACTCTATCTGATTTGATTATATTATACATTGTTATGCTACAAATTTGTACAACTTTAATGCTTCTTATTTGAAATACTCATTTGTACTTCATGTTGTAATTTGTTTACTGTAATTTTTACCACTGAATATATCATTGCCTGCTTAATCTTAAGTTAATTTTAAGCCTGCCCATAATGCTCTGTATGCAAGGGGCTTTTGGCATGTACACCCAATCATTATATTTCTTTGTACAACTATGTATCATGTCCAAATAAAAAATAAATAAATAAATAAATAAATATATATATATATATATATATATATATATATATATATATATATATATATATATATATATATATATATATATATATATATGCAAAACAACCACTCTGAAAGAATAGAGAAATTCCAAGCGCTTTCGTGACTACTCACATTATCAAGGAACTATGAAAGTAAAGCATCCAAGGAAGGTATATAAGGGGTCTGGCCAACACCTCACTATCAGATCCCACAACGGTTAAACACCTGACGCGCGCCGACCCAACTGGACAGGTCATTTGCACAACTCACCAACAAACTATTCTACCCAAGAAAATTTAAAAATTATTATTTGTCCAGTGTATTATTAAATTCTTCCCAAATTCTATTAATTATAAATGGATCTAATTTATATAAACCAAAGGAAATATTCATATTATTGTCAAAACTGCTTTTTATGAAACAAGATTCAATTATATTCCTGTCGACCATGGACTTGCTTGATACTACTTTCTCAACTTTTTGAAAATCAATTGGATGGTTAAAATCTCTTACATGAATAAATAGAGCATTGGAATCTTGTCCAGTTCTAATGCTATATTTATGTTGTTTTAATCTTAGTTCGAGATTTTTACCAGTTTGACCGTAATAAACTTTATCGCAAATTTTACAAGGAATCTTATAGACACATCCATCAGCATTTTGGGGGGAATTCTTTATCAAAAGTTTTTTTACTATATCAAGACTTTTGAATACAACTTTAATATTAAAAGTGTTAAGAAGAGAAGGCATATCAACCAAGTTTTCATGGTAAGGGAGAACCAACATATTTTTAGTTGAATAAGGCAGGTTGTCCCTTTTTGGATTGTAAAAAGTATTTCTAGCAACTTTAAAAGATTTATCAATTACATTTCTTGGGTATTTTAAATCATTACCTATTTCATAAATTTTGGATATTTCCTCATCTATGAACTCAGGACTACAAATTCGTAAAGCTCTCAAAAACATTGATGAGAAAACAGACAATTTGACTCTATCTTGATGCGAGGAATAATAGTGGACATAGGAACAGTTATTTGTAGGTTTTCTGTAAATTTTAAATTTGAATTCATTATTACCCTTAATAATTAAAACATCTAGAAAAGGCAATGAGTTATTTTTTTTCAAACTCAACAGTCAAGTTTATAGAATGGGCTAAGCTATTAAATTTTCCAAGGAAATGGTGTATATCTACATTTTTGGGCATAAGACACAAAATATCATCAACATATCTGAACCATTTAGCTCTATTAGGGAGGATTGTGTTAAGCAACCTTGTTTCAAAAAATTCCATGTATAGGTTACTAAGAACAGGTGAAAGAGGATTTCCCATTGCCATACCAAATTTCTGAGTGTAAAACTTATCATTAAATACAAATTTTGCATCAACAATGCAAAGTTTAATAAGTTTAATGATAGTAGGAACTGGCAATGGTAAATCATAGTTAACGAGTTCTTCAGATAAGAAACTTAATAAATCATCAACAGGAACTTTCGTAAACAAGGAAGTAACATCAAAACTAACCATGTTAAAATCATTTAAGTCAGTCAAGGAGCTTAATTTATCAACCAAGTCTATGTTGTTTTTAACATTAAAGTTAGAAATTTTGCCAACAATAGGGCTCAAAATATCAACAAGCCATTTTGATAATTTATATGAAACTGACCCTATGGAGCTAATAATTGGTCTGACTGGATTCCCTGGTTTGTGTGTTTTTATTAGTCCATACATGTAAGGTAAAGATGGATTAGTGGAAGTAAATTGTTTGACTAATTCATCTTTGCCTTTCAGTAGAAGTTTTATTGTTTTATTGAAATTGCTGTTAACGGTTTCTAGGGGATTTTTTCTAAGTTTAGAATAGGTTTCAGTATCATCTAAGAGATTATTCATTTTTTCTTGGTAATCATTTTTTTTCATAATTACTATTGCATTTATTTTGTCTGCTTTAGTAAGGAGCAAATTTTTATTGTTATTAAGTGTATCATAAGACTTAAAGAATCTTTGAGGGCAATTGGGAATGTTGTTATGTTAAAACCAAACATCTTTGCCCTCAAAGATTCTTTAAGTCTTATGATACACTTAATAACAATAAAAATTTGCGCCTTACTAAAGCAGACAAAATAAATGCAATAGTAATTATGAAAGAAAATGATTACCAAGAAAAAATTAATAATCTCTTAGATGATATTGAAACCTATTCTAAACTTAGGAAAAATCCCCTAGAAACCGTTAACAGCAATTTCAATAAAACAATAAAACTTCTACTGAAAGGCAAAGATGAATTAGTCAAACAATTTACTTCCACTAATCCATCTTTACCTTACATGTATGGACTTATAAAAACACACAAACCAGGGAATCCAGTCAGACCAATTATTAGCTCCATAGGATCAGTTTCATATAAATTATCCAAATGGCTTGTTGATATTTTGAGCCCTATTGCTGGCAAAATTTCTAATTTTAATGTTAAAAACAACATAGACTTTGTTGATAAATTAAGCTCCTTGACTGACTTAAATGATTTTAACATGGTTAGTTTTGATGTTACTTCCTTGTTTACGAAAGTTCCTGTTGATGATTTATTAAGTTTCTTATCTGAAGAACTCGTTAACTATGATTTACCATTGCCAGTTCCTACTATCATTAAACTTATTAAACTTTGCATTGTTGATGCAAAATTTGTATTTAATGATAAGTTTTACACTCAGAAGTTTGGTATGGCAATGGGAAATCCTCTTTCACCTGTTCTTAGTAACCTATACATGGAATTTTTTGAAACAAGGTTGCTTAACACAATCCTCCCTAATAGAGCTAAATGGTTCAGATATGTTGATGATATTTTGTGTCTTATGCCCAAAAATGTAGATATACACCATTTCCTTGGAAAATTAAATAGCTTAGCCCATTCTATAAACTTTACTGTTGAGTTTGAAGAAAATAACTCATTGCCTTTTCTAGATGTTTTAATTATTAAGGGTAACAATGAATTCAAATTTAAAATTTACAGAAAACCTACAAATAACTGTTCCTATGTCCACTATTATTCCTCGCATCAAGATAGAGTCAAACTGTCTGTTTTCCCATCAATGTTTTTGAGAGCTTTACGAATTTGTAGTCCTGAGTTCATAGATGAGGAAATATCCAAAATTTATGAAATAGGTAATGATTTAAA